>NW_024749736.1:0-14702 GCF_018991925.1 Homarus americanus
CCAATTCACCGAATCGAGTATAACATAGGCCCTTGGTCGAAAATAACAAAGTCCTTGATCGAGTAAAACAAAGTCCCCTGATCGACTATAACAAAGCCCCATCATCGAGTATACCCAATTTACCGAATCGAGTATAACAAAGGCCCTTGGTCGAAAATAACAAAGTCCTTGATCGAGTAAAACAAAGTCCCCTGATCGACTATAACAAAGTCCCAAGATCGAGTAAATCAAAGCCCCCAGATCGAGTAAAACAAAGGCTCTTTATCGAGTATAACAAAGGCCCCTGGTCGAGTATAACAAAGTCCCTGATCGTGTATAACAAAGGACCCTAATGGAGTATAACAAATTCCCAAGATCGACTATAAGAAAGTCTTCCGATCGAGTATAACAAAGTCCCCTGATCGGGAATAACAAAGTCCCCTGATCGAGTATAACAAAGTTCAATGATCGAGTATAACAAAGTACCCTGATCGAGTAAAACAAACACCCCTGATCGAGTATAACAAAGTCCCTTGGTCGAGTATAAAAAAGCCCCATAATCGAGTATACCAAAGTCCCCTGATCGAGTATAACAAAGCCCCCTGAAGGAGTATAACAAAGGCCACTGGTCGAGTATAGCAAAGTCCTCTCATCGAGTATAACAAAGTCCCCTCATCGTGTATAACAAAGGCCCACTGATCGAGTATAACAAAGTCCCCTGATCGAGTATAACTAAGTCCCCTGATTGAGTATAACAAAGGACCCTAATGGAGTATAACAAAGTCCCAAGATCGAGTATAACAAAGATCCCTAATCGATTATAACAAAGTCCCTGGTCGAGTATACCAAAGGCCCCTGGTCGAGTATAACAAAGCCCCTTGATCGAGTAAAACAAACACCCCTGATCGAGTATAACAAAGTCCAAAAATCGAGTATATGAAGCCCCCTAATCGAGTATAACAAAGTCCCCTGATCGAGTATAACAAAGTCCCCTGATCGAGTATAACAAAGGACCCTAATGGACTATAACAAAGTCCAAAAATCGAGTATAACAAAATCACCTGGTCAAGTATAACAAAGTCCCCTGGTCGAGTATAACAAAGTCCCTTGATCGAGTAAAACAAACACCCCTGATCGAGTATAACAAAGTCCCCTAATCGAATATATAAAGCCCCCCTAATCTAGTATAACAAAGTCCCCTGATCGAGTATAACAAAGTCCCCTGATCGAGTGTAACAAAGTCCTCTCATCGAGTATAACAAAGCCCCATCATCGAGTATAACCAATTCACTGAATCGAGTATAACAAAGGCCCTTGGTCGAAAATAACAATGTCCCTGATCGAGTAAAACAAAGTCCCCTGATCGAGTATAATAAAGTCCCAAGATCGAGTAAATCAAAGCCCCCTGATCGAGTAAAACAAAGGCTCTTTATCGAGTATAACAAAGGCCCCTGGTCGAGTATAACAAAGTCCCCTGATCGAGTATAACAAAGTCCCCTGATCGAGTAAAACAATCACCCCTTTTCGAGTATAACAAGGTCTCCTGATCGAGTATAACAAAGGACCCTAATGGAGTATAACAAAGTCCCAAGATCGAGTATAACAAAGTCTTCCGATCGAGTATAACAAAGTCCCCTGATTGGGAATAACAAAGCCCCCTGATCGAGTATATAAAAGATCCCTGATCGAGTATAACAAAGTCCCCTGATCGAGTAAAACAAACACCCCTGATCGAGTATAACAAAGTCCCTTGGTCGAGTATATAAAAGCCCCCTAATCGAGTATAACAAAGTCCCCTCATCGAGTATACCAACACCCCCTCATCGAGTATAACAAAGACCCCTGGTCGAGTATAGCAAAGTCCTCTCATCGAGTATAACAAAGTCCCCTGATCGAGTATAACAAAGTCCCCTGATCGAGTAAAACAATCACCCATGATCGAGTATAACAAAGTCCCCTGATCGAGTATAACAAAGCCCCCTAATCGAGTATAACAAAGGACCCTAATGGAGTTTAACAAAGTCCCAAGATCGAGTATAACAAAGTCCCCTGGTCGAGTATAACAAAGGCCGCTGGTCGAGTATAACAAAGTCCCCTGATCGAGTATAACAAAGGACCCTAATGGAGTATCACAAAGTCCCAAGATCGAATATAACAAAGGACCCTAATGGAGTATAACAAAGTCCAAAGATCGAGTATAACAAAGTCCCCTGATCGAGTGTAACAAAGTCCCCTGATCGAGAAAAACAAACACCCCTAATCGAGTATAAGAAAGTCCCTGATCGAGTATAACAAAGCCCCATGATCGAGTATAACCAATTCACCGAATCGAGTATAACAAAGTCCCCTGATCGAGCATAACAAAGCCCCCTGATCGAGTATAACCAATTCACCGAATCGAGTAAAACAAAGTCCCCTGATCGAGCATAACAAAGCCCCTGATCGAGTATAACAAAGGCCCCTGGTCATGTATAACAAAGTCCCCTGATCGAGAATAACAAAGTCCCCTGATCGAGTAAAACAATCACCCCTGATCGAGTATACCAAAGTCTCCTGATCGAGTATAACAAAGCCCCCTGTTCGAGAATAACAAAGTCCCCTGATCGAGTATAACAAAGCTCCCTGATCGAGTATAACAAAGTCCCATGATCGAGTATAACTAAGTCCCTTGATTGAGTACAACAAAGGACCCTAATGGAGTATAACAAAGTCAAAAAATCGAGTATAACAAAGTCCCCTGATCGAGTATAACCCTGATCGAGTATGATCGAGTATAAAAAAGTCCCCTGATCGAGTAAAACAAACACCCCTGATCGAGTATAACAAAGTCCCCTGATGAGTAAAACAAAGGACCCTAATGGAGTATAACAAAGTCCCAAGATCGAGTATAACAAAGTCCTCTGATCGAGTAAAACAAAGTCACCTGATCGAGTAAAACAAAGCCCCCTCGTCGAGTATAAGAATAGTCCCCTGATCGAGTATAACAAAGGCTCTTGGTCGAAAATAACAAAGTCCCTGATCGAGTAAAACAAAGTCCCCTGATCGAGTATAACAAAGTCCCAAGATCGAGTAAATCAAAGCCCCCTGATCGAGTATAACAAAGTCCGCTGATCGAGTACAACAAAATCACCTGATCGGGTATAACAAAGTCCCCTGATCGAGTATAACAAAGTCCCTTGATCGAGTATAACAAAGTCCCCTGATCGAGTATTACAAAGTCCCCGGATCGAGAATAACAAAGTCCCGTCATCGAGTATAAGAAAGCCCCCTGATCGAGTATAAGAAAGGCCACTGATCGAATATACCTATGTGCCTAGTCGAGTATATAAAAGTCCCCTAATTGAGTATAACAAAGTCCCCAGATCGAGTATAACAAAGTCCCCTGTTCGAGTATAACAAAGTCCCCTAATCGAGTAACACAAACACCCCTGATCGAGTATAACAAAGTCCCCTGATTGAGTATAACAAAGGACCCTAATGGAGTATAACGAAGTCCCAAGATCGTGTATAACAAAGTCTTCCGATCGAGTAAAAAACAAAGTCCCCTAATCGAGTAAAACAAAGCCCCCTCGTCGAGTATAAGAATAGTCCCCTGGTCGAGTATAACAAAGTCCCTGATCGAGTATAACAAAGCCAAATGATCGAGTATAAACAATTCACCGAATCGAGTATAACCAAGGCTCTTGGTCGAAAACAACAAAGTCCCTGATCGAGTAAAACAAAGTCCCCTGATCGAGTATAACAAAGTCCCAAGATCGAGTAAATCAAAGCCCCCTGATCGAGTATAACCAAGTCCGCTGATCGAGTACAACAAAATCACCTGATCGGGTATAACAAAGTCCCCTGATCGAGTATAACAAAGTCCCCTGGTCGAGTATAACAAAGTCCCCTGATCGAGTATTACAAAGTCCCCGGATCGAGAATAACAAAGTCCCGTCATCGAGTATAAGAAACCCCCTGATCGAGTATAAGAAAGGCCACTGATCGAATATACCTATGTGCCTAGTCGAGTATATAAAAGTCCCCTGGTCGAGTATAACAAAATCCCCTGATCGAGTATAACAAAATCCCCTGATCGAGTATAACAAAGTCCCTTGATCGAGAATAAGACAGTCCCCTGATCGAGTATAACAAAGCCCCCTCACCGAGTATAAAAAAGCCCCCTGGTCGAGTATAACAAAGACCCTCATCGAGTATAACAAAGCCCTCTCATCGATTATAACAAAGCCCTCTCATCGAGTATAAAAATAGCCCCCTGGTCGAGTATAACAAAGTCCCTTGGTCGAGTATAACAAAGTCCCATGATCGAGTATAACAAAGGCCCCGAATCGAGTATAACAAAGGCCCCTGGTCGAAAATAACAAAGTCCACTGATCGAGTATAATAAAGTCCCTGATCGAGTATAACAAAGTCCCAAGATCGAGTACAACAAAGCCCCCCGATCGAGTATAATAAAGTCCGCTGATCGAGTAAAACAAAGTCACCTGGCCGAGTAGTAACAAAGTCCCTTGATCGAGTATAACAAAGCACCCCTCATCGAGTTTAACAACCCCCCTGAACGAGTATAAAAAAGCCCCCTGGTCGAGTATAACAAAGTCCCCTGGTCGAGTATAACAAAGTCCCATGATCGAGTATAACAAAGGCCTTTTATCGAGTATAACAAAGGCCCCTGATCGAGTATAACAAAGTCCCCTGATCGAGTATAACAAAGCCCCCTCATCGAGTATAAAAAAGCCCATGGTCGAGTATAACAAAATCCCCTGGTCGAGTATAACAAGAACCCTGGTCCGTATAACTTAAGTCCCTGGCAAGAGTATAACAAAGATCCCTGATGATCGAGTATAACAAATTCCCCTAGATCGAGTATAACAAGTCCCTGATCGAGTAAAAACAAAGCTATTCGAGAGTATAACAAAAGTCCCTGGTCGAGTATAACAAAAGTCCATGATTACAAGGTATAATAAAGTCCCCTGATCGAGTATAACAAGCCCCCTCGCCGAGTATAAAAAAAGCCCTTAATTAGAAAGTATAACAATGTCCCTGGTCGGTATAACAAAGTCCCTCGTCAGGTATAACAAAGTCCCATAATCTAAAGGAGCAAAGGCCCTTATCGAGTATAACAAAAGCCCTGGTCGAAATTATAACCAAATTCCCTGATCGGTACCTGTTTTGAGAGTCCTCGCCGAGGTAACAAAGTCCCCTGATCGAGTAAAACAAACACCCCTGATCGAGTATAACAAAGTCGCCTTTTCGAGTATAAGAAAGCCCCCTGATGGAGTATAACAAAGTCCCCTGATCGAGTATAACTAAGTGCCCTAATCGAGTATAACAAAGAACCCTAATGGCGTATAACAAAGTCAAAAGATCGAGTATAACAAAGTCCCCTGATCGAGTATAACAAAGTTCCTTGATCGAGAATAACAATGTCCTGTGATCGAGTATAACAAAGGAACCTAATGGAGTATAAAAAAGTCCCAAGATCGAGTATAACAAAGTCCTTTTAACGAGTATAACTAAGTCCCCTCATCGAGTATAACAAAGGGCCCTAATGGAGTATAACAAAGTCCCAAGATCGAGTATAATTAAGTCCTCTGATCGAGTATAACAATGTCCCCTGATCGAGTGTAACAAAGTCCCGTCGTCGAGTATAACAAATCCCCTTGATCGAGTATAAGAAAGGCACCTGATCTAATATAACAATGTCCGTAGTCGAGTATATACAAACTCCCCTGATCGAGTATAACAAAGTCCCAAGATCGAGTATAACAAATTCCCTTCATCGAGTACAACAAAGCCCCCTCATCGAGTATAAAAAAGCCCCCTGGTCCAGTATAACAAAGTCCCTGGTCGAGTATAACAAAGCCCTCTCATCGAGTATAAAAAAGCCCCCTCATCGAGAAAAAAAAGTCCCCTGGCCAAGTATACCAAAGTCCCCTGAGTGAGTATAACAAAGCCCCATCATCGAGTTTAACAAAACCCCCTGATCGAGTATATAAAAGCCCCCTGGTCGAGTATAACAAACTCCCCTGTTCGAGTATCCTAAAGTCCCCTGATCGAATATAACAAATTCACAAGATCGAGTATAACAAAGCCCCCCGATCGAGTATAACAAAGTCCGCTGATCAAGTATAACAAAGTACCCTGATCGAGTATAACAAAGTCCCTTGGTCGAGTATAACAAAGTCCCCTGGTCGAGTATAACAAACTCCCCTGTTCGAGTATACTAAAGTCCCCTGATCGAATATAACAAATTCACAAGAACGAGCATAACAAAGCCCCCCGATCGAGTATAACAAAGTCCGCTTATCAAGTATAACAAAGTACCCTGATCGAGTATAACAAAGTCCCCAGGGCGAATATAACAAAGTCCCCTGATCGAGTATAACAAAGTCCCCTGATCGAGTATAACAAAGTCCCGTCATCGAGTATAACAAAGCCCCCTGATCGAGTATAAGAAAGGCAACTGATCGAGTAAAAAAAAGGCCACTGGTAGAGTATAACAATGTCCCCTGGCCGAGTATAACAATGTCCCCTGATCGAGTATAACAAAGCCCTCTCATCGAGTTTAACAAAACCCACTGATCGAGTATAAAAAAGCCCCCTGGTCGAGTATAACAAAGTCCCCTGGTCGAGTATAACAAACTCCCAAGATCGAGTATTACAAAGGCCCCGAATCGAGTATAACAAAGGCCCCTGGTCGAAAATAACAAAGTCCCCTGAACGAGTATACTAAAGTCCCCTAGTCGAGTATAACAAAGTCCCAATATCGAGTATAACAAAGCCCCCCGATCGAGTATAACAAAGTCCGTTGATCGAGTATAACAAAGCCCCCTGATCGAGTATAACAAAGCCCCCTCGTCGAGTATAAGAAAGTCCCTTGTCGAGTATAACAAAGTCCCCTGATCGAGTATAACAAAGGACACCTAATGGAGTATAACAAAGTCCCAAGATCGAGTATAACAAAGTCCTCTGATCGAGTATAACAAAGTCCCCTGATCGAGTATAACAAAGTCCCGTCATCGAGTATAACAAAGCTCCCTGATCGAGTATAAGAAAGGCACCTGATCGAGTAAAAAAAAGGCCCCTGGTCGAGTATAATAAAGTCCCCTGGCCGAGTATAACAATGTCCCCTGATCGAGTATAACAAAGCCCTCTCATCGAGTTTAACAAAACCCGCTGATCGAGTATAAAAAAGCCCCCTGGTTGAGTATAACAAAGTCCCCTGGTCGAGTATAACAAAGTCCCATGATCGAGTATTACAAAGGCCCCGAATCGAGTATAACAAAGTCCCAAGATCGAGTAAATCAAAGCCCAATGATCGAGTATGAAAAAGTCCGCTGATCGAGAACAACAAAATCACATGATCGGGTATAACAAAGTCCCCTGATCGAGTATAACAAAGTCCCCTGATCGAGTATAACAAAGTCCACTCATCGAGTATAACAAAGACTCCGGATCGAGAATAACAAAGTCCCGTCATTGAGTATAACAAAGCCCCCTGATTGAGTATAAGAAAGGCCACTGATCGAATATAACAATGTCCCTAGTCGAGTATATACAAAGTCCCCTGATCGAGTATAACAAAGTCCCCAGATCGAGTATAACAAAGTCCCCTCATCGAGTATAACAAAGTCCCCTGATCGAGTATAACAAAGTCCCCGGATCGAGTATAACAAAGTCCCTGATGGGCCTATAACAAAGTCTGACCAAGAATAACACAGTCCTGATTGAGTATAACTGGCCCCTCATCGAGTACAAAAAGCTCCCTGAGTAGAGAGCAACAAGAGATCCCGTCGTTATATAAAATTTGAATGAGAGTATAACAAAAGGCCCTGGTCGATATACTAAGAATCCCCTCGCCGAGTATAACAAAAGTCCCAAAGATCGAGGCTGTCGATCAGTATAACAAGAATCCGCTGATTGAGTATAACAAAGCCCCCTCGCCGAGTATAAAAAAGCCCCTGGTCGAGTATAACAAAGTCCCTGGTCCGAGTAAAACAAAGTCCCTGGCCGGTACAACAATGTCCCCTGATCGAGTATAACAAAGCCCCCTTATCGAGTTTAACAATACCCCCTAATCGAGTATAAAAAAAGCCGCCTGGTCGAGTATAACAAAGTCCCCTCGTCGAGTATAACAAACTCCCATGATCGAGTACAACAAAGGCCCCTTATCGAGTATAACAAAGGCCCCTGGTCGAGTATAACAAGATCTCCTGATCGAGTATAACAAATTCCCCTGATCGAGTATAACAAAGTCCCCTGATCGAGTAAAACAAAGACTCCGGATCGAGAATAACAAAGTCCCGTCATTGAGTATAACAAAGCCCCATGATCGAGTATAAGAAAGGCCACTGATCGAATATAACAATGTCCCTAGTCGAGTATATACAAAGTCCCCTGATCGAGTATAACAAAGTCCCCAGATCGAGTATAACAAAGTCCCCTCATCGAGTATACAAAGTCTCCTGATCGAGTATAACAAAGTCCCCTGATCGAGTGTAACAAAGTCCCCTGATCGACTATAACAAAGTCCCCTGACCAAGAATAACACAGTCCCCTGATTGAGTATAACAAAGCCCCCTCATCGAGTACAAAAAAGCTCCCTGGTCGAGTATAACAAAGTCCCATGATCGAGTATAACAAAGGCCCCGAATCGAGTATAACAAAGGCCCCTGGTCGAATATACTAAAGTCCCCTCATCGAGTATAACAAAGTCCCAAGATCGAGTACAATAAAGCCTCCCGATCGAGTATAACAAAGTCCGCTGATTGAGTATAACAAAGCCCCCTCATCGAGTATAAAAAAGCCCCCTGGTCGAGTATAACAAAGTCCCCTGGTCGAGTAAAACAAAGTCCCCTGGCCGAGTACAACAATGTCCCCTGATCGAGTATAACAAAGCCCCCTTATCGAGTTTAACAATACCCCCTAATCGAGTATAAAAAAAGCCGCCTGGTCGAGTATAACAAAGTCCCCTCGTCGAGTATAACAAACTCCCATGATCGAGTACAACAAAGGCCCCTTATCGAGTATAACAAAGGCGCCTGGTCGAGTATAACAAGATCTCCTGATCGAGTATAACAAATTCCCCTGATCGAGTATAACAAAGTCCCCTGATCGAGTAAAACAAAGCCCCCTGATCGAGTATAACAAAGTCCCCTGGTCGAGTATAACAAAGTCCCCTGGTCGAGTATAATAAAGTCCCCTGATCGAGTATAACAAAGCCCCCTCATCGAGTATAAAAAAGCCCATGGTCGAGTATAACAAAGTCCACTGGTCGAGTATAACAAAGTCCCCTGGTCGAGTACAACAAAGTCCCATAATCGAGTATAACAAAGGCCCCTTATCGAGTATTACAAAAGCCCCTGGTCGAGTATAACAAATTCCCCTGATCGAGTATAACAAAGTCCCCTCATCGAGTATATCAAAGTCCCTGATCGAGTAAAACAAACACCCCTGATCAAGTATAACAAAGTCCCCTTTTCGAGTATAAGAAAGCCCCCTCATGGAGTATAACAAAGTCCCCTGATCGAGTATAACTAAGTGCCCTAATCGAGTATAACAACGGACCCTAATGGAGTATAACAAAGTCCCAAGATCGAGTATAACGAAGTCCTCTGATCGAGTATAACAAAGTTCCTTGATCGAGAATAACAATGTCCATTTATCGAGTATAACTAAGTCCCCTCATCGAGTATAACAAAGGGCCCTAATGGAGTATAACAAAGTCCCAAGATCGAGTATAACGAAGTCCTCTGATCGAGTATAACAAAGTCCCCTGATCGAGTGTAACAAAGTCCCGTCGTCGAGCATAACAAATCCCCTTGATCGAGTATAAGAAAGGCACCTGATCTAATATAACAATGTCCGTAGTCGAGTATATACAAAGTCCCCTGATCGAGCATAACAAAGTCCCAAGATCGAGTATAACAAATTCCCTTCATCGAATACAACAAAGCCCCCTGATCGAGTATAAAAAAGTCCGCTGATCGAGTATAACAAAGTACCCTGATCGAGTATAACAAAGTCCCCAGGGCGAGTATAACAAATTCCCTTCATCGAGTACAACAAAGCCCCCTCATCGAGTATAAAAAAGCCCCCTGGTCCAGTATAACAAAGTCCCCTGATCGAGTATAACAAATTCCCGTCATCGAGTATAACAAAGCCCCCTGATCGAGTATAACAAAGTCCCCTGATCGACTATAACAAAGTCCCCTGACCGAGAATAACACAGTCCCCTGATTGAGTATAACAAAGCCCCCTCATCGAGTATAAAAAAGCTCCCTGGTCGAGTATAACAAAGTCCCATGATCGAGTATAACAAAGGTCACGAATCGAGTATAACAAAGGCCCCTGGTCGAATATAACAAAGTCCCCTGATCGAATATACTAAAGTCCCCTCATCGAGTATAACAAATTCCCAAGATCGAGGACAACAAAGCCTCCCGATCGAGTATAACAAAGTCCGCTGATTGAGTATAACAAAGCCCCCTCATCGAGTATAAAAAAGCCCCCTGGTCGAGTATAACAAAGTCCCCTGGTCGAGTAAAACAAACTCCCCTGGCCGAGTACAACAATGTCCCCTGATCGAGTATAACAAAGCCCTCTTATCGAGTTTAACAAAACCCCCTGATCGAGTATAAAAAAGCCGCCTGGTCGAGTATAACAAAGTCCCCTCGTCGAGTATAACAAACTCCCATGATCGAGTATAACAAAGGCCCCTTATCGAGTATAACAAAGGCCCCTGGTCGAGTAAAACAAGATCTCCTGATCGAGTACAACAAATTCCCCTGATCGAGTATAACAAAGTCCCCTGATCGAGTAAAACAAAGCCCCCTGATCGAGTATAACAAAGTCCCCTGGTCGAGTATAACAAAGTCCCCTGGTCGAGTATAATAAAGTCCCCTGATCGAGTATAACAAAGCCCCCTCATCGAGTATAAAAAAGCCCATGGTCGAGTATAACAAAGTCCCCTGGTCGAGTATAACAAAGTCCCCTGGTCGAGTACAACAAAGTCCCATAATCGAGTATAACAAAGGCCCCTTATCGAGTATTACAAAAGCCCCTGGTCGAGTATAACAAATTCCCCTGATCGAGTATAACAAAGTCCCCTCATCGAGTATAACAAAGTACCTGATTGGTGTAAAACAAACACCCCTGATCGAGTATAACAAAGTCCTTTTTTCGAGTATAAGAAAGCCCCCTGATGGAGTATAACAAAGTCCCCTGATCGAGTATAACTAAGTGCCCTAATCGAGTATAACAAAGGACCCTAAGGGCGTATAACAAAGTCAAAAGATCGAGTATAACAAAGTCCCCTGATTGAGTATAACAAAGTTCCTTGATCGAGAATAACAATGTCCATTTATCGAGTATAACTAAGTCCCCTCATCGAGTATAACAAAGGGCCCTAATGGAGTATAACAAAGTCCCAAGATCGAGTATAACGACGTCCTCTGATCGAGTATAACAAAGTCCCCTGATCGAGTGTAACAAAGTCCCTTCGTCGAGTATAACAAATCCCCTTGATCGAGTATAAGAAAGGCACCTGATCTAATATAATAATGTCCGTAGTCGAGTATATACAAAGTCCCCTGATCGAGCATAACAAAGTCCCAAGATCGAGTATAACAAATTCCCTTCATCGAGTACAACAAAGCCCCCTGATCGAGTATAAAAAAGTCCGCTGATCGAGTATAACAAAGTACCCTGATCGAATATAACAAAGTCCCCAGGGCGAGTATAACAAATTCCCTGATCGAGTATAACAAAGTCCCGTCATCGAGTATAACAAAGCCGCCTGATCGAGTATAAGAAAGGCACCTGATCGAGTAAAAAAAGGCCCCTGGTCGAGTATAACAAAGTCCCCTGGCCGAGTATAACAATGTCCCCTGATCGAGTATAACAAAGCCCTCTCATCGAGTTTAACAAAACCCGCTGATCGAGTATAAAAAAGCCCCTGGTCGAGTATAACAAAGTCCCCTGGTCGAGTATAACAAAGTCCCATGATCGAATATTACAAAGGCCCCGACTCGAGTATAACAAAGGCCTCTGGTCGAAAATAACAAAGTCCCCTGAACGCGTATACCAAAGTCTCCTGGTCGAGTATAGCAAAGTCCCAAGATCGAGTATAACAAAGCCCCCCGATCGAGTATAACAAAGTCCGTTGATCGAGTATAACAAAGCCCCCTGATCGAGTATAACAAAGCCCCCTCGTCGAGTATAAGAAAGTCCCCTGGTTGAGTAAAACAAAGTCCCCTGATCGATTATAATAAAGGACCCTAATGGAGTATAACAAAGTCCCAAGATCGAGTATAACAAAGTCCTCTGATAGAGTATAACAAAGTCCCCTGATCGAGTATAACAAATTCCCGTCATCGAGTATAACAATGCCCCCTGATCGAGTATAAGAAAGGCACCTGATCGAATATAACAATGTCCCTAGTCGAGTATATACATAGTCCCCTGATCGAGTATAACAAAGTCCCCAGATCAAGTATAACAAAGTCCCCTGATCGAGTATAACAAAGCCCCCTCATCGAGTATAAAAAAGCCCCCTGGTCGAGTATAACAAAGTCCATGATCGACTATAAAAAAGCCCTCTGATTGAGTAAAACAAAGCCTCCTCATCGAGTAAAAAAAAGGCCCCTGGTCGAGTATAACAAAGTCCCATGATCGAGTATTACAAAGGCCCCGAATCGAGTATAACAAAGGCCCTTGGTCGAAAATAACAAAGTCCCCTGAACGAGTATACTAAAGTCCCCTGGTCGAGTATAACAAAGTCCCAAGATCGAGTATAACAAAGCCCCCGATCGAGTATAACAAAGTCCGTTGATCGAGTATAACAAAGCCCCCTAATCGAGTATAACAAAGCCCCCTCGTCGAGTATAAGAAAGTCCCCTGGTCGAGTATAACAAAGTCCCTGATCGAGTATAACAAAGTCCCCTGATCGAGTAAAACAAACACCCTTGATCGATTTTAACAAAACCCCCTGATCGAGTATAAAGAAGCCCCCTCTTCGAGTATAACAAATTCCCCTGATCGAGTATAAAAAAGTCCCCTGCGCGAGTATAACAAAGTCCCCTGATCGAGTATAACAAAGGACCCTAATGGAGTATAACAAAGTCCCAAGATCGAGTATAACAAAGTCCTCTGATCGGGTATAACAAAGTCCTCTGATCGAACATAACAATGTCACGTCATCGAGTATAACAAAGCCCCCTAATCGAGTATAGCAAAGCCCATGATCGAGTATAAAAAAGTCCCTTGATCGAGTATAACAAAGTCCCCTGATCGAGTATAAAAAAGTCCCCTCGTCGTGTATAACAAAGTCCCCGTGGTCGAGTATTACAAAGTCCCCTGATCGAGTATAACAAAGCCCCCTCATCGAGTTTAACAAAACCCCCTGATCCATTATAAAAAAGCCCCCTGGTCGAGTATAACAAAGTCCCCTGGTCGAGTATAATAAAGTCGAATGATCGAGTATAACAAAGTCCCCTGATCGAGTATAACTAAGTCCCCTGATCAAGTATAACAAAGGACCCTAATGGCGTATAACAAAGCCCCAAGATCGCTTATAACAAATTCTCCTGATCGAGTATAACAAAGTCCCCTGATCGAGTATAAAAACGTACCATGATCGAGTATAACAAATTGCCCTGATCGAGAATAACAAAGTCCCTGATCGAGTATAACAAGGTCCACTTATCGAGTATAAGAAAGGCACCTGACCGAATATAACGACGTCCCGAGTCGAGTAAAACAAACACCCCTAATTAAGTTTAACAAAGCCCCTGATCGAGTATAACAAAGTCCCCTAATCGAGTATAACAAAATTCCCTGATTGAGTATAACAAAGTCCCCTGATCGAGTATAACAAAGTCCCCTGATCGAATAAAACAAACACCCCTGGTCGAGTATAACAAAGTCCCCTGATCGAGTATAACAAAGCCCTCTGATCGAGTATAACAAAGTCCCCTGATCGAGTATAACTAAGTGCCCTAATCGAGCATAACTAAGTCCACTGATCGAGTATAACAAAGGACCCTCATGGAGTATAACAAAGTCCCAAGATCGAGTATAACAAAGTCCTCTGATCGAGTATAACAAACTCCCCTGATCGAGTATAACAATGTCCCGTCATCGAGTATAACAAAGCCCCCTGATCGAGTATAAGAAAGGCAACTGATCGAGTAAAAAAAGGCCCCTGGTCGAGTATAACAAAGTCCCCTGGCCGAGTATAACAATGTCCCCTGATCGGGTATAGCAAAGCCCTCTCATCGAGTTTAACAAAACCCGCTGATCGAGTATAAAAAAAACCCCGATCGAGTATAACAAAGTCCGTTGATCGAGTATATCAAAGCCCCCTGATCGAGTATAACAAAGCCCCCTCGTCGAGTATAAGAAAGTCCCCTGGTCGAGTATAACAAAGTCCCCTGATCGAGTATAACAAAGGACCCTAATGGAGTATAACAAAGTCCCAAGATCGAGTATAACAAAGTCCTCTGATCGAGTATAACAAAGTCCCCTGATCGAGTATAACAAACTCCCAAGATCGAGTATAACAAAGTCCGTTGATCGAGGATAACAAAGCCCCCTGATCGAGTTTAACAAAGCCCCCTCGTCGAGTATAAGAAAGTCCCCTGGTCGAGTATAACAAAGTCCCTGATCGAGTATAACAAAGCCCCATGATCGAGTATAACCAATTCCCCGAATCGAGTATAACA
>NW_024749737.1:2500-7368 GCF_018991925.1 Homarus americanus
AGCGCGTGAGGAAGAGCACGGCGTCACCCAAGCATTCTCATCTCTCTGCCTGCACCACTACATGGTAGACTGCGGGCCCAGGCGCACTCATCAATTTAGGTTCCACTGCAATGCATGCCAAGCACTCTTTTCGAGGTGATAGACGAAATTCCGGCGGGCCTTACTTAAAAGATATCCGACCCGGTTTCGTTTCCTCTTCGTGGGATGGAGTGCCTCTTAGAACATGTGCAGCATCAGCCATGAGCGGCCGACGGCCATTCGTGTCTCTGTGGACAGCAGGCAAAAGAGCGCCGCCTCCAGTTATTTGCGAGGGCGACAACTGTCGCTTTGTTGTGGTTGAATGTGGGTGCGCCAAGTCTATGGACTTGCTAGTGATAGGCTTGCTTGTTTTTAAGGGCACGCCTCGCGCAAGGCGCGGGCGATTAAACCCCAAGGCGGAAGCTCGGTTCGGGTTACCCTCGTGTCGGGGAGACAGTCAGCAGGCACCGAACTCGCAGCAACCGATGGATGTATATTTCCGACCCTCGTAGAGGAGTGGCGGCGACAAGCTCATATGGCTGCCGCCGCCGCCATATGCGTTCAACTTGTCGATGTATCTGGTATTCTTGCGATTCACATACCGACACGCAGTTTGCTGCGGTCTTCATCGACCCACGAGCCGAGTGATCCCCCGTTAAGAGTTGTGTATTTGCCATTTAGTCTTTTTGCGACTAACCATCACAGGTCGAGTCTCAATGAAAGGGTTTGACAGACATAGCCCAAGTTTGTGGTTTGGGTTTGGCCGGACGGCTTGTTGTTGTTTTTTGACACTTGAATTTCACTCTTTTTGGGTCAAGAGGCTTATTCGCCGGTAGTAAGGAACGGACGGCAGCCGTCCAAAGCCCCGTCCGTCCTCCTCCGGTCTTCGCGCTCTCGCCCGAGTGTGGTCCACCTACAGCGTGGTGGTACCTATTTTTGGTGCGGGGGCCGGGATTGTCCTCTTTCGCTGCTGGAGTTGCCAGAGCAGATCCCGAGACCGCCCAAATCAGGAGAGTAGTAGTTTTAAGAGCGCCCCGTTCTCTTTCTCTCTGTTAATGATCCTTCCGCAGGTTCACCTACGGAAACCTTGTTACGACTTTTACTTCCTCTAAATGATCAAGTTTGGACATCTTTCCGTCAGCTCGAGGCGACGACCCCAGAAAACCCTCGCGGGCAACGGGCCGACAATCCAAGAGCGCCAGTCCGAAGGCCTCACTAAATCATTCAATCGGTAGTAGCGACGGGCGGTGTGTACAAAGGGCAGGGACGTAGTCAGCGCAAGCTGATGACTTGCACTTACTGGGAATTCCTCGTTCATGGGAAACAATTGCAAGCCCCAATCCCTATCAAGAAAGGCTTTGAACGGGTTACCCGCCTCTCGGAGGGGAAAACCTGCTGATCCCTTCAGTAAGCGGCCCAGAAATACCCCAGGCATCACAGACCTGTTATTGCTCAATCTCGTGCGGCTAGAATTGCCGCTTATCCCTCTAAGAAGAAGTTGCGAACTGACACCATTTTCTGGAGATCCGTCGACTACTTAGTAGGCCAGAGTCTCGTTCGTTATCGGAATTAACCAGACAAATCGCTCCACCAACTAAGAACGGCCATGCACCACCACCCACCGAATCGAGAAAGAGCTCTCAATCTGTCAATCCTTCCGGTGTCTGGGCCTGGTGAGGCTTCCCGTGTTGAGTCAAATTAAGCCGCAGGCTCCACTCCTGGTGGTGCCCTTCCGTCAATTCCTTTAAGTTTCAGCTTTGCAACCATACTTCCCCCGGAACCCAAAGACTTTGGTTTCCCGGAAGCTGCCCGCCGGGTCATGGGAATAACGCCGGCGGATCGCTAGTTGGCATCGCTATGGTTAGAACTAGGGCGGTATCGCCTTCGAACCTCTAACTTTCGTTCTTGATTAATGAAACATCCTGGCAAATGTTGCAGTTCGCCTTGCGACGGTCCGCTAATTTTCACCTCTAGCGTCGCAATAATGCATCGCCCCGCTAAGTCTGATTAGTCATTACCTCTGTCTGAAAGTAAAACCAACAAAATAAACCGAGGTCCTATTCCATTATTCCATGCATCAATTATTCGCCATTCAAATAGCCTGCTCTGAGCACTCTAATTTTTTCAGTAAACTTCTCTGGCCACGGGACACTTCCGACAAAGAGCATTTCGCGTAGTCGGGCGGGCGGTTGTTCGAGCGTGACAGTAAACACTGGCGGTGCACCGCCAGTCCAACTGAGATCCAACTACGAAGCTTTTTAACCGCAACAACTTTAATATACGCTATTGAGCTGGAATTGGTCATATTGCTGGCACCAGACTTGCCCTCCAATGGATACTCGTTAAAGGATTTAAAGTGTACTCATTCCGATTGCGAGGCCTCGGATGAGACTCACATCGTTATTTTTCGTCACTACCTCCCCGTGCCGGGAGTAGGTAATTTGCGTGCCTGCTGCCTTCCTTAGATGTGGTAGCCGTTTCTCAGGCTCCCTCTCCGGAATCGAACCCTGATTCCCCGTTACCCGTTATAGCCATTGTAGGCGCATAACCTACAATCGAAAGCTGATAGGGCAGACACTTGAAAGAAGCGGCGCCGGTGCGGAGACCGTGCGCTCAGCCCGAAGTTATTCAGATTCACCACAGGTGGGTTACGGACCGGGGCCCGACCAGTTTTGAACTAATAAAAGCGCTCTTCCCTTGCGGTCAGAGACCAATTGCATGTATTAGCTCTAGAATTGCCACAGTTATCCAAGTAAGTGGGTTTACAGATCCAATGAAACATAGCTGATTTAATGAGCCATTCGCGGTTTCGCCTTAAATCGGCTTGTACTTACACATGCATGGCTTAATCTTTGAGACAAGCATATGACTACTGGCAGGATCAGCCAGGTAGCTGCTGCTGTTGGCGGCGCCTATCACGGCGGCCAAAATAGTGAGATTGAGAGAGAGGCAGAAGACATTGGGCGAGGGACCGCACGTTGGCCTTAGGGAAATAGCAAACCAGATGATCAGATCTAACTGCACCTTCTCTTGCTATCCTCGGCGCCGGCAGCGCCACCGTGTGTGCCAATCTCCTCCCTTATCCGCTCCTCTTTGCCCCAGCTCCAGCGAGGCAGCCGACATTGGGCGAGGGACCGCACGTTGGCGAATCTCCTCCCTTATCCGCTCCTCTTCTCTTTGCCCCAGCGAGGCAGAAGACATTGGGCGAGGGACCGCACGTTGGCCTTAGAGAAATAGCAAACCAGATGATCAGATCAAACTGCACCTTCTCTCGCTATCCTCGGCGCCGGCAGCGCCACCGTGTGTGCCAATCTCCTCCCTTATCCTCTCCTCTTCTCTCTGCCCCAGCGAGGCAGCCGACATTGGGCGAGGGACCGCACGTTGGCCTTAGAGAAATAGCAAACCAGATGATCAGATCAAACTGCACCTTCTCTTGCTATCCTCGGCGCCGGCAGCGCCACCGTGTGTGCCAATCTCCTCCCTTATCCGCTCCTCTCCTCTTTACCCAGCTCCAGCGAGGCAGCCGACATTGGGCGAGGGACCGCACGTTGGCCAATCTCCTCCCTTATCCGCTCCTCTTCTCTTCTCTTTGCCCCCGCGAGGCATCAGACATTGGGCGAGGGACCGCACATTGGCCCATCTCCTCCTCTCTCTCTTTCTCTTACTGTTTGTGGGGACGTGGGCTCATGAGCGCCATCGTCGCCCAATATTGGTTAGGTTGTGTATTTCACGGGTGGGAACCGCCATCATCGTTGTTAGGTGATGGGGTAACCCAACGTGTGCTTTGACGAGTTTTGGCTGCTAAACTCTCTTTTTAGTATACTCGGCTCCCAGACTGCGCCTAATCGTCTGTGCCCCAGACCATATGGCGTTGTCTGCACATTGGGTAGCCGTTTAAAACAGATGATGCAATGAATCTCTGGTCAAGACGGTTGGGCGCTTCATTGAAGGCCGGCACAGACGCGAACAGAAATTGATCAATAACGCAAAGTCCGCTAAGATTGGGGAGCGGGCAAAAATAAAGGCGAAGGCCCCGTTCCGGACTGAAGAGCCGCACTATATCTTATGTGGAAACTAGTAGGGTGGCGGCGTGTGCGCCCGGAGAGGCGGGTAAATGTCAAACGGAAGGGCATAAGTGTAATTAGGCGAGCCTACTCGCTATAAGCCAGCTCTGCCATTTCTGATCCAATGAGAGACTAAAATCTCTCTCTCTCCTTCTGCTCCAGCCATTGCAGGGCAGGGAAGCGACGGCAATTTTGGTTGTTGTTTTTGAATGCCGCGCTTTGCTTCGCAGAGGCGCCGAAGCGCTCCGCTGGGGGCGGAAGATATTTCACACCGAATATGTGTGTGAAGGCACCCTCTCCCCTTAATATAGTGAAATAGTGCAATCCAGCATACAAGGTCGGACGATAGGACATTCACCGTACCGCACCTCGAGAGTGGATGTTGGGTAAGGTTAAAACCGGACTGTTCGCAGACAGCCGAATAACCCGGTTCCGGACTAATTGGTGGATGCAACATCATGATGATGCTGCTGCTGTCGCGGAAAACGCAGTGGCGACGTGAGAGAGTAATAATGTTCAATAGGGAGAGCGACCTGGCTAGTGTAATTGATAGATCGCGAGCCTACTCGCCATTAGCCCGCTCCACTGCCATTCCTCTGACCCAATGAGACTATTCTCTCTCTCGCTCTCCTTCTGCTCCAGCCATTGCAGGGCAGGGAGAGGAAATCGACGGCAATTTTGGTTGTTGTTTTTGAATGCCGCGTTTTGCTTCGCAGAGGCGCCGAAGCGCTCCGCTGGGGGCGGAAGATATTTCACATCGAATATGTGTGTGAAGGCACCCTCTCC
>NW_024749738.1:0-18351 GCF_018991925.1 Homarus americanus
TATATATTACTCCTGTGATTAATTTTTCCCGACCGTCGCTTAATTCTATCCAAATTGTTTCTGTATTCCTCTCAGTTTTTATTTCCTTATTTATTTCACACTTCAGATTATCCCTAACATAAATTGCTACTCCGCCTCCTTTCCTGGTCTGCCTATCGGTATGGAACAGTTTGTAACCCGCAATTTGGTATTCGACTGGTAATTCACGTGTGTCTAGGTTGATCCATGTTTCAGTGAATGCAAATATATCGATTTCTTCGGTACATATAAGGCCTTATATCATCCATTTTGTTTCTCATACTTCTACTGTTCGCGTAGTATACATTTAAGTTAGTCGTGTTCTGAGTCCTTCCCTTACCGCGTTTAGTTTTAAACTCCCTGTCTAATTTAGTTTTGTCATCATTCCTAACACTATTTCCCTGTAATCTTTCGCCTTGTTTACCCGCTCCCACTGCAGTCTCCTCCACCCCCGTGCCCCTATGTTCTCTTAGCAGTTTAAAGACTTCGATATCTTTTGAACTGCCCCCTCTAGAGCCCCAGCCAGGGTTGCTACTCCATCCCTAGACAGGTGCACCCCATCCCTAGCATAAAGGTCCCTTCTGCCATAGAAGTTGTCCCAGTTGTCAATGAATGGGACTGATATTGACTTGCAATATCTGTCAAGACGGTCGTTAACACCAACTGCCCTTGACAACCATTCACTGCCAACTCTCCTTCTAGGCAGGACACGGCATATGATAGGGATCCCTCCCTTAGTCCTAATACGATCTATGGCTGCCTTGAACTTATCGAGAAGCTCCTCGCTCCTACACCGGCCAATATCATTGCCTCCTGCACTGAGGCAGATAATGGGTTTGTTCCCATTACCAGACAAGATATTGTCCATCCTGTCAATTATATCCCCCACCCCAGCCCCTGGCAAACACACCCTCATCCTATTTTTGTTTTTACCACAAAAGGCCCTGTCCATGTACCTTACCTGTGAGTCACCAACAATTAAAGTTTTTATACCTTCCTTGTCATCCCTGCCCCTGACTGTACTAACGTCCAATTCGTCTATCAAGGGACTGAACGGGTTGGTACACTTAGCTGTTGTTGTCGTTGTTGTCGTATCCTTCGTGTGCTTCTTCACCACCAGTTTGGTCCTCCCACTACTCACGACTTTCCACTCGTTTGATTTTTCGTCAGACACTGGCTTTACTCGTCCAGCCTCTCTTTTTAACTTCGCCAGCTCTTTCCTTAATTTCAGGTTCTCCAACGTGGCCCTCTCAATTTCTAACTTGGCCCTCGCCAATTCTTCAGTGGACCAGTCCAGTTTGGTCAACAAACTCTCATACCCAAGACCGCACATATCACTGGCCATATCTGATAATTATCCCTCTGGAGCTAACCCTGCCGTGACCTTTCCCCTAGTGAGGTCAGAACACAACTGTGAGGTCAGAACACAACTATGCTCGGGATATCTTTCCTATTTCGAATCTTATGCCTGGAAGGTTTGGGATCATTATTTTCTGGGTTAGGGACAAAGTCACCATTCTCCTGGTCAGCACTCGGATCAGCCATGGGGAAGTCATTAAACTCTGAATCAGCTTGACTCCAATCATCGGCCTTTTTTACCTCACCCTGGGCCTTCTCAAGTCTCTTTTCCTCGGCAACTCTTCTCCTCTTCTGTCTCTCTGTGGCAGCTTCCTGTCTCTTGGACTCCGGAATATCTTGGCTAGAAATCATGAGAGCCCCTATACTGCCAGTCTTCTCTCTCTGTGCTTTGACAAATGCCAGTTCGGTCACAGGAATCTTCAGTTCACGCTTGCAAATACAGGAGATGTGGGCCTCGGATTTACAGTCACGATCGCATCCAAACTCAGGACAGAGAACAATTGGGCACTTGCAAGTAATTATGTCAAATAACTGGTCCGGTTGCTTGGCAAAGCTGTCCTTAACTGCAAGTTTTCCTCTCCCAACTGGCTAGCAGTCTCTCACTAATCTTCTTCTGACTTGTTATGACTGGTGGCTTGAACTGAGCGTTAGCCAGAGTGTACTGTGCCAAGACAGCTTTGGTCATATCACTGGCAATGTCTTTGTTTGTGTAAGTTCTTTGGTTCTTTTCACTGATTTGCCTGATTAAAACACCGTATCTCAAAGCATCTCTCAATGTAGGCAACTCCGACTTCAGGAGCTCTCTCCCAGACCCAAGATAGTGACTGAGATGGCTGGATTTTTGGTTCCTCGTCCTGACACAAGCAGCCATCGCAAACATTATCAACTTATAAATGCATCAGAATCTGAAACAGAAAAAAATATTGTTAGTTGGGTTGTTAAAGAATGAAGTCAGAAAGCAATGCTCACTATTAAATTGTAATGCACTAATGCAGCTGTACGTTAGATTTTCGATAAATTTCACGCTAAAATTTACCTAGCAAAAGGTTGCAAAATATTGAAACTGAAATTATTTTCTGTTTATATACACTAAAATCTACCAAAAAAGTGATGGGCCATTAGTTTTAGCTGATCTTCCCTCCTATGACACACCCTAATGTAGAAGGACTTCTTCTCTCCATGGGACTACCAGCATATGATAGTAAGGATTGGAGACTTTTTATTGACAGTTCTAAAAGGAGCTTGAAATGTGTTCTTCTTCATAACGGAAACAAGTATGGTTCAATTCCAATCGGACATTCTGTACAAATTAAAGAAGAGTATGAAAACATTAAGACTGTTCTAGAGAGGTTGCAATACCATGCTCATGAATGGTTAATTTGTGTGAACTTGAAAATGGTAAACTTTCTATTGTGCCAGCAAGGAGGGTACACAAAATACCCCTGTTTTCTGTGCTACTGGGACAGCAGGGCTACAGCAGACCATTGGGTGAAAAAGAATTGGCCACCAAGACATAGTTTGACGCCTGGTGACAAGAATATCATTAACGATCCTCTGGTTGACAGGAAAAACATTGTCCTTCCTCCTCTGCACATAAAACTTGGTATCATGAAGCAATTCGTCAAGGCTCCTGATCATAGTGGAGAGTGTTTCAGATATATATGCTCCTTTCCAAGTCTTAGCGACGAGAAGAAAAAGGCAGGGATTTTTGATGGACCTCAAATAAGAACACTACACAGAGATCCACACTTCCTTGCAACAATGACTGAGGCACAGGCAAGAACTTGGAATGCTTTCTCTAATGTGGTGCGGAACTTCTTAGGGAACAAGAAAGCGGACAACTATCAAGAAATTGTGGAAGAGCTGCTCTTGAGTTTACAAGCACTTGGATGCAGAATGAATATCAAGGTTCACTACTTACACAGTCACTTGGACGAGTTTCCAGAAAATCTGGGAGAAGTGAGCGAAGAGCAAGGGGAGCGCTTTCATCAAGACATTAAAGTAATGGAAGAACGTTACCAAGGTCGTTGGGACTCGAACATGATGGCGGACTACTGCTGGAGTTTGATGAGAGACATTCCAGAAGCTGTACATAAGAGATCGGCCAAAAAGAGGAAGTTTATGTAACTGTAACTTGATCTTAATACTTGCACTATTTCTACCGTATATCTCAAAAACCTGATGTGATAGACCAAAAACAAAGTCATATTTGGATTCTGCACCTCGAATTTACTTAAAATCCGTTTAAAAACCTTGTGCCAGAAAAATTGTGTTGACCGGTGTTATTATTATTATTA
The DNA here is from genome assembly GCF_018991925.1 of Homarus americanus. NCBI lineage: Eukaryota > Metazoa > Arthropoda > Malacostraca > Decapoda > Nephropidae > Homarus > Homarus americanus. The sequence continues at coordinate 3,675 of NW_024749738.1, forward strand.
CATTTTCGCCACCCAGGCACCGATGTGGGTTAGTGACCTGTTTAATGGAAATATATATTGTTGGTATATACAGTATATTATACAATATGCTACTTATACAATAACGGTGAAATGACTGCATACCGTCGAAGCATGAATAACAAATAAAAAGAACCAAGTCCGCCTGTATCGGCAAGGCTGCTACGGGCCGCCCACTCACGGGCGCGATCCCACTTCTGCTCGACACGGGTGCTTTTGGCTACTGGGTTTCCCCCCTGGCCCGGTTCACACCTCCTTAGTCAACCTGGACGCCCTTAGCTACCCAAGGGTGGCCATATTTATGCCGTGCTTGGTGCGGCCACCCACTCAACATGGGGAGTCCCACACCAGTGATACTCACCTCAAGCCGTCCCTGGCCCAGGCCTCCGAGTCGCCGGATTACAAGGTTGCGCCACCAATCCCAGCCAACAAAACTCATTTCGGAACTAAATTTGAAGCTCCGTGATAACAACACTCTAACTTAAAACAATGTTCAAATGAAAAAGTTCAAAAGGAAAGAGCTTTCTTGAAGGTGGATGCTAGGAGTGGGGTTTTAATTTCAGGGTGGGTGAGTCTATCCTTTACCTAAGAGTTGTTAGGTGTGTGCAAAGCAACCCATTCTTTGAGGAAGGGAAGAAAGAACATCTTCCGTACGTATTTCTTCGTCAAGTTACATCAGAGTCAGCAAACTGAGCACTGAATTTCACCTGACTGATCCCCAAACATGTGAAAACTCTAAAAGGATACACCAAAAGCTTTAATCATGGAAGATCCATCGCCAACAATCATATCTTTGCCTTACCTTAAATCTTGAATCGATCAACGATTTCCCACAGATATTATTGTAGTGGTAGCAGCAAGCTGAGCTCAGTGGATATTAATTTTAAATGGTAGACGACGGGACAGAATCATAAATTGGTGTATAGAGTACATAAATCTCTACCTCACGTTTGAAGATCTGGTATACTGTTAATAACATAAAGACACTTTCATTTTCAATTACATGTCCTCATAATTCCAAGTACTTTATTGGATAAGTCACTTTCACCCTCTTCGCCATAAAATATTGTATTTTAATTACTTTTCCATCAAATTGCAAATACAGTTACTCCAAACCAACTAGCAATATTTCGTTGGTACAGAGAAAATGTTCACGGGCGACTTAAGAGTTTTACAGGGAGAACTGTTACAACTTGTATACTTCTCTCGACGAACACATATCTTAATGTATAATTGTGATGAAAGAATAATATTAAATGTAAATGAAAACTAAAATTATTTTTCTTCAAATAACACTACTACCTACGAGTTGTAATTTTACTTGCGTGTCTTTACTGCCCCTATCCTTATGCTCTATATAACTGTTACGTGTCAAGATACTATTAACACGTTTTTTCTCATATTACTATCTATTATTTTCACTGTTGATAAGGCTGAATTAAAAATAAAAACTTATTTTTTTATTGAAAATAATTGTAACCAAAAGACAGTTATCTACTTCCTCACTAAAATGATTTGGCAAGAACAGTTTCATGGAAATAGATATTGATGGTATATACAGTATATTATACAATATGCTACTTATACAATAACGGTGTAATGACTGCATACCGTCGAAGCATGAATAACAGATAAAAAGAACCAAGTCCGCCTGTATTGGCAAGGCTGCTACAGGCGGCCCACTCACTGGCGCGATCCCACTACTGCTTGACATGGGTGCTTTTGGCTGCTGGGTTTCCCCCCTGGCCCGGTTCACACCGCCTTAGTCAACCTGGACGCCCTTAGTTACCCAAGGGTGGCCATATTGATGCCGAGCTTAGTGCGGACACCCACTCAACATGGGGAGTCCCGCACCAGTGATCCTCACCTCAAGCCGTCCCTGGCCCAGGCCTCCGAGTCGCCGGATTACAAGGTTGCGCCACCAACCCCAGCCAACAAGACTCATTTCGGAACTAAATTTGAAGCTCCGTGATAACAACACTCTAACTTAAAACAATGTTCAAATGAAAAAGCTCAAAAAGGAATTAGCTTTCTTGAACGTGGATGCTAGGAGTGAGGTTTTAATTTCAGGGTGGGTGAGTCTATCCTTTACCTAAGAGAGTTGTTAGGTGTGCACAAAGCAACCCATTCTTTGAGGAAGGGAAGAAAGAACATCTTCCGTACGTATATCTTCGTCAAGTTACATCAGAGTCAGCAAACTGAGGACTGAATTTCACCTGACTGATCCCCAAACATGTGAAAACTCTATAAGGATACATCAAAAGGTTTAATCATGGAAGATCCATCGCCAACAATCATATCTTCGCTTTACCTTAAATCTTGAATCGATCAACGATTTCCCACAGATGTTATTGTAGTGGTAGCAGCAACCTGAGCTCAGTGGGTATTAATTTTAAATGGTAGACGACGGGACAGAATCATAAAATGGTGTATACAGTACATAAATCTCTACCTCACGTTTGAAGATCTGGTATACAGTTAATAACCTAAGGACACTTTCATTTTCAATTACGTTTGCATTACAATTACATGTCCTCATAATTACAAGTATTTTATTGGATAAGTCACTTTCATCCTCTTCGCCATAAAATATTGTATTTTAATTACTTTTCCATCAAATTGCAAATACAGTTACTCCAAACCAACTAGCAATATTTCGTTGGTACAGAGGAAATGTTCACGGGCGACTTAAGAGTTTTACAGGGAGAACTGGTACAACTTGTATACTTCTCTCGACGAACACATATCTTAATGTATAATTGTGATGAAAGAATAATATTAAATGTAAATGAAAACTAAAATTATTTTTCTTCAAATAACACTACTACCTACGAGTTGTAATTTTACATGAGTGTCTTTACTGCCCCTACCTTATGCTCTATATTACTGTTACATGTCAAGATTCTATTAACACGTTTTCTCCCATATTACTATCTATTATTTTCACTGTTGATAAGGCCGAATTAAAAATAAAAACTAATTTTTTTTATTGAAAATAATTGTAACCAAAAGACACTTATCTACTTTGTCGCTAAAATGATTTGGCAAGAACAGATTCGTGAAAATAGATATTGTTGGTATATACAGTATATTATATGTTACGAGATGGGGATTTAGAATATAGTTAAAAGTCTACCAAGATCCACAACAGGCAACAACAATAAAAAAACTTAAACAAACAAAGACAATCGGACTATAAAAGGGTAGACAAAGGATGCGAGTTTTTGTTGTGTATAATAAAGTACCATAAATTTCTTAACAAAATATTCAGCTTTCTATAATTTACCCTTAACCATACTTAACCTAAACATACGCAACATTGGCTTAACAGTATATACATATTTATACAACATACAACAATTTGAAGCAATGGGAGGTGGGAGGTAATATAGGGTTACAAATACTCAAGTGCGGTGCTGAAATGTCTGACAAGTAGGGCTGAGTATTGAAGAAGATGGTAGGTAGTCACTGTGTCGTAGGTTTCCAGGATAGGTGATCCTAGTGTGGTCACTTCCCAGAGTGAACTGAACTCTCCTCGATCCGGAGTTGATGAGGAAGAGTTGGAGGAGGTGACACAACAACCAGGATATGGAGAAGGAAAACCCGGAGTGGTGACCAAGACTAGTCATACTCGGGTCGCGTCCCTAGATGGCGTTGCTCGTGGTGCTGGGTAGGTAGATCATGACACAATAGATGGCGTGGTTCGTAATACACCCCCTCTCCAAAGACCTCCGTAGCGCGGGCGTGAAGGAGGTGATCACCTCGTGCGTCTGGAGAGTAGCTGCTGCATTTCCACTGGAGCTCGGGATAAGTAGTCCGCAATCAGGTTGTCCACCCCCTTTATGTGCCGGACTTGTTGATTATAGGGCTGGTTGAGGAGAGCCCAGTGGAGGATTCGTTGGCTGGAGGTCTTGTTGGTTTGGATGAACGTGAGCGGGTTATGGTCGATGAAGACTAGGGTTGTTTGTGGGCGAGATTGGAGGTAACATTCAAACTTCTTTATTGCCAACACCAGAGCCAGGGCCTCCTTCTCTATGGTCGAGTAGTTGGTCTGATGTTTTTTTTAACTTGGCGGAGTAGCATGCCACAGGGTGAAGGACATCAGTGGTTGGGTCGGGTTGTAGGAGCACAGCCCCCACTCCGACACCGCTAGCGTCGATTTGCAGATGGAAGGGCAAGGTGTAGTCAGGGGGGTGGACTACAGGCTTGGAGGCAAGGAAGGCTTTGAGGCGGTGGAAAGACTGGTCGCACCTCTGGTTCCAGATGTAAGGGACCGCAGAACTGGTAAGGTCTGTGAGGGGTCCGGCCACGCTGGAGAAGTTACTGCAGAACCGACGGTAGTAGCCGCACATCCCCAGGAAGCGCATGAGTTCCTTCCTCGTCCTTGGAGTGGGGAAGGACAAGATGGCTTTAACGTTTGCGTCCTTGGGTCTCACCATACCATGCCCAACGATATGTCCCAGGTTTATGGTGAATCCAGTCTCTTGCAGTCGTGCGAACAGTATCTCCAAACGCACCAAATGTTCGTCCCAGCCGTCCGACACCACCACCAGGTCATCCAGGTAGGCGAACGTCCCATCTAGGTCCTGAATCAGGTAATTGATTGCCCTCTGGAATGTGGCCGGAGCATTAGAAAAGCCAAACGCCATAACCAGATATTGAAAAAGACCAAATGGAGTTGTTAATGCTGAGATTATTTTTGCCCTATCCGTGAGTCCCACTTGATAATATCCTTTCAACAAGTCCACCGTAGTAATAAATTTTGCACAGCCTATGCTGTCTATTATATCTTCAATCAAAGGTAAAGGGTAGGAGTCTGAGACAGTGACCTGATTCACTTTACGATAATCGGTACAGAAACGAAAATTGCTATCGGGTTTTGGTATGAGAAGGCAAGGTGAAGCCCAGGGGGAGGTACTAGGCTCAGCTAAGTTATGTTTTAACAAAAAATCTACCTCCTTTTTCATAATCACTCTTTTTTGTGGATTTAGCCGATATGCTGATTGCCTAATGGGTTGTACATCATCTGAGATAAGCTTAATATCATGTTTAAGTATATTGCAAAACCCTGGGAGGTCTGACGTGACTTTAGGAAATGTTGATAATAACTTAGTGAGATCTTTTGCTTGAGATGGATTCAGAACAGAAAAATACTCATCCAAGTTGTTGAGTATGTGACTGTTAGCAGGGTTTTCTTTAGGTAGAGGGAAGTCTAAATTCTCCAATAGGTCCATGTCATCTGTCTCCGGCTCCGGCCCTGACAAAGCCGTATGCAATACAGGTAGGCTTATAGCCTCTGGGATGTCTTCCTCTGACTGCCTGGAATGGTAAAGTTTCATGAGATTAATGTGAACAAGTTGTGAATCTTTTCTGCGATCAGGAGTATGGACTATATAGTTGAGGGGAGATAGTTTATAAGCAACTATATAGGGTCCAGTAAACTTGCTTTTAAGGGGAGAGCCTGGAATGGGTAGAAAGCGTAACAAGTCTATGCTTTCATCCCATTCCTTTTGGTGTTCTATACAGTATTTTTTTAGCATTGATTTGAAAGTTTGATGGAACCGTTCCAAGCAACCTTGGGATTGTGGGTGGTAAGCCGAAGATGTACAATGGTCCACACTGAGGTCTTTCATCACCTGTTTGAAAAGATTGCTTATAAAATTGGTGCCCTGATCGGATTGAATCTCTTTAGGAATGCCCACTGAAGTGAAAAGGTGCAAAAGAGGTTTGATTACATTTTTTGAAGTGATGCTTTTAAGGAGAAAAGCCTCAGGATAACGTGTACTGGTATCCATAACTGTGAGCAGGAATTGATTTCCCTTCTTCGTCTTTGGTAATGGACCCACAACAATCTTTTCAAATGGTGTAGAAAATACTGGGATGGGCTTAATGGGAGCTGCTGGTATACTTTCATTTGGTTTTCCTACCATTTGACAAATATGACAAGATTTTAGGTACTTTGACACATCCTTCCTAAGTCCAGGCCAGTAATAGTGTTGGAGGAGCTTTTTATATGTTTTCAGGATTCCCAAATGTCCTGAAATACCATCATGGGCAAGGGCAATTAATGCTGGTCTGACTGAGGAGGGAATTACCACTTGATGTATTTCAGACCACGTGTCTAGATGGGTAAGCTCAGGGGGTCTATAGGCCCTTATCAAAACCCCTTCCTGATAATAAAAACAAGGAAGGGTGTTAAAATCTTTACCCTCAACTGCTGCATGATGAAGTTTATTCAAAGATGGATCAGATTGTTGGGCTTTAATGAGCTCATCCTTACTAATGGTCTTATTGTACAGATCTTCTGTGGGTAGGAAGATATTGGAGGTGGTTTTAGATGAAGAGGGCCCATTTCGCACACTCTGTGACCGGGTGACAGCACAAGATGTGAAAAGGTGAGGAATAGTTTCTTCAAGGTCAGTGGTGGAGTTGACAGGTAAGGGATAGTCGACTGTCTTTATGTTGGGAACCACTAGATCTCCTACCAAGTCATTACCCAATAATAAATGAATGCCGCTCACAGGCATTGGATCTTTCCTAATGGCTACTTGCACTTCCCCAGTAATCAAGGGACATTGGAGGTGCACTTTAGCTAAGGGATAGGAAGAATGGGATGAGAGATCTGAAATTAGAACACTCTCATTAGTAAATGCTGTAGATATATCAGGAATGACGTTAAACAGGAGGATAGATTGTGCTGCGCCCGTATCACGTAGTATACGAATAGGGAAAGAACGAGACCCCTCTATGATTGAAATTTTTCCCTCATAGGTGAATGAAGAGAAGAGATCCTGATGGGGCCTTTCCACATTGGTGGTTGCTATTGGTTCGAATTTGGGATCCAGGGAACTACTTTTAGAAGTTCGACACTTTGGGTGTTTACAAGACTGGATCGTATGGCCTGGTTTTTTACAGTAAGAACAATAAAACTTGGTTGCATCAGGGGGTGTACTTGTGGGACCTTTCGACCTACCACTCACGTCCCCAAGGTTATCATCAGAGGAGGACCTAACATGCTGGAAAGTACCACGTTCCCTACTGCCCAGTGACTCCACCAGCAAGGCGTACGCAACAGCCAGCTCAGCCGCACGCCCTAAATTAACCTCTCCACGCTCCTCCACATGCTTCAAGATGTGAAATGGTATCTTGCTCTTCCACTCCTCCAGGACTACCAAGTTTAACAAATCCTGAAATGTGGAGGTCTCTGTAGCCTCTAACCACTTCTTGAAAAACCTAAGCTTTTCTTGAGCAAACTCAACAAAGGTGTGTGAAAATGTTTTGGTTAGTTTACGAAACTTCTGCCGGTATCTATCTGGCGTGATAGCATAAGAGGTGAGGATATTCTTTTTTACGTTATCATAGTCATCAGTCTGGTCTAAACAGTTTTAAACTCTACGAGCCTTACCACATAATTTAGGAACTAACACCGACACCCACTGGTCCTTAGGCCACTCATTCTTCCCGGCTATTTTCTCAAAAGTCCTAAATGACCCGTCCATATAGGATTCATCAAACTCGGGAGCAGCTAGTCTCTCTTTTAATGCCACTTCTTTTGATTTAAACTCCGTTTTAAGGTGATTTCGGTCTCTTTCACCTGTAGTTCTTTCAGTCTAACCTCCTGCTCCAACTTGGCCTGTTCCAACTTTCCTCATGCTCCAACTTGGCCTGTTCCAACTTTTCCTCATGCTCCAACTTGGCCTGTTCCAACTTTCCCTCATGCTCCAACTTGGCCTGTTCCAACTTTCCCTCATGCTCCAACTTGGCCTGTTCCAACTCATGCTCCAACTGGAGTTCTTTCATTTTGATTTGGAACTCGAACCTAGCTCGTTCTAGTTCTAAGGCGTCTACTCTTTGTGTTTTTTCTTGAGGGCTAGCCAGACCTGAGGCAACTTCTGAGTGAGGAGGGGTGGTGGATAGTGGTTTAAGTATCTTGGACATGGGCGTTAATTGGTCAACAGCGGATTCTTCTAAAACTTCTTGTTGAACCAACATTTCAATTACCTGATTTTTTAACATTTCCTTAGTCATTTGCTGTGAATATGGGATATTGTAATAGGTGGCTATTCCTTTCCATTCTTTCTTCAGGATATTAACACGTAATTTAGCTACGGAAGGATTTTCAATAAAATCCTGGAGATCAAAACCTGAGGTGGCCATTGTTAAGAAAAACTAGATAAACTAACTAATGACCAAAAAGATAAGATAAGTGGATTACCCTAGAAAATATCACGGCAGTGGACAACCAGACAGTCCCGGAAACTACCTAAGTTATACCTCGGGAAATTACACTTATGAATATTGTTCTTCTGATAAGATCCTTAAATAAGGATAAGAGACTTGGAAAGATACTTGAAACAGGAAGGCGTATTACAGCATAAATATAAAGATCCGGATAAACAACCCTTGAGTTACTTTATTATTGACCCAGAATGAGATAATGAGAAGAACAATAATTGAGGCTTTATAATTGTGGGGTCCTGGTAGAGAGGGGCGTCCCAAGATATCACTTCACCCTAAACTAGTGACTATGGAACAGCCTACTCTGGAGCAAGGGTAAGGCATTAAACAGATCCGGATTCTTCCCTACACTCGATAAGACTTACTACACGACTGCCTACGTGTAATAACAGGTAAGCCTTATGACACTCGGAACCTTGGGGATTTAGAATATAGTTAAAAGCCTACCCAGATTCCAACAGGCAACAACAATAAAAAAACCTTAAACAAACAAAGAAAACCGGACTATAAAAGGGTAGACAAAGGATGCGAGTTTTTGTTGTGTATAATAAAGTACCATAAATTCCTTAACAAAATATTCAGCTTTCTATAATTTACCCTTAATCATACTTAACCTAAACATACGCAACATTGGCTTAACAGTATATACATAATTATACAACATACAACAATTTGAAGCAAGTGGAGGTGGGAGGTAATATAGGGTTACAAATACTCAAGTGCTGTGCTGAAATGTCTGAAGAGTAGGGCTGAGTATTGAAGAAGATGGTACGTAGTCACTGTGCCCTAGGTTTCCAGGATAGGTGATCCTAGTGTGGTCACTTCCCAGAGTGAACCGAACTCTCCTCGATCCGGAACTGATGAGGAAGAGTTGGAGGAGGTGACGCAACAACCAGGATATGGAGAAGGGAAACCCGGTGTGGTGACCAAGACTAGTCATACTCGGGTCGCGTCCCTAGATGGCGTTGCTCGTGGTGCTGGGTAGGTAGATCATGATACAATAGATGGCGTGGTTCGTAGCATATACAATATGCTACTTATACAATAACGGTGAAATGACTGCATACCGTCGAAGCATGAATAACAGATAAAAAGAACCAAGTCCGCCTGTATTGGCAAGGCTGCTACGGGCCGCCCACTCACGGGCGCAATCCCACTACTGCTCGACACGGGTGCTTTTGGCTGCTGGGTTTCCCCCCTGGCCCGGTTCACACCTCCTTCGTCAACCTGGACGCCCTTAGCTACCCAAGGGTGGCCATATTGATGCCGAGCTTAGTGATGACACCCACTCAACTTGTGAAGTCCCGCACCAGTGATCCTCACCTCAAGCCATCCCTGGCCCAGGCCTCCGAATCGCCGGATTACAAGGTTGCGCCACCAACCCCAGCCAACAAAACTCATTTCGGAACTAAATTTAAAGCTCCGTGATAACAACACTCTAACTTAAAACAACGTTCAAAGGAAAAAGCTCACAAAGGAAAGAGCTTTTTTTGAACGTGGATGCTAGGAGTGAGGTTTTAATTTCAGGGTGGGTGAGTCTATCCTTACCTAAGAGAGTTGTTACGTGTGTGCAAAGCAACCCATTCTTTGAGGAAGGGAAGGAAGAACATCTTCCGTACGTATATCTTCGTCAAGTTACATCAGAGTCAGCAAACTGAGGACTGAATTTCACCTGACTGATCCCCAAACATGTGAAAACTCTATAAGGATACACCAAAAGGTTTAATCATGGAAGATCCATCGCCAACAATCATATCTTCGCTTTACCTTAAATCTTGAATCGATCAGCGATTTCCCACAGATGTTATTGTAGTGGTAGCAGCAACCTGAGCGCAGTGGGTATTAATTTTAAATGGTAGACGACGGGACAGAATCATAAAATGGTGTATACAGTACATAAATCTCTACCTCACGTTTGAAGATCTGGTATACAGTTAATAACCTAAGGACACTTTCATTTTCAATTACGTTTGCATTAGAATTACATGTCCTCATAATTACAAGTACTTTATTGGATAAGTCACTTTCATCCTCTTCGCCATAAAATATTGTATTTTAATTACTTTTCCATCAAATTGCAAATACAGTTACTCCAAACCTACTAGCAATAGTTCGTTGGTACAGAGAAAATGTTCACGGGCGACTTAAGAGTTTTACAGGGAGAACTGTTACAACTTGTATACTTCTCTCGACGAACACATATCTAAATGTATAATTGTGATGAAAGAATAATATTAAATGTAAATGAAAACTAAAATTATTTTTCTTCAGATAACACTACTACCTACGAGTTGTAATTTTACTTGCGTGTCTTTACTGCCCCTACCTCATGCTCTATATTACTGTTACATGTCAAGATACTATTAACACGTTTTTTCCCATATTACTATCTATTATTTTCACTGTTGATAGGCTGAATTAAAAATAAAAACTATTTTTTTTTATTGAAAATAATTGTAACCAAAAGACAGTTATCTACTTCGTCGCTAAAATGATTTGGCAAGAACAGTTTCATGGAAATAGATATTGTTGGAATATACAGTATATTATACAATATGCTACTTATACAATAACGGTGAAATGACTGCATACCGTCGAAGCATGAATAACAAATAAAAAGAACCAAGTCCGCCTGTATTGGCAAGGCTGCTACGGGCCGCCCACTCACGGGCGCGATCCCACTACTGCTCGACACGGGTGCTTTTGGCTGCTGGGTTTCCCCCCTGGCCCGGTTCACACCTCCTTAGTCAACCTGGACGCCCTTAGCTACCCAAGGGTGGCCATATTGATGCCGAGCTTAGTGCGGACACCCACTCAACATGGGGAGTCCCGCACCAGTGATCCTCACCTCAAGCCGTCCCTGGCCCAGGCCTCCGAGTCGCCGGATTACAAGGTTGCGCCACCAACCCCAGCCAACAAGACTCATTTCGGAACTAAATTTGAAGCTCCGTGATAACAACACTCTAACTTAAAACAATGTTCAAATGAAAAAGCTCAAAAAGGAATTAGCTTTCTTGAACGTGGATGCTAGGAGTGAGGTTTTAATTTCAGGGTGGGTGAGTCTATCCTTTACCTAAGAGAGTTGTTAGGTGTGTGCAAAGCAACCCATTCTTTGAGGAAGGGAAGAAAGAACATCTTCCGTACGTATATCTTCGTCAAGTTACATCAGCGTCAACAAACTGAGGACTGAATTTCACCTGACTGATCCCCAAACATGTGAAAACTCTATAAGGATACATCAAAAGGTTTAATCATGGAAGATCCATCGCCAACAATCATATCTTCGCTTTACCTTAAATCTTGAATCGACCAACGATTTCCCACAGATGTTATTGTAGTGGTAGCAGCAACCTGAGCTCAGTGGGTATTAATTTTAAATGGCAGACGACGGGACAGAATCATAAAATGGTGTATACAGTACATAAATCTCTACCTCACGTTTGAAGATCTGGTATACTGTTAATAACCTAAAGCCACTTTCATTTTCAATTACATGTCCTCATAATTACAAGTACTTTATCGGATAAGTCACTTTCATCCTCTTCGCCATAAAATATTGTGTTTTAATTACTTTTCCATCAAATTGCAAATACAGTTACTCCAAACCTACTAGCAATATTTCGTTGGTACAGAGAAAATGTTCACGGCGACTTAAGAGTTTTACAGGGAGAACTGTTACAACTTGTATACTTCTCTCGACGAACACATATCTAAATGTATAATTGTGATGAAAGAATAATATTAAATGTAAATGAAAACTAAAATTATTTTTCTTCAAATAACACTACTACCTACGAGTTGTAATTTTTCTTGCGTGTCTTTACTGCCCCTACCTTATGCTCTATATTACTGTTACGTGTCAAGATACTATTAACACGTTTTTTCCCATATTACTATCTATTATTTTCACTGTTGATAAGGCTGAATTAAAAATAAAAACTTTTTTTTTTTATTGAAAATAATTGTAACCAAAAGACAGTTATCTACTTCGTGGCTAAAATGATTTGGCAAGAACAGTTTCATGGAAATAGATATTGTTGGTATATACAGTATATTATACAATATGCTACTTTTACAATAACGGTGAAATGACTGCATACCGTCGAAGCATGAATAACAAATAAAAAGAACCAAGTCCGCCTGTATTGGCAAGGCTGCTACGGGCCGCCCACTCACGGGCGCGATCCCACTACTGCTCGACACGGGTGCTTTTGGCTGCTGGGTTTCCCCCCTGGCCCGGTTCACACCTCCTTAGTCAACCTGGACGCCCTTAGCTACCCAAGGGTGGCCATATTGATGCCGAGCTTAGTGCGGACACCCACTCAACATGGGGAGTCCCGCACCAGTGATCCTCACCTCAAGCCGTCCCTGGCCCAGGCCTCCGAGTCGCCGGATTACAAGGTTGCGCCACCAACCCCAGCCATCAAAACTCATTTCGGAACTAAATTTGAAGCTCCGTGATAACAACACTCTAACTTAAAACAATGATCAAATGAAAAAGCTCAAAAAGGAATTAGCTTTCTTGAACGTGGATGCTAGGAGTGAGGTTTTAATTTCAGGGTGGGTGAGTCTATCCTTTACCTAAGAGAGTTGTTAGGTGTGTGCAAAGCAACCCATTCTTTGAGGAAGGGAAGAAAGAACATCTTCCGTACGTATAGCTTCGTCAAGTTACATCAGAGTCAACAAACTGAGGACTCAATTTCACCAGAAAGATCCCCAAACATGTGAAAACTCTATAAGGATACATCAAAAGGTTTAATCATGGAAGATCAATCGCCAACAATCATATCTTCGCTTTACCTTAAATCTTGAATCGATCAACGATTTCCCACAGATGTTATTGTAGTGGTAGCAGCAACCTGAGCTCATTGGGTATTAATTTTAAATGGCAGACGACGGGACAGAATCATAAAATGGTGTATACAGTACATAAATCTCTACCTCACGTTTGAAGATCTGGTATGCAGTTAATAACCTAAAGACACTTTCATTTTCAATTACATGTCCTCATAATTCCAAGTATTTTATTGGATAAGTCACTTTCATCCTCTTCGCCATAAAATATTGTATTTTAATTACTTTTCCATCAAATTGCAAATACAGTTACTCCAAACCTACTAGCAATATTTCGTTGGTACAGAGAAAATGTTCGCTGGCGACTTAAGAGTTTTACAGGGAGAACTGTTACAACTTGTATACTTCTCTCGACGAACACATATCTAAATGTATAATTGTGATGAAAGAATAATATTAAATGTAAATGAAAACTAAAATTATTTTTCTTCAAATAACACTACTACCTACGAGTTGTAATTTTTCTTGCGTGTCTTTACTGCCCCTACCTTATGCTCTATATTACTGTTACGTGTCAAGATACTATTAACACGTTTTTTCCCATATTACTATCTATTATTTTCACTGTTGATAAGGCTGAATTAAAAATAAAAACTTTTTTTTTTATTGAAAATAATTGTAACCAAAAGACAGTTATCTACTTCGTGGCTAAAATGATTTGGCAAGAACAGTTTCATGGAAATAGATATTGTTGGTATATACAGTATATTATACAATATGCTACTTATACAATAACGGTGAAATGACTGCATACCGTCGAAGCATGAATAACAAATAAAAAGAACCAAGTCCGCCTGTATTGGCAAGGCTGCTACGGGCCGCCCACTCACGGGCGCGATCCCACTACTGCTCGACACGGGTGCTTTTGGCTGCTGGGTTTCCCCCCTGGCCCGGTTCACACCTCCTTAGTCAACCTGGACGCCCTTAGCTACCCAAGGGTGGCCATATTGATGCCGAGCTTAGTGCGGACACCCACTCAACATGGGGAGTCCCGCACCAGTGATCCTCACCTCAAGCCGTCCCTGGCCCAGGCCTCCGAGTCGCCGGATTACAAGGTTGCGCCACCAACCCCAGCCATCAAAACTCATTTCGGAACTAAATTTGAAGCTCCGTGATAACAACACTCTAACTTAAAACAATGTTCAAATGAAAAAGCTCAAAAAGGAATTAGCTTTCTTGAACGTGGATGCTAGGAGTGAGGTTTTAATTTCAGGGTGGGTGAGTCTATCCTTTACCTAAGAGAGTTGTTAGGTGTGTGCAAAGCAACCCATTCTTTGAGGAAGGGAAGAAAGAACATCTTCCGTACGTATATCCTCGTCAAGTTACATCAGCGTCAGCAAACTGAGGACTGAATTTCACCTGACTGATCCCCAAACATGTGAAAACTCTATAAGGATACATCAAAAGGTTTAATCATGGAAGATCCATCGCCAACAATCATATCTTCGCTTTACCTTAAATCTTGAATCGATCAACGATTTCCCACAGATGTTATTGTAGTGGTAGCAGCAACCTGAGCTCAGTGGGTATTAATTTTAAATGGCAGACGACGGGACAGAATCATAAA
>NW_024749739.1:0-17370 GCF_018991925.1 Homarus americanus
TGATTTTTAACATGGGGAGAGTTCCCATCCGGGCTGCATATGTCATTTGGGAGGTGTTGTGTGTGTTGAGTTCTGTCAATAGGTTAGGGTTGTCAAGGATATGAGGGATGACTTTTCTACATATGAGGGTGCATTTTGCGCGGTATTCGGGTGAGCTGAGGACCGTTAAGCCATTGTCGGCGTCTTCGTCATTCTGTACAAATATTTTGATAATGTCGTCATTGGTGAAGGAACGGATTTGGAAGATCAAAGTCAGCTGAAAAATGAGTGAAGCGAGGTCTGTGCACGGTTGGATGGTACGGTCCACTTTAATTTTAATAGATGGCATGTTTTCAAATTTTGGAGATTTATGGAGATCTCCCCTAACAATTGTCCCTGATTTCCTGCGCCCCTCACGTAGGGGAGGCCCTGCACTATCACAGAGGTCCCCAGGCGAATCGGCAGGCTGTGCTGACCCCCCGCCCTTCACACAAACACGCACTAGCGAGGTGTGGGGACAGAGGGCGTTTCCAGACGAATACTCCCCTGTACGTCAACTAACAGGGGAATAGGTCCTTTCACGGCACGGAAGATAAAGGTTAGAGTGGTAGAAAAAGATCTGAAAACTTACTGCTGACTCTTTCTTCACACCAAGCCCCTCAGCAGCATTCGGGGTTCCTAAGGGAGTTCCGATACTGTAGGAGAGGCTCAATGTGTCGATTGAATCAACAGATTTGTCAGTTGGAGAATGGAGTCAGGTGTTTGTGATTTCCCGGGTAAGTGGGAAGGTGGGAGAGGTCCCAGAACTAGCGAATCAGCTATGTCTGTTTGATCTCCGGCTTCCCCGTCGCTCTGCGTGTCTGCTCTCTGTGGTGGTCCTGGCTCCAATGCGCACAGCTAGAACTAGAAAAATGCTAGTGACAGGGGGGAAGGAGGTTCAGAGGAAGAATAAAGGGAGGATGGAAGTGAATTTTAGAAGGAGAGAACAGGTGCAGTGGCTAAACACCGCTTGCGTGAGGGGGTAGGCAAAATGCCCTGAGGGTGCAACAATCACAATCAGGACGAGGCAGAGGGAGGGCGGGAGCAGGTCCGGGCAAGCAAAGGGCCAACGCGGGTGCTCTGGTTGTCGTCTAGCTTAGGCAGTGTTGGCAAAGCGGAGGAAGAACCGCCCCGCCACGGCGGCGGTGCAAGCCGAGAAGCGCAGGTGGACGGACGCACAGGCCACACACGAACAAATTAACAGAGAAGGTGAAAACATGGAAATTTTGCTAGTCGTAGGGTTGTTTGGAGAAAGAAGAAGGTAAAGTCTTTGAGCTATGTCAAAGAGGAACAGAGCGAGTTGGAGGAAGGGTTTTGAATCTTTGAGCTTGAAATGTCAAAGTATTCATAGTAAGGAAGGATGAGCGTATCGTAGGAGAGTTTTTAGTAATAGCAGCAGACAGATTTGAGCTTTTTTGTCAAATTATGAACGGAGACGAGAATGAGATATAGGTTGAGTGGTTTCAGTCTAGAGTTAGGCAATTTTATTAAGAATTGGATGTCACAGACGTTGGGTATGTTTGATTAGGTTCTGAGAGTTGTGGGTCTTTTAGATATGTCAGAGAGAAATGGAGAGAGTTGGAGGAAGAGTTTTGAATCTTTGAGTTTGAAATGTCAAAGTATTCGTAGTGAGGAAGGATGAGTGTATCGTAGGAGAGTTGTTTAGTAATGGCAGGAGGCAGATTTGAGCTATGTCAAATTGTGAACGGAGATGAGAGTGAGATATAGGTTGTTAGGTTTCAGTCTTGAGTTAGGTCGATTTTGGTAAGGTGGCTTTGTGTAGAGTTGGAGTATGTTTGATTTGGTTTGAGAGTTGTGTGGTGTTATGAGAGGCTTTGTCTGGCGGGGGGGGGATGTTGTGTTTGGAGATTGGTTGAGGGAGGGGGGGAGTTTGTGTTTGGGGATTGATGGGGGTGGCGGTTGTATGTTAATTTAAGGTGAATTAAAATTGCTTAAGGGGGGTTGTTGTGTGAGTGTGTATGTGTTTGCATGTAAATGTAAGGGGAGAGAGGGAGGGTTAGGATAATGTTATAAGGTCAGGTATGGTTCGGTTGTCGGGAGGAGGGGGGAGGAGAGGAGAGGAGAAGGGAGGCGAAAGGGGGAAAGGGGGGCTTTGGAGGTTCTTGGGTTAATTTATGGTATGGTAGGATTTCTTAGGAATGATATGTTTTGTGTTGCTAATGAATAGTTGTATTGCGTCATATGTTTTTATTTATTTATTTATTTATTTTATTTATTTATTTATTTATTTTTATTAGGAGGGTCAAAGGGGCTTGTTAGAAAGGTCGGGTATATTAAGTTTTTATTTTGGGAGGATTGTAGGTATCGATTTCTAAGAGGGGTTGTGAGTAAGGTTGGGTGGGTTAAGTTTTTCTTTTGGGAGGATTGTAGGTTTTGTTAGTGGTTGGCAGAGTTGGGTTAATTATTGCATTCTCTCTTTCTTGCAGGTATTGTGAGTTCTGGCCCCATTCTTGAGGGAGAGGGTTTGTGTACAGGTACATTGCACCCCTCCCCGACCTTATTGGCTAAGAGAGGCGTTCAATGTCGTCTGCAATTTGGTACCGTTTTTATTAGGTACACCTCTCCGACCTTATTGGCTAAGGGAGGTGCCCATAAAACAGTGTAGGTAACATTCTTGAGGGAGAGGGCTTGCGTACAGGCACTGTGGAACTCTCCCCGACCTTATTGGCTAAGGGAAACGTACATGTCATCCGAGTTAGTATGGGATGGGTAAGTTAGGTATTTGTTTTGGGAGGAGTGATAGGGTGTGGTTAGTTAATGGTAGAATGGTTATTTAATATTTTGTGTGGGATTGCTAGTAACGGCTGGGTATGTTAGGTTTTTATTTTGGGAGGAGTGATAGGGTGTGGTTAGTTAATGGTAGAATGGTTATTTATTATTTTGTGTGGGATTGCTAGTAACGGCTGGGTATGTTAGGTATTTGTTTTGGGATTATTAGGGTCTTTTCTTTTCTTGTGTTTGAGAAGTGTTAGTGCAGGTTAGTGGGTTAGTTTTTTTTTTGTCAGGTGGTCTTGAGTTTGGAGTTGAGTGGCGTGGGGTTTTGGGTGAGGGGGAGGAGGAATCGTTGGGTGAGGTTAAGGAGGGATTGAGAGGTTTAATTTGGGGGGAAATTGTTGGGTGTGGTTATAGGGAAGTTATTAATACAAGGGAGGTGGGAGGGGAGTGTTTGGTCTGTTTAGTGTGGAGGGATTTCTGTCTCTGAATCTGCGTGGGAGTATGATGTTGTCGAAATAATCCTGCCATTGAGGGTAAGTAGTGAGGAGTGATTCTATTTGTTTGTCACCTAGTTGTCTCCAGTAGATGTTAAGTCCATGTGACTTGTCATTCTCCCATTAAATAATGCAAGATACTACACCCTGTAGTGGATACTCTCCCCTACAATTGCTGATTGGTCACCCTCCGTCCGCTTAGCAGCCAACCAGCGGCGAGTTCTACAAATCAGCCCTTGTGTTCAAACTGCGCGGTTGATTGGTCAGTTGCCACTTTCATCTTAGCCAATCAGCAGCATTTTTCATCTTTGCATTTCGATTCTTGAACTGGCAGAATTATATAAATCCCCCCCCCCCGCCCCCTGCCTAGCCGTGAGGGCAGACTGCATCTTCGCTACACTCACTCGCCATCCAACCTTAGCCGTGATAGTGTAGTGGATCCTTATCAAACTCGTAACCGTTCATGGTGAAGGAGAGAGAGTGAGTGTGATGGGCGTGCAGCCAGCTACGCCGAGAGACTAGGTCTATGCAGAGGACGTAGGGGTACGATCGCCGACCTAGTCTCGACCATCAACCTCCAGTTCAGGATCAGAGCGTTTCACACCTTACGCTGGAGCCGCTGTGATTGGTCACCTCGCTACGCGCACCCCAGATCCTGATCCTGGTAAATTGTATAAATACGGCAACGCCTGCCCAGGGAGTTCGGCTGATTGGACGCGGGAGGAGACAGAGGTTCCTGCGGGAACAGTACTCTCTAACGGTTTTTCTTCGCCATAGACCGCTGCATCTTGTGCGATTGCACTTGCACTTGTTCTTGCTATTCAAAGCATTGAAACATTTCATCATTCATCAATTCATTTTAAAAGTGGCTCTGTCACTTACAATTTTTGACACCTCACGAGCGCCCAGGACTGACAACCTTAGTATTCCCTCCCCACAGTTAGTGTGAGTGACCCACACAACTGCGAGGGAAGCGCTAACTGTTGTCCTTCCTGACGTGGTAGGAGGGCTTTCTCTCTTACTTCTTTTTTCTAATACTTACCCTGGCCGAGGCACCTGCTGAATTTTCATAATTCAGTATTCGTGCGCACCTCACGGAGTGGGATTGTGTGTCTCCAGTGGGGGTCGGGGAAAAACCTGGGCCAATCCAGCAGTGACGTCTGTGATCGTGCAGGCACACCACTGTTCGGGGGTCGTCCTTAAGTAAAAGTATTTTTTTTTTGCACTGAGGGCCTTGCATAACCTTAGTGCACCAAAACCATACATGTAATTAAACAAGCAAAGCTGTACCCAAGGGGTGGTTCCCAGCCACCCCAACCATGCCCTCTGGGAGGGGAAACACCAAGCCCCCCTCTGCTCGTCCAGGCAGGGACAGGCAGAGGCGGGAGCCCAATCATGACCCACGACTGCCACGACCAACGACAAACTCTGACAATGAAACGGCTACTGACCAAGCAACACAACAAAGACAAAACATACAAGTATCAGCTGAGAAGGCCCGAGTAATCCACTTTCGGACTCTTGACACGTCTACCTCGTTTGACCAAATTAATGGGTTCATCATTCAGAAGGCCATTAAGGATCAGATAGGGGACGTGGAGAAAGTCCGAAAGACAAGAAAAGGCGAACTCCAAGTAACCGTTAAAGACGCAAAGCAAATGAGGGACGCCTTGAATCTTAAAACTTTTCATTCAACAACAGTGGAACCGTATATCCCAGCATTTCTCAACACCTGTAAGGCTGTAGTTAACAGCTACGAATTCCAGGGGTTGACTAATGACGAAATTAAGTACTACATGAAAGATCAAGGAGTCGTCGATGCTTACGTATTTAATAGGAAGACCACAGACGGTGAACGATAACGATCAACTACAGCGGTACTCACCTTTGACGGACTTGTTAGGCCCAATCATGTCCTGGTAGGATATGAGAGGGTCCAGACCAAAACATACATCCAATTCCCAATGCGTTGTCTTAACTGCCAAAGGTTTGGACACACTGGTAAGGCCTGCCGTAACACCCAGGTATGCTCCAAATGTGCTCAGACCGGACACAGGGACGATGACTGTACTCAAACGGAGGAAATATGCTACCACTGCTCCGGTCAACATGCTGCCTCAGACAGGAAGTGCCCTTCCTACCTGAGGGAGTATGAGATCAGTAAAGTGAGAGCAGAGAAAAATTTGGACTACATGGAGGCTAAGAGGGAGGTGGAGTTGTCCTTGCAGACACCAACACCTGGAATGTCCTTTGCATCCGCTGTATCCAAAAATACCTCACCTCCCAAAATGTGCACCACTGGAACGCAGACTGAGACCAGGACCATTGCAACACAGACTGACTCCACAATCACCGGTTATCCAACCACAGACGCCAAAGACCAGAATACAAAGACAACTACAACTATGACTAATAACGAGACCGAATCCAAAAAAACGTCATCCCTGACCACAAAACCCAAACAGACACTCGACATTACATACCCCAACGTATTGAGGAGAACGCTTTCGAAAGAAAACTTGAGAAGGGACTCATCACCACAACCGATGTTTCACTTTCTCGGAACACCCCTGGGGCAGGGAGCCCCTGCCGAGCAGAGTACTGGCTCCTTGGAGCTGGGAGACTGCTCACCTGATGTGGGGGATCCTTCCCAGGACCCTTTTTCCCCCCCAAATACAAGAGGAAAGAAAAATAAAGCCCAAAACGCTGACCATATCAACTCTCAGACTTAAAATTCAATATCATCCAGTGGAATTGCAGAGGTGCTAGGAATAAAAATGCTCAATTTCATTTACTAAAGTCATTATTTCGGCCGGACGTTTTTTGCCTACAAGAGACGCTACTTGCGGGTCACGACGACCCACCTGTATTTGACAACTACACGTCCTACAGGGGAGACAACCTAAGGGGGGTAGCCCTATACATTCGGAGTTCATTCGCCCAGCAAAGAGTCAATCTGAACGTGAACCTGCAGGCTGTGGCGTGCAGAGTTAAGATTCGGACTGGCTATGTTGCCATCTGTTCACTATACTGTCCTCCGGGCGGGCTCATTGACGATGGTGAGCTTGAGGAGCTATTTAACCAACTGCCAGGAAAGAAAATGATCCTCGGCGACCTCAATGCTCGCCATTTGCGGTGGGGCAGTGTCCGGAGTGACGGGAGGGGAGAGCAGGTGGCTGCAGCTATCCTCAACTCCAACTTGTCTCTTCTGAATGACGGTAGTGCGACTCGAGTGGATGAACGACTTGGCACAGCGTCAGCTATAGATCTTTCTATAGTTGATGCTGCCTTGCTATTAGATTGTAAATTTTCTACATACGACGACTCTCTGGGTAGCGACCATTTTCCGATCTGCATTTCTTATGAGTGTGGCGCCCCAACGGCTACTCCCGAGGTGCGCTACAACCTTAGGAAGGCAGACTGGAGGGCCTACTCAGGAGCCGTTCGTATAGATACCATTGGACAAGACATCAACACCAAAATTACACACATACAACAAGCTATAATACACGCAGCAGACTTAACAATTCCTAAGACTTCTGCAAAAACCCACAGGCCTGGAGTTCCATGGTGGACACCAGACTGCCGACGAGTGGTCTGTGAGCGAAATAGGCTATGTCGTTTATTCAATAGAATTCCATCACTTGTTAACTTAATCGAATATAAAAAAGCTAGAGCCAAGGCTAGGAGGGTTCTCAGGGAGTGTAAGAGAGAGTCTTGGCGGGCGTTCGTCTCCACTATTAACAAGGATACCCCTTCCTCTGAGGTATGGTCGGCTATAAACCGGGTCAGATCCAAAGGAGGAGGGAGTTTTATCCCACAGGTGAGTAGTGGAGGACGGATTCTCGACGAACCCCAGGCCATTGCCAACACACTAGGCCAGAAGTTTGCAGATGCCAGTAGCTCCGCCAATCATGATCCACGCTTCGGCGTGTTCCGTGATCGTGCTGAGCTCTTGCATCTCGACTTCGAGAACGGGGACGAACAGGGCTACAATCGAGCATTTTCCCCAGAGGAACTTTCCTTTGCTATTAATAAGGGCAAGGGCTCTACTCCTGGACCTGACGGTATACGATACGAGATGATTAAGCACCTTGACCAGGGAAACCTGGACAAATTGCTAGAAGTGTACAATGAGATCTGGACGTCCAGAACGTTTCCAAACTCATGGCACTTTGCCCATGTCGTACCGATCCCGAAGAGGGACAAATGCCCGAACAACACCAACTCATTCCGTCCGATTTCGCTCACAAACTGTCTGTGTAAGGTCATGGAACGTATGATAAAGCGTAGACTAATTTATTTTTTGGAAAGTAACAACTTATTGAATGATCGACAGTGTGGTTTCCGCCAAGGTAGAAGCACACTAGATCATTTAATAAGTCTTGAAACTGACATCTCAAAAGCTCTTTGCAGTAAAGAAACATTAACTGCAGTATTCTTAGACATAGAAAAAGCTTTCGACATGACATGGCGGACTGGCCTCATGATGAAGCTCCACGCCTTGGGTCTGAGAGGTAATTTGCCAATTTTTATTAGTAATTTTTTGCAAGACAGGACTTTTTCCGTCAAATTAAAAGGTAACGTAAAGTCAGACACATTTGTCTTTGAAAATGGAGTTCCACAAGGTAGCGTTTTGGGCCCAATTTTATTCCTTATAATGATTAATGATTTCCTAACACCAGCCCCCAGATTAAGTGACCTCAAATTCTCCTTGTTTGCTGACGATTGCGCAATCTGGCGCTCCTCTCGAGATGAGAGGGTATCTGCACAAAGGGTGCAAACCGGCCTAAAAGCCGCGGAAGAGTGGGCAATACAATGGGGATTTAAGTTTTCAGCTGAGAAGACAGTAGGAGTAGTCTTCTCTAAGAAACGTGACGTTAGAAATCCAGTATTAAAATTAAATGATACTCCTATTAAATTTCAAACTTCAGTAAAATTTCTTGGTGTTCATTTTGACCGGAAATTAACGTGGAAAAACCACATTAACGAACTTGAAAGTAAATGTCTCAAAGTCACAAACATCCTGAAAGTTTTATCAGGTACTACATGGGGAGCCGATAGGAAATCTTTATTAATGGTGTATAAGACCCTGATCAGATCAAAACTTGATTATGGATGCCAGTTGTATGCCTCGGCATGCGACACCACACTCGCAAAGCTAACCAGAATACAGAACCGATGCCTTCGTCTATGTCTGGGTGCTTTCAGGTGTACACGTGTCGGCAAACTAGAGGTTGAGGCCCACGTCCCTCCACTTCACATCAGGAGGGACCTGTTGACGCTAAGGTACGGGTTGAGTACGGCTAGGAAGCGCGGCACAGGTCACCCAGGTTGGTGTGCTGTTGCTAAATTCCGTTTCCTGCAGCTGCGTAGGTCCCCGTCCTCGGTTGTCCGCCTCCAGACCTTGTGCCAGGGTGCTGGTATCCATCTCGAAGACGTTGATAGATTCGTTCCACCGTTGTGTCCGCCATGGGAGAACCCCAACTTCCATGTGGAAACATCGTGGCTTCCGGGAGCGAAGAATGACTTTCATCCTGAGCTCGTGAGGCAACTTTTCTATCAATTTCTTGAAGGATTCAGCACCTATAATCACGTGTACACCGACGGGTCCAAGACTGACGACAACGTCGGAGCCGGTATCTGGAGCAGAGACGGGGAGTGGAGCTCCCGCCTGCCGCGGCATACAACCATATTCTCTGCAGAAATGTTCGCAATAAGTAGAGCCATTGACATCGCAATAACAAGCAATGTCAATGATGTCGCTGTCATTTCAGATTCAATGTCAGCTCTTAAAGCAATTCAAGGTGGTGATACTACCAGCAACGAGATACAGGGCAACATTATTAATAAATTACATGAGTGTGCCAAGAATATTGTACTGGTGTGGGTGCCTGGGCATTGTAACATTTGGGGCAATGAACAGGCAGACAGACTAGCAAGAGCGACTGTGGGTCTCGGGGAGACAACTAATGTACCCTGGGAGACTCAGTCGTGTCTCTCCTTGGGGAAGACATATACATTTGGAAAGTGGCAACTTGAATGGACTAGGTTAAATCTCCACAACACCTGGAAGCCTAATATAGGAAACTGGCCCTCAGCATATAGAAAGAATAGGAGGGAAGAGGTCGTTCTCGCCAGACTAAGGCTGAACTGTACCTATCTGACCCACCTAGGGGCCTATCTTGACAATTCCTTCCCACCTATCTGTGCCACTTGTAACCTAATTCTCTCCATCAGACATATTCTGACTGAGTGCAGCCAGTACGAACCAGAGCGCCGGCAGCTGGTGATCCTAGCTGCCGAGCAAGGCTTCGTGCTGACTGTACCCGACCTATTGCAAGATAATGTCACCATAAGTGACGCAGTAATAACCTTCCTCAAGGAGACCCATCTTATCGGCATGTTATGATTGACACACGCATGAACTCTTTTTATATCTATTATATGTATGTAACCATGCCTTATAAAAAAAATAAAATTGAATAAAACAAAAATTAAAATATACAACATGAGAAACACATCACCAACCTTATCATTACATACAACACTCACATTTATCAAGTTAAACTGACACCCACCAACACATATTCAAACAAAAAGACACGGGCTACAAAAAAAAAACAAAAAAAAAAAAAAAACAAAAAAATCACAGAGAAACCAGTCACCTGACAAGCCATTTCATCTGGTCTGTCACTAACTCACCATCATATCACTCATGCATACCATAATTCATCCCACAAAACAACAAGAAGAAAGAAGTAACCAAAATACCAAGAACAAGAAGAACACAAGAATAACAAGAAAAGAAGAAACAAGAACATCAGATTAGTTGTAGCAAGAAAGAAGACCAAGATTAGAAGAAGAAAGAAGACATCAGCTTCGGCCGAAATAGCCTAATGGCGAAGAGGCCAGTAATCCCCAACAACCACCACCCAGGGAGGACATCCTACACTCAACTACTGGACCAGCAACATCTCTCTCAGCTCCTCACCTAGTCACTCCTAAGCACTGCGCTGTACAACAATATATATACAGGAAGCGCATCGTGAGTTTCTATCCAACCTCATTCCTGAGTGAAGGTATCTACATGTACGTACGTTTGTGTGCCCATACAAAGAAATAATAGACAACCAAAGAGAATTGACAACTGGCCACATACAGTACACTACAGTGTTAGTGAAGCTTTAATATGTTGGTGAAGGTAATGTTTTGTTGGAGAAACTAGCGTGGTGTTGTTGAACAGTGTTGTGTTGGAGAACATAGTGTGGTGTTGAAGAAACTAACAGTGAATCATTTTAAAGTGGATGATAGTAGTGTGTGTGTGTGTATGTATGTGTATTAATGATGTTCGTGAAGATAAAACCAATAAAGAAACAACAAAGAAACCAGAAGGGAGGATGTGTTGAGTGGTGCTGGCCGAGACGAGCACTGGGGCAGCAACAGCGTGTCCGGGACGCTCACACCAATCTCCCAAGATCCTCAATACTATCAAGGATAATCAGCGCACCACGCATCAAGCCTACTTCCATACCTCCTCACCCTCCTACAGCTGACCCAGAGTCGGTATGGAGCAATATCAGTACAGTGTAAGGAAAATGTCGTGTAAAGTCATAAAACAGGCACTGGGTAAAGTCAGTATTGTATAAAATGCCGAGTAATACATGTCATGCACAGGAAGCTAGTGCCAAGTGAGAATCGTGTTAATTACTCTCGAATCTCCCACTTCTTAACTTTACCTTTCTTCTACACCGTCTTCCTTTTTCAGAGCAAACGGCTCTCTTGCTCTACATCTCATCATCAGTACAGTAAGTACCACGTAAAGTAATGTTAAGTAAGCCTAGTGTGTAGTAAATATAGAGTACAGTGGTCCATAAAATAAGTATTGTTTGTGCCCATGAGCAGATCTTCATTTAAGGATTACTGACGACCTGTGCCCCCCCCCCCTCCCCGGCCATACACTCTGAATGAATGCACTTGTCCTTGGTGAGCTGCAAAGGCCACAACCAAAGCAAATACATCTTGCAGCTCAATTATGGACCTCATATGCTGAAGGTACGGTACACTGTATATTATATTAAACCTTCGGTACTCGAGGAGGCAGCAGAGTCCAAATTTAACTACCATATAAATAGATTAATCCTCATCTTCCTTGTCTAACCATCTTTTTGCTACATTAAGGCCAACATATACACTCAAAACTCCTAGTGACAGTCATGACGGCAGATAGGCTTCACCCCCCGCTTGATTATAGTGACTTCCGTGGCCTTGGTGAATTCCACATGTTAGCGTGTCTTGATGAAGTTGAGTTGGTTCTTTCCCGTGAAGAGCAAACGTGCCTGTTTTTTATTATAGCCTAACCTGTGTAAAAAGGAAAGTTTTAAACCACCACTTGTACTAATTACCACACCAAGCTATTTCATTGTCACTGCATTTATTTATTATCTGCTCACTAATTAAATGCTTCAGGTTGATTCATTTCATTGAGATCGAGATATATATTTTACTTTTTTTCCGCTTGTATCCTCTGATTGTCTTCGCTCCCATGTATGATGTTTACGAAGCTCATTTATTATCAAACATTTCTTCACAAAAGGCGTGATTACCAGATCGATTTTTTCATAAGTTCTGCTTCCTTCTTCCTAATGAGTAAATTGCGTCAGGTTTGTTGACTGAATAATATTATTGTCCTCTTTGCGTGTTTGTTGTTTCGTGTCTTGTTCACTGGGTAAACTTTCATTCTGATCCCTAAGTAAACCATCTCCACCAAGACATTGTTGTCCTGCTAGATTAGTACACTGTTGTCTTGTTAGCTTAGTACGCGATAGTCCTGTTAACTTAATACAGTCACCCTGTTAGCTTAATTCATTGTCGTCCTGTTAGCTTAATAAACTGTTGTTAAATTAGCTTAATACTGTACACTGTATTCTGTTAATTTAGAACACTTATGTTTGCATGACCTGAATTGATAGGCATGGAGCATTGGGAGCAAACTGATCCAAAAAGGATCTATCTATAGCTATGTATCTCCATGTTCATTATAATATTCCTGGCTCTATTGCACTGGAAGAATTCAATCTATTTCATTGAGGTAGATGCCTCTCGTTGTCTATTGTTTATTTATTTCCCCATATTTTTACTGTTTTTCTCACACACACACACACACGCGCTCAGCAATAATTTGGATCAGAAATTCCATATTGTATGATACACCATACCTTTTATATACAGAAGCAACGTAAGATAAACTAGATAGCAAAATTCTATACTGAGTAGCTTAGTCATTTTGAAACGTCTCGGTAACCTTTATGTATGACAAAGAGTGGACTGCAGGAAACACTCTATTAAGTTTACATTGAGTAATTTTCCATCCGGTCATGAGTCTGACGTGCCCATGTTATTATTAGTCATATGCTTACTCTCCCCGGAAATCCCAATTCTGGTTATACCAGTACAAGTACAGTACTTGTACATCAGCCCATCCAGGCAGCTGGGTGATTGTAGAGACGCCTGAAGTGGAACTGAGGATACGATGGATGACCAGGCTGCCTCGTATTATAATCCTTGTCGAGATGATTTGCACGTGTCCGTCATTCATATTTTCAGTTAGTCTTTAATCTATTGTCCAGTAACATCTGATGATGATCATATGTATTTCCTGAATAATCTTAGGAGAATTTGTGCTGTTGGCAATCGTCACCTAAATTAAACCCACTCTATAAGATCACTGAAAATGCGGCAGTACACATAATCCTCGTTACATGTTTCTTAACCTTTTCAGTGCCGAGTATTCTTTGAAATGTCAGTGCTCAGATCCTAGTGTCAAATCGGATAAGGTGGAATTCTGTTTGCCCTCTCTTTGAGTTTTATAATTTTGAACCACATTTTGGTTTCCTTAACATTTTTTTCTTCATTTTTTGAGATGGTTACCCCTCACTGTTAAAAACTAAGGGCTGGATAAAACAAACAAAATTAACTGCCTGTATTACAGTTTTAATGGAATACACATTTGTCAACACAAAGTTTAATTTGAAAACCAAAAAATAATTATACTTTAGAATTAGATAACGGTATCATTCTTAAAAGAATTCTCATTCAATAAACCATATATTTATTTTGTTTTCGAAATAATAGTTGACACGGAACATCCTTTGTTGCAGCTGGCTAATTCATAATTTATTTTAAGCCTCGAGTAAGAGAAACTCGTCTACTACATGATATAAGAGTGTACAGCGTCACCTGAAAAAAACAATGACTTAATCCGTGCAGTAGGTATACTGTCCCTTTTTGTGAACATTACGCTCATCAAACAACATTCTTTTATCCGTTGATTAATTTGCATAAATATTACGAAACATTACCTTTTGCAGGTACAGTAGATCATGATGCGTATTGTGTATACAACTTTCTTACCTACAGCTAAACACAAACACAGGGATCTTGAGTGGTGAGTATAGACCACTGACCTGCTGAATGAGTGTGTGTGACTGTGTTGACGCGTTGTAAACAACAAATCAAGAAGTGAACGTGAAGCGCGCCGCTCAGCCAGGACTCTCCGCCTGGCAACAAACAGCCTGGCGCTCCTTATTGCTCGTGGGGGCAGGGGATATCCGGACATGGAATATCTGCTTAAATATCAATATTATTTTTGCACCTATTTATCATACTTTTCAGTAGTCGCCAACAACTCTACGTCAATAAGTAAAAATGGGTCGGTTAGTTACAGTATATAATTATCTTGGATCCAATTTTGTCGCTGGGAATGGTTGTGGAACTTGTAAGTGGCGTTCTTGCCTGTGTGTAATAATAATAATAATAATAATAATAATAATAATAATAATAATAATAATAATAATAATAATAATAATATAATCTAATAATAATAATAATAATAATCTAATAATAATAATAATAATAATAATAATAATAATAATATAATCTAATAATAATAATAATAACATGAAGAAGCATAACGGTTTACTGAAAGAACACAACAGCCAGAGGCTGAGTATATAAAATGAACAGAGATGGCACTAATTATACTGTATATGACACAAACGTGTGGACGACGTCGATCCAAGTTTACAGTAGAGTACAGTAGTAGACAAAGGAGTGGCCAAGAGTACGGCCAGGGTCCTAAACTCACGTGGTGTTCAGTAGTACTAGTTGTGTGACTCACCATCCTGTAGCCTCTCATGACAACACACCACACCACCCGTCATAACACACCACACCACCCTGTAACCTCTCATAATGCCCTATGCCCTGGCTGTTAAAGATCAATCAATGATACAGTATCGAGCGACGGAAATTCTTGTCATCTAATCGGCAAACTTTTTTTTGGAGGGGGGGCACCCCCCTACATCCTTGTGTAAGGTGAAGCGCAGAAGCGTTTACAGCGCCCAACAGGAAGCATGCTAAGTTCATGCTTGCCTTTATGTCTCATGAGTTAAGGTCGTAGAAGCCTGAAGAGTCAAATGGTTTATGCCTAAGTAAGTTATTGGAAGCTCCAACAACTTGTCCCTGAATACGAATTCGCAACTTTCGATTTACAGCAGGTACCTACTTTGCTGCTAGGTGAACAGGGACCAAAGGAGGCTGGGAAGTGTGTGTGTGTCCGAACAACTTTCCACCGGCCTGGTAATCGAACCCGGGACATCTGGCTTGCGAGGCAAGAGCGGTGCCGTTCTACCCACCGGCGCCCCCTATCGGCAAACTGTACTCCAAACTTTGTCAATAAATTTGTTAAACTAAAAGGTTACTTCTCCAAGATGTATGACTCAATCTTGACACATGTGAATAATGTTTAGAGGTTTGCATTTTACGTTTTGTCAGTCATAATATTGCAATTTCCTTAATGAACTACCGAAACAAATTATATTACATAAACAACTTTGTTAAGTACTTGCTATGAACTTTCATGATAACATCAATCATTCATAAATTATAGTTAACTAAACTTAAGACTGACCTGACAAATACATTATGGGAGATTAAATATACTGATTATGCAACTGCAGTGTTACACAACGATTCTTTGCGGCGCATGCTATTCCAAACTAATCTTTAAACGGCCAGTGTTATAGGCACTGACAATGTTATTAGTTTCTACAGATTACATTATATGAAAAGCAAGCTTACAATATCCAATGATCACGTGATATGTCAACAGTATAATATACTGTGTAATTATGAATAAGCTGAAACAACAAAATCCGTAGCCCTGGAGCACTTCCCCTGATGGTTCAGACTGACTCAGAGCTAGTGGTGGTTGCCAACGAAACCAACCAAATCCTTATAAATCATACCAACACAATATATAGGAAAGCATTTGTTGATGTTTTTAAGAATGAGAAATTGCTTAATTTTATGCACAGGCTGTGAAAATCTTCAAACTTGGCGGTAGAGGGATGAGCGCAGGTGTGTGCGCAGGTGTGGCAACAACAACAGCCGGGTGAAGTTGGCTGGTGTTAGTGTAAACATCACATGACAAGTGGGTCTGTGGTCGTACTTAGCTTTGTGGCTGCTGCGTCATTCACACATCACCACCATGCGAGGACTGTTGGTTTTCATAACTGTGGTAGCAGGTAAGATTAAATTTAAATACAAGTTTAGACATTTGCTAGTTGCTTTATATCAAATGACAATAGCTTACATGGACCCCCCCCCCTCCTGTGCTGAGTAGCAATGGTCAGACTTTGGGATGTACTGCACCGAAAGGTAAAGGTTGTTGGCCCACACCACACTTCTTAACGTTGATCTCAATGCAACTGATAAAAAGATAACTATATTTTATGTCATGGAAATGGGTTATCACGTTGGTTGCTATAAAGCTCCAGTAAGGACACTCGGAAGCTTGGTGTTTTATGTTTTGCAGTGGATATTTTTGCCCAAAGCCAGTGATAAAAGAATAGTAAAATTTTTGGAAGGGCCTGTGCTACTAGTATACAACACTATGTATTCAATAAGAACCAATAATAATGCTCTTGAACTGGTCCTGTTTAACCAGCAACTTCAGGAAACTTTTTGAAGAGTCTTGGGTCCTGGTTAACCAGCACAGTAGGAAACCTTAAGAAACTTTAGTTTTATCACTTTAGTAACACTTTGATAGTGGTCTGGGTTGACCAGCAACCTCACAAAAAATCTCTAGAGAGAAAAAAAATAACTGCAGACCTCAAGAAAAACCAAATCAGGTGGAGGAATTGCATCTGTTGTATTTTAGATGCACTAGAGGTGTAATGGCAGACTGCAGGATGATGCTGACTAAGTGCACTGTATGTGCAGGTAATGGACTGCCAATGAGTTCTGCTACCTGGATAACATGATCAGTGCTGGAGGTGGTGCTGAAGCCAGTACAGTTGCAAGGGTGGCTGGAAGAAGTTTAGGAAACTTATCTCTATTGATGGTGAGACTTTGCTTGAAACGAAAAGTATATGAACCACCATGGGGAAGAGTGTGTTAGGGTCAGCTTGTACCCAAGACAACTCATACCCAAGATAAATCGGATTCAAAGTTAACTCGTACCTAACTCGTAAGATAACTCGTACGCAAGATTACTTGCACCCAATTCAAGAGATAATCCATACCTATTAGTAAATATACCATGCATAGGTAGCTGCTGTCACAGTGTTATTATAGCTTATTATGAACTATTCAGGGCCGGATTAAGGGAGGGGCACGGGGCAAGTGCCCTGGGCCCCCTCAGACAAGGGGGCCCCCTAATTTAAAAAAAACAGAATTTAACACAGTTTGGAGGAGTTATATAAAATTTTAGCTTCATCTATAATTACAAAAAAGATTATGTTAATCTTGTAGGAAAGTGCAGTGAAATGTAATGCAGTGCTTTAAAATGGTTGCATCTCATTACATAAGTATCTTATTCCATCACACAAACATTGCACTTGAAGTACATATTTCACACTCTGTAGTGTAGATTAACTTTATTGCAATTTACAGATTTTGGGCTAATAGATTTGGCAGTTTCAATTTATAAACTGGGCGATGTAAACATTTAAGATAGTCATAAGTCAACAAAATATAGACATAGAGGAGTCTAGACATGCATAAAAACATTTATTTTCCAGCTCCAGTTTTTTGTAAACAAATCAGTATTAAAACCAGT
>NW_024749740.1:0-9042 GCF_018991925.1 Homarus americanus
TTGTGTGAAATATAGCAAAGTCTAGGAATGCTTTTAGTGTCCTGGTGGGCCAGAAGTAGCGTTCCCCGGTCACAATTAGAAGATCGTTGGTTCGAATCCTGGTGGGGTGAGGTGTTGATTATATGAAGAAGTCAGCGTGCTTTATTGGGCTAATGAAATATATAGGGATCCTCATGTTTCGAAGCCGCATTTGGTAAAACGTTGCTCTGATCACCTAAGCGGCATGGGTGGTCCCCATTAGAGGTTCCGCGGCGCCAAAAGCTGCGTTGAACAGGCTTTGTGTGAAACATAGCAGAGAGTCTCTGACTGCTTTTGTGTCTAATTATTTAGAGGTAGCATTCGGTCACAATTATAAGATCGTGGGTTCCAAATCCTGGTGGGGTGAGGTGTTGATTATATCTTAGAAGTCTGCGTGCTTTATTGGGCTAATGAAATATATATGGATCGTGTTTCGAAATCGGTTGGTAAAACGTTGCTCTGATCACTAAGCGGCACAAGTGGTCCCTACATTAAGGGTTCATGGAGCCATGAGTCGTTGAACAGGCTTTGTGTGAAATATAGTAGAGACTTTGACTGCTTTTTATTGTCCTGGTGGCCCAGAGGTAGCATACCCTGGTCACAATAATAAGATTGTGGGTTTGAATCCTGGTGGGGTGAGGTGTTGATTATATGTTGAAGTCCGCATGCTTTATTGGGCTAATGAAATATATATGGATCCTCTTGTTCCGAAGCCGCATTTGGTAAAACGTTGCTCTGATCACCTAAGCGGCACGGGTGGTCCCCATTAGAAGTTCACGGCGCCATAAGCTCGTTGAACAGGCTTTGTGTGAAATACAGAAGAGTCTAGGACTGCTTTTATTGTCCTGGTGGCCCAGAGGTAGCATTCACCGGTCACAATTATAAGTTTGTGGGTTCAAATCCTGGTGGGATGAGGTGTTGATTATATGTACAAGTCCGCATGCTTTATTGGGCTAATGAAATATATATGGATCCTCGTGTTTCGAAGCCGCATTTGGTAAAACGTTGCTCTGATCACCTAAGCGGCACAGGTGGTCCTCATTAGATGTTTACGGTGCCTTAAGCTCGTTGAACAGGATTTGTGTGAAATATAGCAGAGTCTAGGACTGCTTTTATTGTTCCTTGTGGCCCAGAGGTAGCGTCCCCCGGTGACAATTATAAGATCGTGGGTTCAAATCCTGGTGGGGTGAGGTGTTGATTATATGTAGAAGTCCGCATGCTTTATTGGGCTAATGAAATATATATGGATCCTCGTGTTTCGAAGCTGCATTTGGTAAAACGTTGCTCTGATCACCTAAGCGGCACGGGTGGTCCCCATTAGAGGTTCACGGCGATAAAAGCTCGTTGAACAGGCTTTGTGTGAAATATAGCAGAGTCTAGGACTGCTTTTATTGTCCTGGTGGCCCAGAGGTAGCATACCCCGGTCACAATTATAAGATCGTGGGTTTGAATCTTGGTGGGGTGAGGTGTTGATTATATGTAGAAGTCCGAGTGCTTTATTGGGCTAATGAAATATATTTGGATCCTCGTGTTTCGAAGCCGCATTTTGTAAAACGTTGCTCTGATCCCCTAAGCAGCACGGGTGGTCCCCATTAGAGGTTCACGGCGCCATAAGCTCGTTGAACAGGATTTGTGTGAAATATAGCAGAGTGTAGGACTGCTTTTATTGTCCTGGTGGCCCAGAGGTAGCATTCCCCTGTCACAATTATAAGATCGTGGGTTCAAATCCTGGTGGGGTGAAGTTTTGATTATATGTAGAAGTCGGCGTGCTTTATTGGGATAATGAAATATATATGGATCCTCGTGTTTCGAAGCTGCATTTGGTAAAACATTGCTCTGATCACCTAAGCAGCACGGGTGGTCCCCATTAGAGGTTCACGGCGCCATAATCTCATTGAACAGGCTTTGTGTGAAATATAGCAGAGTCTAGGACTGCTTTTATTGTCCTGGTGGCCCAGAGGTAGCATTCCCCTGTCATAATTAGAAGATCGTGGGTTCAAATCCTGGTGGGGGGAGGTGTTGATTATGTGTAAAAGTCCGCGTGCTTTATTGGGCTAATGAAATATATATGGATCCTCGTGTTTCGAAGCCGCATTTGGTAAAACGTTGCTCTGATCACCTAAGCGGCACGGGTGGTCCCCTATAGTGGTTCACAGCGCCATAAGCTCATTGAACAGGCTTTGTGTGAAATATAGCAGAGTCTAGGACTACTTTTATTGTCCTGGTGGCCCAGAGGTAGCGTTTCCCCGTCACAATTAGAAGATCGTGGGTTCAAATCCTGGTGGGGTGAGGTGTTGATTATATTAAGAAGTCCACGTGCTTTATTGGGCTAATGAAATATATATGGATCCTCGTGTTTCGAAGCCGCATTTGGTAAAACGTTGCTCTGATCACGTAAGCGGCACGGGTGGTTCCCCTATAGTGGTTCACAGTGCCATAAGCTCGTTGAACAGGCTTTGTGTGAAATATAGCAGAGTCTAAGGCTGCTTTTATTGTCCTAGTGGCCCAGAGGTAGCATTCCCCGGTCACAATTATAAGATCGTGGGTTCAAATCCTGGTGGGGTGAGGTGTTGATTATATGTAGAAGTCTGCGTGCTTTATTGGGCAAATGAAATATATATGGATCCTCGTGTTTCGAAGCCGGATTTGGTAAAACGTTGCTCTGATCACCTAAGCGGCACAGGTGGTCCCCATTAGTGGTTCATGGAGCCATAAGGTCGTTGAACAGGCTTTGTGTGAAATATAGTAGAGACTTGGACTGCTTTTATTGTCCTGGTGGCCCAGAGGTAGCATACCCCGGTCACAATTATAAATCGTGGGTTTGAATCCTGGTGGGGTGAGGTGTTGATTATATGTAGAAGTCCGCGTGCTTTATTGGGCTAATGAAATATATATGGATCCTCGTGTTTCGAAGCCGCATTTGGTAAAACGTTGCTCTGATCACCTAAGCAGCACGGGTGGTCCACATTAGAGGTTCAC
Organism: Homarus americanus; assembly: GCF_018991925.1. Classification (NCBI taxonomy): domain Eukaryota; kingdom Metazoa; phylum Arthropoda; class Malacostraca; order Decapoda; family Nephropidae; genus Homarus; species Homarus americanus. The sequence continues at coordinate 2,998 of NW_024749740.1, forward strand.
GGCGCCATAAGCTCGTTGAACAGGCTTTGTGTGAAATATAGCAGAGTCTAGGAATGCTTTTAGTGTCCTGGTGGCCCAGAGGTAGCGATCCCCAGTCACAATTAGAAGATCGTGGGTTCGAATCCTGGTGGGGTGAGGTGTTGATTATATGAAGAAGTCCGCGTGCTCTATTGGGCTAATGAAATATATATGGATCCTCGTGTTTCGAAGCCGAATTTGGTAAAAGGTTGCTCTGATCACCTAAGCGGCACGGGTGGTCCTCATTAGAGGTTTACGGTGCTTTAAGCTTGTTGAACAGGCTTTGTGTGAAATATAGCAGAGTCTAGGACTGCTTTCATTGTTCCTGGTGGCCCAGAGGTAGCGTCCCCCGGTCACAATTATAAGATCGTGGGTTCGAATCCTGGTGGGGTGAGGTGTTGATTATATGAAGAAGTCCGCGTGCTTTATTGGGCTAATGAAATATATATGGGTCCTCGTGTTTCGAAGCCGCATTTGGTAAAACGTTGCTCTGATCACCTAAGCGGCACGGGTGGTCCTCATTAGAGGTTTACGGTGCCTTAAGCTCGTTGAACAGGCTTTGTGTGAAATATAGCAGAGTCTAGGACTGCTTTTATTGTTCCTGGTGGCCCAGAGGTATCGTCCCCCGGTCACAATTATAAGATCGTGGGTTCAAATCCTGGTGGGGTGAGGTGTTGATTATATGTAGAAGTCCGCGTGCTTTATTGGGCTAATGAAATATATATGGATCCTCGTGTTTCGAAGCCGCATTTGGTAAAACGTTGCTCTGATCACCTAAGCAGCACGGGTGGTCCCCTATTTTGGTTCACAGCGCCATAAGCTCGTTGAACAGGCTTTGTGTGAAATATAGCAGAGTCTAGGACTGCTTTTATTGTCCTAGTGGCCCAGTGGTAGCATTCCCCGGTCACAATTATAAGATCGTGGGTTGAAATCCTGGTGGGGTGCGGTGTTGATTATATGTAGAAGTCTGCGTGCTTTATTGGGCTAATGAAATATATATGGATCCTCGTGTTTCGAAGCCGGATTTGGTAAACGTTGCTCTGATCACCTAAGCGGCACAGGTGGTCCCCATTAGAGGTTCATGGAGCCATAAGGTCGTTGAACAGGCTTTGTGTGAAATATAGTAGAGACTTGGTCTGCTTTTATTGTCCTGGTGGCCCAGATGTAGCATACCCCGGTCACAATTATAAGATCGTGGGTTTGAATCCTGGTGGGGTGAGGTGTTGATTATATGTAGAAGTTCGAGTGCTTTATTGGGCTAATGAAATATATATGGATACTCGTGTTTCCAAGCCGGATATGGTAAAACGTTGCTCTGATCACCTAAGGGGCACGGGTGGTCCCCATTAGAGGTTCAACGGCGCCATAAGCTCGTTGAACAGGCTTTGTGTGAAATATAGTAGAGTCTAGGACTGCTTTTATTGTCCTGGTGGCCCAGAGGTAGCATACCCCGGTCACAATTATAAGATCGTGGGTTTTAATCCTGGTGGGGTGAGGTGTTGATTATATGTAGAAGTTCGAGTGCTTTATTGGGCTAATGAAATATATATGGATACTCGTGTTTCCAAGCTGGATATGGTAAAACGTTGCTCTGATCACCTAAGCGGCACGGGTGGTCCCCATTAGAGGTTCACGGCGCCATACGCTCGTTGAACAGGATTTGTGTGAAATATAGCAGAGTGTAGGACTGCTTTTATTGTCCTGGTGGCCCAGAGGTAGCTTTCCCCGGTCATAATTATAAGATCGTGGGTTCAAATCCTGGTGGGGTGAGGTTTGATTATATGTAGAAGTCCGCGTGCTTTATTGGGCTATTGAAATATATATGGATCCTCAAGTTTCCAAGCCGCATTTGGTAAAACGTTGCTCTGATCACCTAAGCGGCACGGGTGGTCCCCTATAGTGGTTCACAGCGCCATAAGCTCGTTGAACAGGCTTTGTGTGAAATATAGCAGAGTCTAGGACTGCTTTTATTGTCCTAGTGGCCCAGAGGTAGCATTCTCCGGTCACAATTATAAGATCGTGAGTTCAAATCCTGGTGGGGTGAGGTTTTGATTATATGTAAAAGTCTGCGTGCTTTATTGGGCTAATGAAATATATATGGATCCTCGTGTTTCGAAGCCGGATTTGGTAAAACGTTGCTCTGATCACCTAAGCGGCACAGGTGGTCCCCATTAGAGGTTCATGGAGCCATAAGGTCGTTGAACAGGCTTTGTGTGAAATATAGTAGAGACTTGGACTGCTTTTATTGTCGTGGTGGCCCAGAGGTAGCATACCCCGGCCACAATTATAAGATCGTGGGTTTGAATCCTGGTGGGGTGAGGTGTTGATTATATGTAGAAGTCCGAGTGCTTTATTGGGCTAATGAAATATATATGGATACTCGTGTTTCCAAGCCGAATATGGTAAAACGTTGCTCTGATCACCTAAGGGGCACGGATGGTCCCGATTAGAGGTTCATGGCGCCATAAGGTCGTTGAACAGGCTTTGTGTGAAATATAGTAGAGTGTAGGACTGCTTTTATTGTCCTGGTTGCCCAGAGGTAGCGTTCCCCATCACAATTATAAGATCGTGGGTTCAAATCCTGGTGGGGTGAGGTTTTGATTATATGTAGAAGTCTGCGTGCTTTATTGGGATAATGAAATATATATGGATCCTCGTGTTTCGAAGCCGCATTTGGCAAAACATTGCTCTGATCACCTAAGCAGCACGGGTGGTCCCCATTAGAGGTTCACGGCGCCATAATCTCGTTGAACAGGCTTTGTTTGAAATATAGCAGAGTCTAGGATTGCTTTTATTGTCCTGGTGGCCCAGAGGTAGCGTTCCCCTGTCACAATTAGAAGATCGTGGGTTCAAATCCTGGTGGGGTGAGGTGTTGATTATGTGTAGAAGTCCGCGTGCTTTATTGGGCTAATGAAATATATATGGATCCTCGTGTTTCGAAGCCGCATTTGGTAAAACGTTGCTCTGATCACCTAAGCAGCACGGGTGGTCCCCTATAGTGGTTCACAGCGCCATAAGCTCGTTGAACAGGCTTTGTGTGAAATATAGCAGAGTCTAGGGCTGCTTTTATTGTCCTAGTGGCCCATAGGTAGCATTCCCCGGTCACAATTATAAGATCGTGGTTTCAAATCCTGGTGGGGTGAGGTGTTGATTATATGTAGAAGTCTGCGTGCTTTATTGGGCTAATGAAATATATATGGATCCTCGTGTTTCGAACCGGATTTGGTAAAACGTTGCTCTGATCACCTAAGCGGCACAGGTGGTCCCCATTAGTGGATCATGGAGCCATAAGGTCGTTGAACAGGCTTTGAGTGAAATATAGTAGAAACTTGGACTGCTTTTATTGTCCTGGTGGCCCAGAGGTAGCATACCCCGGCCACAATTATAAGATCGTGGGTTTGAATCCTGGTGGGGTGAGGTATTGATTATATGTAGAAGTCCGAGTGCTTTATTGGGCTAATGAAATATATATGATCCTCGTATCAAGCCGCATTTGGTAAAACGTTGCTCTGATCACCTGGCAGGTCCCTAATGAGGTTCACGGCACAGGCAAAACATAGCAGAGTCTAGGGACTGCTTTAGTGTCCTGGTGGCCCAGAGGTAGCTCCCCGTCACAATTAGAAGATCGGGTTTGAATCCTGGTGGGGTGAGGTGTTGATTATAGCGGTGAAGTCCGAGTGCTTTATTGGGCTAATGAAATATATTTGGATCCTCGTTTTTCGAAGCCGCATTTGGTAAAACGTTGCTCTGATCACCTAAGCAGCACGGGTGGTCCCTATTAGAGGTTCACGGAGCCATAAGCTCGTTGAACAGGATTTGTGTGAAATATAGCAGAGTGTAGGACTGCTTTTATTATCCTGGTGGCCCAGAGGTACCGTTCCCCGGTCACAATTATAAGACCGTGGGTTCAGATCCTGGTGGGGTGAGGTGTCGATTATATGTAGAAGTCCGCGTGCTTTATTGGGCTAATGAAATATATATGGATACTTGTGTTTCGAAGCCGCATTTGGTAAAACGTTGCTCTGATCACCTAAGCCGCACGGGTGGTCCCCTATAGTGGGTCACCTCGCCATAAGCTCGTTGAACAGGCTTTGTGTGAAATATAGTAGAGTCTAGGACTGCTTTTATTGTCCTTGTGGCCCAGAGGTAGCATACCCCGGTCACAATTATAAGATTGTGGGTTTGAATCTTGGTGGGGTGAGGTGTTGATTATATGTAGAAGTCCGAGTGCTTTATTGGGCTAATGAAATATATATGGATCCTCGTGTTTCGAAGCCGCATTTGGTAAAACGTTGCTCTGATCACCTAAGCAGCACGGGTGGTCCCCTATAGTGGTTCACAGAGCCATAAGCTCGTTGAACAGGTTTTGTGTGAAATATAGAAGAGTCTAGGACTGCTTTTATTGTCCTGGTGGCCCAGAGTTAGCAATCCCCGGTCACAATTATAAGATCGTGGGTTCAAATCCTGGTGGGGTGAGGTGTTGATTATATGTAGAAGTCTGCGTGCTTTATTGGGCTAATGAAATATATATGGATCCTCGTGTTTCGAAGCCGCATTTGGTAAAACGTTGCTCTGATCACCTAAACGGCACGGGTGGTCCCCATTAGAGGTTCACGGTGCCAAAAGCTCGTTGAACAGGCTTTGTGTGAAACATAGCAGAGTCTAGGACTGCTTTTAGTGTCCTGGTGGCCCAGAGGTAGCGTTCCCCGGTCACAATTAGAAGATCGTGGGTTTGAATCCTGGTGGGGTGAGGTGTTGATTATATGTAGAAGTCCGAATGCTTTATTGGGCTAATGAAATATATATGGATACTCGTGTTTCCAAGCCGGATATGGTAAAACGTTGCTCTGATCACCTAAGGGGCACGGGTGGTCCCGATTAGAGGTTCATGGCGCCATAAGGTCGTTGAACAGGCTTTGTGTGAAATATAGTAGAGAGTAGGACTGCTTTTATTGTCCTGGTGGCCCAGAGGTAGCGTTCCCCATCACAATTATAAGATCGTGGGTTCAAATCCTGGTGGGGTGAGGTTTTGATTATATGTAGAAGTCTGCGTGCTTTATTGGGATAATGAAATATATATGGATACTCGTGTTTCGAAGCCGCATTTAGTAAAACGTTGCTCTGATCACCTAAGCGGCACGGGTGGTTCCCCTATAGTGGTTCACAGCGCCATAAGCTCGTTGAACAGGCTTTGTGAGAAATATAGCAGAGTCTAGGGCTGCTTTTATTGTCCTAGTGGCCCAGAGGTAGCATTCCCCGGTCACAATTATAAGATCGTGGTTTCAAATCCTGGTGGGGTGAGGTGATGATTATATGTAGAAGTCTGCGTGCTTTATTGGGCTAATGAAATATATATGGATCCTCGTGTTTCGAAGCCGCATTTGGTAAAACGTTGCTCTGATCACCTAAGCGGCACGGGTGGTCCCCATTAGAGGTTCACGGCGCCATAAGCTCGTTGAACAGGCTTTGTGTGAAATACAGAAGAGTCTAGGACTGCTTTTATTGTCCTGGTGGCCCAGAGGTAGCATTCCCCGGTCACAATTATAAGATCGTGGGTTCAAATCCTGGTGGGGTGAGGTGTTGATTATATGTAGAAGTCTGCGTGCTTTATTGGGCTAATGAAATATATATGGATCCTCGTGTTTCGAAGCTGCATTTGGTAAAACGTTGCTCTGATCACCTAAGCGGCACGGTGGTCCTCATTAGAGGTTTACGGTGCCTTAAGCTCGTTCAACAGGCTTTGTGTGAAAAATAGCAGAGTCTAGGACTGCTTTTATTGTTCCTGGTGGCCCAGAGGTAGCGTCCCCCGGTCACAATTATAAGATCGTGGGTTCAAACCTTGGTGGGGTGAGGTGTTGATTATATGTAGGAGTCCGCGTGCTTTATTGGGCTAATGAAATATATATGGATCCTCGTGTTTCAAGCCGCATTTGGTATTTCGTTGCTCTGATCACCTAAGCGGCACGGGTGGTCCTCATTAGAGGTTCACGGCGCCATAAGCTCGTTGAACAGGCTTTGTGTGAAATA
>NW_024749741.1:0-15856 GCF_018991925.1 Homarus americanus
CTCTGATCGATTATAACAAAGTCCCCCGACCGAGTATAACAAAGGCCTCTGGTCGAGTATAACAAAGTCCCCTGGTCGAGAATAACAAAGTCCCCTGATATTAGTATAACAAAGTCCTCTGGTCGAGTATAAAAAAGTCCCCTGATCGAGTATAACAAAGGCCCCACATCGAGTATAACAAAAGCCCCTCATTGAGTATAGCAAAGTCCATTGGTCAAATATAGGAAAGTCCACTGATCGGGAATGACAAAGTCCCCTGATTAATTATAAAAAAGTCCCCTGGTCGAATATAACAAAGTCCCCTGATCGATTATAACAAAGTCCCCTGACCGAGTATAACAAAGTCCCCTAGACGAGAATAACAAAGTCCCCTGATCGAGTATAACATATCCCCTTGATCGAGTATAACAAAGTACTCTGGTCGAGAATAAAAAAGTCCCCTGATCGAGTATAACAAAGTCCCCTGATCGAGTATAACAAAGTACTCTGGTCGAGAATAAAAAAGTCCCCTGATTGAGTATAACAAAGTCCCCTGATCGAGTATAACAAAGTCCTCTGGTTGAGTATAAAAAAGTCCCCTGATCTGGTATAACATATCCCCTTGATCGAGTATAACAAAGTACTCTGGTCGAGTATAAAAAGGTCCCCTGATCGAGTATAACAATGGCCCGTCATCGAGTACAACAAAGTCGAATGGTCAAGTATAAAACAGACCCCTGGTCGAGTATAGCAAAGTCCCCTGATCCGAGTATAAAGCCTCGGATCGAAGTAAAGCAAATTCCCTTATCGAGTATAACAAAAGCCCCTGCTCGGGTATACGAAAGGAGTCCCCTGATCCGGAAATATAACCAAAGCCCTCCTGCGACTGAGAGTATAACAAAGTCGCCTGATCGAGTATAACAAAGTCTCCTGGCCCAGTATAACAAAGTCCCCAGATCGAGCATAACAATGTCCCCTGATCGATTACAACAAAGTCCCCTGGTCGAGTATAACAAAGGGCCCTCATCGAGTATGACAAAGTCCCCTGTTCGAGTATAACGAAGTCCCCTGATCCTAGTATAACAAAGCCCACTAGACGAGTATAACAAAGTCCCCTGAACCGAGTATAACAAAGTCCCCTGATCGAGTATAACATATCCCCTGATCGACAATAACAAAGTCCCTGGTGGAGTATAACAAAGTCCCCTGGTCGAGTATAAAAAAGTTTTCTAATCGAGTATAACAAAGGCCCCTGGTCAAGTATAACAAAGGCCCCTGGTCAAGTATAACAAAGGCCCCTCATCGAGTATAACAAAGCCTCCTCATAGAGTATAACAAAGTCTCCTGATCGAGTATAACAAAGCCCACTGCTTGAGTATAAGTAAGTCCCCTGATCGAGTAGAACAAAGTCCCCTGATTGAGTATAACAAAAGCCGGTAATCGAATCTAAAAAAGGCCCCTATTCGAGTATAACAAAGTCCCCTGATCTAGTATAAATAAGGCCCCTCATCGAGTATAACAAAGGCCCCTCATCGAGTATGACAAAGTCCATTGGTCAAGTATAAAAAAGTCCCTAGGTCGAGTATAACAAAGTCCCCTGGTCGAGTAAGGCAAAGTCACCTGATCGAGTATAACAAAGCCTCCTCATCGAGTATAACAAAGTCCCCTGATCGAGTATAACACAACCCCCTGCTCAAGTATAAGAAAGTCCCCTGATCGAGTATAACAAAATCCCCTGATCGAGTAAAACAAAGGCCCCTGATCGAGTCCAAAAAGGGCCGCTCATCGAGTATAACAGAGTCCACTGATCTAGTATAACAAAGGCCCCCGATCGAGTTTAACAAAGCCGCCTAATCGAGTATAACAAAGTCCCCTGGTCGAGTATAACTAAGTCCCCTGTTCGAGTCTAACAAATTCCCCTTATCGAGTATAACAAATTTACCTTATCGAGGATAACAAAGTCCGGTGATTGAGTATAACAAAGGCCCCTGGTCGAGTATAACAAAGTCCCCTGATCGAGTATAACAAAAGTCCCTTCATCGAGTATAACAAAGTGTTCTGGTCGAGTATAATAAAGTTTTCTAATCGAGTATAACAAAGGCCCCTGGTCGAGTATAACAAAGTCCTCTGGGCGAGTATAAGAAAGTCCTCTGATCGAGTATAACAATGGCCCCTCATCGAGTACAACAAAGTCGATTGGTCAAGTATAAAACAGACCCCTGGTCGAGTATAGCAAAGTCCTCTGATCGAGTATAACAAAGCCACCGGATCGAGTATAACAAAGTCCCTTGATCGAGTATAACAAAGCCCCCTGCTCGAGTATACGAAATTCCCCTGATCGAGTATAACAAAGCCTCCTGAGCGAGTATAACAAAGTCCCCTGATCGAGTGTAACAAAGTCTCCTGGCCCAGTATAACAAAGTCACCAGATCGAGCATAACAAAGTCCCCTGATCGATTACAACAAAGTCCCCTGGTCGAGTATAACAAAGGGCCCTGATCGAGTAAGATAAAGTCCCCTGTTCGAGTATAACACATCCCCTGATTGAGTATAACAAAGTCCCCTGGTCGAGTATAACTAAGTCCCCTGTTCGAGTCTAACAAATTCCCCTTATCGAGTATAACAAAGTTACCTTATCGAGTATAACAAAGTCCGGTGATCGAGTATAACAAAGGCCCCTGGTCGAGTATAACAAAGTCCCCTGATCGAGTATAACAAAAGTCCCTTCATCGAGTATAACAATTTGTTCTGGTCGAGTATAATAAAGTTTTCTAATCGAGTATAACAAAGGCCCCTGGTCGAGTATAACAAAGTCCTCTGGGCGAGTATAAGAAAGTCCTCTGATCGAGTATAACAATGGCTCCTCATCGAGTACAACAAAGTCGATTGGTCAAGTATAAAACAGACCCCTGGTCGAGTATAGCAAAGTCCCATGATCGAGTATAACAAAGCCTCCGGATTGAGTATAACAAAGTCCCCTGATCGAGTATAACAAAGCCCCCTGCTCGAGTATACGAAAGTCCCCTGATCGAGTATAACAAAGCCTCCTGAGCGAGTATAACAAAGTCCCCTGATCGAGTGTAACAAAGTCTCCTTGCCCAGTATAACAAAGTCCCCAGATCGAGCATGACAAAGTCCCCTGATCGATTACAACAAAGTCCCTTGGTCGAGTATAACAAAGGGCCCTGATCGAGTAAGACAAAGTCCCCTGTTTGAGTATATCACATCCCCTGATCGAGTATAACAAAGTCTCCTGGCCCAGTATATCAAAGTCCCCAGATCCCGAGAACCTCTGTAAAGTCCTCACGATCAATTATATTATAGAAGTCCCCCTGACCGGGCATAACAAGGCCTCTGGTCAGTATAACAAAGTCTGGTCGAGAATAACAAAGTCCCCGGTAAGTAGTATAACAAAGTCCTCTGGTCGAGTATAAAAAAGTCCCCTGATCGAGTATAACAAAGTCCCCTGGTCGAGTATAACAAAGTCCCCTGATCGAGTATAACAAAGGCCCCACATCGAGTATAAAAAAAGCTCCTCATTGAGTATAGCAAAGTCCATTGGTCAAATATAGGAAAGTCCACTGATCGAGAATGACAAAGTCCCCTGATTAATTATAAAAAAGTCCCCTGGTCGAATATAACAAAGTTCCCTGATCGAGTATAACAAAGTCCCCTGGTCGAGTATAAGAAAGCCCCCTCATCGAGTATAACAAAGGCCCCTAATCGAGTAAAACAAAGTCCCCTCATTGAGTATAACAAAGTCCCCTGATCGAGTATAACAAAGTCCTCTGGTTGAGTATAACAAAGTCCCCTGATCGGGTATAACATATCCCCTTGATCGAGTATAACAAAGTACTCTGGTCGAGTATAAAAAAGTCCCCTGATCGAGTATAACAATGGCCCCTCATGGAGTACAACAAAGTCGATTGGTCAAGTATAAAACAGACCCCTGGTCGAGTATAGCAAAGTCCCCTGATCGAGTATAATAAAGCCTCCGGATCGAGTATAGCAAAGTCCCCTGATCGAGTATAACAAAGCCCCCTGCTCGAGTATACGAAAGTCCCCTGATCGAGTATAACAAAGCCTCCTGAGCGAGTATAACAAAGTCCCCTGATCGAGAATAACAAAGTCTCCTGGCCCAGTATAACAAAGTCCCCAGATCGAGCATAACAAAGTCCCCTGGTCCAGAAGTATAATAAAGGCCCCTCATAGAGTATAACAAAGCCTCCTCATAGAGTATAACAAAGTCTCCTGATCGAGTATAACAAAGCCTCCTGAGCGAGTATAACAAAGTCCCCTGATCGAGTATAACAAAGCCCACTGCTTGAGTATAAGTAAGTCCCCTGATCGAGTAGAACAAAGTCTCCTGATTGAGTATAACAAAGGCCCGTAATCGAGTCTAAAAAAGGCCCCTAATCGAGTATAACAAAGTCCCCTGATCTAGTATAAATAAGGCCCCTCATCGAGTATAACAAAGGCCCCTCATCGAGTATAACAAAGTACATTGGTCAAGTATAAAAAAGTCCCTAGGTCGAGTATAACAAAGTCCCCTGGTCGAGTAAGGCAAAGTCACCTGATCGAGTATAACAAAGCCTCCTCATCGAGTATAATAAAGTCCCCTGATCGAGTATAACACAGCCCCCTGCTCAAGTATAAGAAAGTCCCCTGATCGAGTATAACAAAGTCCCCTGGTCGAGTATATCTAAGTCCCCTGTTCGAGTCTAACAAATTCCCCTTATCGAGTATAACAAAGTTACCTTATCGAGTATAACAAAGTCCGGTGATCGAGTATAACAAAGGCCCCTGGTCGAGTATAACAAAGTCCCCTGATCGAGTATAACAAAAGTCCCTTCATCGAGTATAACAAAGTGTTCTGGTCGAGTATAATAAAGTTTTCTAATCGAGTATAACAAAGGCCCCTGGTCGAGTATAACAAAGTCCTCTGGGCGAGTATAAGAAAGTCATCTGATCGAGTATAACAATGGCCCCTCATCGAGTACAACAAAGTCGATTGGTCAAGTATAAAACAGACCCCTGGTCGAGTATAGCAAAGTCCTCTGATCGAGTATAACAAAGCCTCCGGATCGAGTATAACAAAGTCCCCTGATCGAGTATAACAAAGCCCCCTGCTCGAGTATACGAAAGTCCCCTGATCGAGTATAACAAAGCCTCCTGAGCGAGTATAACAAAGTCCCCTGATCGAGTGTAACAAAGTCTCCTGGCCCAGTATAACAAAGTCGCCAGATCGAGCATAACAAAGTCCCCTGATCGATTACAACAAAGAGCCCTGGTCGAGTATAACAAAGGGCCCTGATCGAGTAAGACAAAGTCCCCTGTTCGAGTATAACACATCCGCTGATCGAGTATAACAAAGTCTCCTGGCCCAGTATATCAAAGTCCCCAGATCGAGCATAACAAAGTCCTCTGATCGATTATAACAAAGTCCCCTGACCGAGTATAACAAAGGCCTCTGGTCGAGGATAACAAAGTCCCCTGGTCGAGAATAAAAAAGTCCCCTGATATTAGTATAACAAAGTCCTCTGGTCGAGTATAAAAAAGTCCCCTGATCGAGTATAACAAAGTCCCCTGGTCGAGTATAACAAAGTCCCCTGATCGAGTATAACAAAGGCCCCACATCGAGTATCACAAAAGCCCCTCATTGAGTATAGCAAAGTCCATTGGTCAAATATAGGAAAGTCCACTGATCGAGAATGACAAAGTCCACTGATTAATTATAGAAAAGTCCCCTGGTCGAATATAAAAAAGTTCCCTGATCGAGTATAACAAAGTCCCCTGGTCGAGTATAAGAAAGCCACCTCATCGAGTATAACAAAGGCCCCTAATCGAGTAAAACAAAGTCCCCTGATTGAGTATAACAAAGTCCCCTGATCGAGTATAACAAAGTCCTCTGGTTGAGTATAACAAAGTCCCCTGATCGGGTATAACATATCCCCTTGATCGAGTATAACAAAGTACTCTGGTCGAGTATAAAAAAGTCCCCTGATTGAGTATAACAATGGCCCCTCATCGAGTACAACAAAGTCGATTGGTCAAGCATAAAACAGACCCCTGGTCGAGTATAACAAAGTCCCCTGATCGAGTATAACAAAGCCCCCTGCTCGAGTATACGAAAGTCCCCTGATCGAGTATAACAAAGCCTCCTGAGCGAGTATAACAAAGTCCCCTGATCGAGTATAGCAAAGTCTCCTGGCCCAGTATAACAAAGTCCCCAGATCGAGCATAACAAAGTCCCCTGATCGATTACAACAAAGTCCCCTGGTCGAGTATAACAAAGGGCCCTGATCGAGTAAGACAAAGTCCCCTGTTCGAGTATAACGAAGTCCCCTGATCCTTGTATAACAAAGCCCACTAGACGATTATAACAAAGTCCCCTGAACCGAGTATAACAAAGTCCCCTGATCGAGTATAACATATCCCCTGATCGACAATAACAAAGTCCCTGGTGGAGTATAACAAAGTCCCCTGGTCGAGTATAACAAAGTTTTCTAATCGAGTATAACAAAGGCCCTGGTCAAGTATAACAAAGGCCCCTGGTCAAGTATAACAAAGGCCCCTCATAGAGTATATCAAAGCCTCCTCATAGAGTATAACAAAGTCTCCTGATCGAGTATAACAAAGCCTCCTGAGCGAGTATAACAAAGTCCCCTGATCGAGTATAACAAAGCCCACTGCTTGAGTATAAGTAAGTCCCCTGATCGAGTATCACAAAGTCCCCTGATTGAGTATAACAAAGGCCCGTAATCGAGTATAAAAAAGGCCCCTAATCGAGTATAACAAAGTCCCCTGATCTAGTATAAATAAGGCCCCTCATCGAGTATAAGAAAGGCCCCTCATCGAGTATAACAAAGGCCCCTCATCGAGTATAACAAAGTCCATTGGTCAAGTATAAAAAAGTCCCTAGGTCGAGTATAACAAAGTCCCCTGGTCGAGTAAGGCAAAGTCACCTGATCGAGTATAACAAAGCCTCCTCATCGAGTATAACAAAGTCCCCTGATCGAGTATAACACAGCCCCCTGCTCAAGTATAAGAAAGTCCCCTGATCGAGTATAACAAAATCCCCTGATCGAGTAAAACAAAGGCCCCTGATCGAGTCTAAAAAAGGCCCCTCATCGAGTATAACAGAGTCCACTGATCTAGTATAACAAAGGCCCCCGATCGAGTTTAACAAAGCCGCCTAATCGAGTATAACAAAGTCCCCTGGTCGAGTATAACTAAGTCCCCTGTTCGAGTCTAACAAATTCCCCTTATCGAGTATAACAAAGTTACCTTATCGAGTATAACAAAGTCCGGTGATCGAGTATAACAAAGGCCCCTGGTCGAGTATAACAAAGTCCCCTGATCGAGTATAACAAAAGTCCCTTCATCGAGTATAACAAAGTGTTCTGGTCGAGTATAATAAAGTTTTCTAATCGAGTATAACAAAGGCCCCTGGTCGAGTATAACAAAGTCCTCTGGGCGAGTATAAGAAAGTCCTCTGATCGAGTATAACAAAAGTCCCCTGATCGAGTATAACAAATTAAACTTATCGAGTATAACAAAGTCCCCTGATCGAGTATAACAAAGTCCCCTGATCGAGTATAACAAAGCCCCCTGGACGAGTATAACAAAGTTTCCTAATCAAGTATAACAAAGTCCCCTGATCGAGTATAACAAAGTCCCCTGGTCTAGTATAACAAAGTCCCCTGATCGAGTATAACACATCCCCTGATCGAGAATAACAAAGTCTCCTGGCGAAGTATAACAAAGTCCCTAGATCGAGCATAACAAAGTCCCCTGATCGATAATAACAAAGTCCCCTGACCGAGTATAACAAAGGCCTCTGGTCGAGTATAACAAAGTCCCCTGGACGAGAATAACAAAGTCCCCTGATCGAGTATAACAAAGTCCACTGATCGAGTATAACAAAGCCCCCGGGTCCAGTATAACAAAGTCCCCTGATCGAGTATAACATATCCCCTGTTCGAGCATAACAAGGTCTCCTGGCCTAGTATAACAACGTTCCCAGATCGAGCATAACAAAGTCCCCTGATCGATTACAACAAAGTCCCCTGGTCGAGTATAACAAAGGTCCCTGATCGAGTAAGACAAAGTCCCCTGATCGAGTATAACAAAGTCCCCTCATCCTAGTATAACAAATCCCACTAAACAAATACAACAAAGTCCCCTGAACCGAGTATAACAAAGTCCCCTGGTCGTGTATAACTAAGTCCCCTGTTCGAGTCTAACAAATTCCCCTTATCGAGTATAACAAAGTTACCTTATCGAGTATTACAAAGTCCGGTGATCGAGTATAACAAAGTCCCCTGATCGAGTATAACAAAAGTCCCTTCATCGAGTATAACAAAGTGTTCTGGTCGAGTATAATAAAGTTTTCTAATCGAGTATAACAAGGGCCCCTGGTCGAGTATAACAAAGTCCTCTGGGCGAGTATAAGAAAGTCCTCTGATTGAGTATAACAAATTAAACTTATCGAGTATAACAAAGTCCCCTGATCGAGTATAACAAAGTCCCCTGATCGAGTATAACAAAGCCCCCTGGACGAGTATTACAAAGTTTCCTGATCGAGTATAACAAAGTCCCCTGATCGAGTAAAACAAAGGCCCCTGGTCCAGCATAACAAAGTCCCCTGATCGAGTATAACACATCCCCTGATCGAGTATAACAAAGTCTCCTGGCGAACTATAACAAAGTCCCTAGATCGAGCATAACAAAGTCCCCTGATCAATTATAACAAAGTCCCCTGACGGATTATAACAAAGGCCTCTGGTCGAGTATAACAAAGTCCCCTGGACGAGAATAACAAAGTCCCCTGATCGAGTATAACAAAGTCCACTGATCGAGTATAACAAAGCCCCCGGGTCCAGTATAACAAAGTCCCCTGATCGAGTATAACATATCCCCTGTTCGAGTATAACAAGGTCTCCTGGCCTAGTATAACAACGTTCCCAGGTCGAGCATAACAAAGTCCCCTGATCGATTACAACAAAGTCCCCTGGTCGAGTATAACAAAGGTCCCTGATCGAGTAAGACAAAGTCCCCTGATCGAGTATAACAAAGTCCCCTCATCCTAGTATAACAAATCCCACTAAACAAATACAACAAAGTCCCCTGAACCGAGTATAACAAAGTCCCCTGATCGAGTAAAACATATCCCCTGATCGAGTATAACAAAGTCCATGGTGGAGTATAAAAAAGTCCCCTGGTCGAGTATAACAAAGCTTTCTAATCGAGTATAACAAAGTCCATTGGTCAAGTATAAAAAAGTCCCGTGGTCGAGTATAACAAAGCCTCCTGATCGAGTATAAAAAAGTCCCCTGAGCGAGCATAACAAAGCCCACTGCTCGAGTATAAGAAAGTCCCCTGATCGAGTATAACAAAGTCCCCTGATTGAGTATAACAAAGGTCCGTGATCGAGTCTAAAAACGCCCCTAATCGAGTATAACAAAGTCCCTCATCTAGTATAACAAAGTCCCCTGATCGAGTATAACAAAGGCCCCTCATCGAGTATAACAAAAGCCCCTCATTGAGTAGAGCTAAGTCCATTGGTCAAATATAGGAAAGTCAACTGATCGAGAATGACAAAGTCCCCTGATTAATTATAAAAAAGTCCCCTGGTCGAGTATAACAAAGTTCCCTGATCGAGTATAACAAGCCCCCTGGTCCAGTATAAGAAAGCCCCCTGATCGAGTATAACAAAGGCCCCTAATCGTGTAAAACAAAGTCCCCTGATTGATTATAACAAAGTCCCCTGATCGAGTATAACAAAGTCCTCTGGTTGAGTATAACAAAGTCCCCTGATCGGGTATAACATATCCCCTGGATCGAGTATAACAAAGTACTCTGGTCGAGTATAAAAAAGCCCCCTGATCGAGTATAACAATGGCCCCTCATCGAGTACAACAAAGTCCATTGGTCAAGTATAAAATAGTACCCTGGTCGAGTATAGCAAAGTCCCCTGATCGAATATAACAAAGCCTCGTGATCGAGTATAACAAAGTCCCCTGATCGAGTATAACAAAGCCCCCTACTCGAGTATAAGAAAGTCCCCTGATCGAGTATAACAAAGCCTCCTGAGCGAGTATAACAAAGTCCCCTGAACGAGTATAACAAAGTCTCCTGGCCCAGTATAACAAAGTCCCCAGATCGAGCATAACAAAGTCCCCTGATCGATTACAACAAAGTCCTCTGGTCGAGCATAACAATGGGCCCTGATCGAGTAAGACAAAGTCCCCTGTTCGAGTATAACGAAGTCCCCTGATCCTAGTATAACAAAGCCCACTAGACGAGTATAACAAAGTCCCCTGAACCGAGTATAACAAAGTCCCCTGATCGAGTATAACATATCCCCTGATCGACAATAACAAACTCCCTGGTGGAGTATAACAGAGTTTTCTAATCGAGTATAACAAAGTCCCCTGATCGAGTATAACAAAGCCTCCTGAGCGAGTATAACAAAGTCCCCTGATCGAGTATAACAAAGCCCACTGCTCGAGTATAAGTAAGTCCCCTGATCGAGTATAACAAAGTCCCCTGATTGAGTATAACAAAGGCCCCTGGTCGAGTATAACAAAGTCCCCTGATTGAGTATAACAAAAGTACCCTGATCAAGTATAACAAAGTCCCCTGATCGAGTATAAAAAAGTCACCTGGTCCAGTATAACAAAGTCCGCTGATCGAGTATAAAAAAGTCCCCTGGCCCAGTATAACAAAGTCCCCATATCGAGCATAACAAAGTCCCCTGATTGATTATAACAAAGTCCTCTGGTCGAGTATAACAAAGTTCCCTGATCGAGTATAACAAGCCCCCTGGTCCAGTATAAGAAAGCCCCCTGATCGAGTATAACAAAGGCCCCTAATCGAGTAAAACAAAGTTCCCTGATTGAGTATAACAAAGTCCCCTGGTCGAGTATAACAAATTCCTCTGGCTGAGTATAACAAAGTCCCCTGATCGGGTATAACATATCCCCTGATCCAGTATAACAAAGTACTCTGGCCGAGTATAAAAAAGTCCCCTGATCGAGTATAACAAAGGCCCTTCATCGAGTACAACAAACTCCATTGGTCAAGTATAAAATAGTCCCCTGGTCGAGTATAACAAAGTCCTCTGGTTGAGTATAACAAAGTCCCCTGGTCGAGTATAGCAAAGTCCCCTGATCGAGTGTAACAAAGCCTCCTGATCGAGTATAACAAAGTCCCCTGATCGAGTATAACATAGACCCCTGCTCGAGTATAAGAAAGTTCCCTGGTCGAGTATAACAAATTCCCCTTGTCGAGTATAACAAAGTCCCCTTATCGAGTATAACAAAGTCCGTTGATCGAGTATAACAAAGTCTAGTGGTCCAGTATAACAAAGTCCCCAGATCGAGCATAACAAAGTCCCCTGATCGATTACAACAAAGTCCCCTGGTCGAGTATAACAAAGGGCCCTGATCGAGTATAAGAAAGTCCTTGGTGGAGTATAACAAAGTCCCCTGGTCGAGTATAACAAAGTTTTCTAATCGAGTATAACAAAGGCCCCTGGTCAAGTATAACAAATGCCCCTCATCGAGTATAACAAAGTCGATTAGTCAAGTATAAAAAAGTCCCCTGGTCGAGTATAACAAAGTCCCCTGATCGAGTATAAGAAAGTCCCCTGATCGAGTATAACAAAGTCCCCTGATTGAGTATAACAAAGGCCCGTAATCGAGTCTAAAAATGGCCCTTAATCGAGTATATCAAAGTCCCCTGATCTAGTATAATAAAGTCCCCTCATCGAGTATAACAAAGGCCCCTCATCGAGTATAACAAAGTCCCCTGATTGAGTATAACAAAGCCGTCTAATCGAGTATAACAAAGTCCCCTGGTCGAGTATAACAAAGTCCCCTGTTCGAGTCTAACAAAGTCCCCTTATCGAGTATAACAAATTCCCCTTATCGAGTATAACAAAGTCCCCTTATCGAGTATAACAAAGTCTGGTAATCGAGTATAACAAAGTCCTCTGGTCGAGTATAACAAAGTCTCCTGGTCCAGTATAACAAAGTCCCCTGATCGAGTATAACATATCCCCTCTTCGACGATAACAATGTCTCCTGGCGCAGTATAACAAAGTCCCCAGGTCGAGCTTAACAAAGTCCCCTGATCGATTATAACAAAGTCCCCTGGTCGAGTATAACAAAGGGCCCTCATCGAGTAAGACAAAGTCCCCTGATCGAGTATAACAAAGTTCCCTGATCCTAGTATAACAAAGCCCACTGGACGAGTTTAACAAAGTCCCCTGAACCGAGCATAACAAAGTCCCCTGATCTAGTATAACATATCCCCTGATCGAGTATATCAAAGTCCCTGGTGGAGTATAACAAAGTCCCCTGGTCGAGTATAACAATGTTTTCTAATCGAGTATAACAAATTCCTCTGATCGAGTATTACAAAGTCCCTTGATCGAGTATAAGAAAGTCCCTTAATCAAGTATAACAAAGTCCCCTGATCGAGTATAACAAAGTCCCCTGGTCGAGTATAGCAAAGTCCCCTGATCGAGTATAACAAAGTCTCCTGGTCGAGTATAACAAAGTCCCCTAATCGAATATGACAAATTCCCCTGATTAATTATAAAAAAGTCCCCTTGTCGAGTATAACAAAGTCCCCTGATCGAGAATAACAAAGTCCTCTGGTTGAGTATAACAAAGTCCCTGATCGAGTATAAAAATGTCCCCTGAACGCATATAACAAAGTCCCTTGGTCGAGTATAACAAAGTCCCCTGGTTGAGTATAACAAAGTCCCCTGATCCTAGTATAACAAAGCCCCCTGGATGAGTATAACAAAGTTCCCTGATCGATTATAACAAAGTCCGATGATCGAGTATAACAAATGCCCCTGGTCGAGCATAACAAAGTCCCCTGATCGAGTATAACAAAAGTCCCTTGATCGAGTATAACAAAGTCCCCTGGTGGAGTATAACAAAGTCCTCTGATCGAGTATTACAAAATTCCCTTGATCGAGTATAACAAAGTCCCCAAATCAAGTATAACAAAGTCCCCTGGTCGAGTATAGCATATCCCCTGACCGAGTATAACAAAGTCCTCTGGTAGAGTATAACAAAAGTCCCCTGATCGAGTACAACAATGTCCCCTAATCTGGTATAAAAAAGTCCCCTGGTCCAGTATAACAAAGTCCCCTGATCGAGTACAAAAAAGTCCCCTGGCCCAGTATAAAAAAGTCCCCATATCGAGCATAACAAAGTCCCCTAATCGATTATAACAAAGTCCCTTGATCGAGTATAACAAAGTCCCTTGGTCCAGTATAACAAAGTCCCTTGATCGAGTATAACAAAGTCCCTTGGTCCAGTATAACAAAGTCCCCTGGTCGAGTATAACAAAGCCCCCTCATCGAGAATAACAAAGGCCCCTCATCGAGTATAACAAAGTCCCCTGATTGAGTATAACAAAGTCCCATGATCGAGTATAGCAAAGTACTCTGGTTGAGTATAACAAAGTCCCCTGGTCGAGTATAACAAAATCCCCTGATCGAGTATAACAAAGTTCTCTGGTCGAGTATAAAAAAGTCCCCTGATGGAGTATAACAAAGCCTCCTCATCGAGTATAACAAAGTCCCCTGATCGAGTATGACACAGCCCCCTGGTCGAGTATAAGAATGTCCCCTGATCGAGTATAACAAAGGCCCCTGATTGAGTCCAAAAAAGGCACCTCATCGAGTATAACAAAGTTCCCTGATCGAGTATAACAAAGCCGCCTAATCGAGTATAACAAAGTACCCTGGTCGAGTATAACAAAATCCCCTGTTCGCGTCTAAGAAAGTCCTCTTATCGCGTATAACAAATTCCCCTTATCGAGTATAATTAAGTCCCCTTATCGAGTATAACAAAGTCCGGTGATCGAGTATAACAAAGGCCCTGGTCGAGCATAACAAAATCCCCTGATCGAGTATAACAAAAGTCCCCAAATCAAGTATAACAAAGTCCCCTGATCGAGTATAACATATCCCCTGACGGAGTATAACAAAGTCCTCTGGTCGAGTATAACAAAGTCCCCTGATCGAGTATAACAAAGCCTCCTTATCGAGTATAACAAAGTCCCCTGATCGAGTATAACACATCCCCCTGCTCGAGTATAAGAAAGTCCCCTGATCGAGTATAACAAAGTCCCCTGATCGAGTATAACAAAGGCCCCTAATCGAGTCCAAAAAAGGCCATTGATCGAGTATAACAAAGTCCCCTGATCTAGTATAACAAATGCCCCTGATCGAGTATAACAAAGGCCCCTCATCGAGTATAACAAAGTTCCCTGATCGAGTATAACAAAGCCGCCTAATCGAGTATAACAAAGTCACCTGGTCGAGTATAACAAAGTCCCCTGTTCGAGTCTAACAAAGTCCTCTAATCGAGTATAACAAATTCAACTTATCGAGTATAACAAAGTCCCCTTATCGAGTATAACAAAGGCCCCTGGTCGAGTATAACAAAGTCCTCTGATCGAGTATAACAAAATTCCCCTGTTCGAGTATAACAAAGTCCCCAAATCAAGTATAACAAATTCCCCTGATAGAGTATATCATATCCCCTCACCGAGTATAACAAATTCCTCTGGTCGAGTATAACAAAGTCCCCTGATCGAGTATAACAAAGTCCTCTGGTCGAGTATAACAAAGTACCCATTGTCGAGTATAACAAAGCCCCTCATCGAGTATAACAAAGGCCCCTTATGGAGTATAACAAAGTCCCCTGATTGAGTATAACAAAGTCCCCTGATCGAGTATAACAAATGTCCCTCATTGAGTATAACAAAGTGCATTGGTCAAGTATAAGAAATCCCCTGGTCGAGTATAACAAAGTCCTCTGGTCGAGTATAACAAAGTACCCATTGTCGAGTATAACAAAGCCCCTCATCGAGTATAACAAAGGCCCCTCATGGAGTATAACAAAGTCCCCTGGGCGAGTATAACAAAGTCCACTGATCGAGTATAACAAAGGTCCCTCATTGAGTATAACAAAGTCCATTGGTCAAGTATAAAAAAGTCCCCTGGTCGAGTATAACAAAGTCCCCAGATCGAGTATAACAAAGGCCCCTCATTGAGTATAACAAAGTCCATTGGTCAAGTATAAAGAAGTTCCCTTGTCGAGTATTACAAAGTCCCTAATCGAGTATAACAAAGTCCCCTGATCGAGTATAACAAAGCACCCTGGACGAGTGTAACAAAGTCCCCTGATCGAGTATAACAAAGTCCCTAATCGAGTATAACAAAGTCCCCTGTTCCAATATAACAAAGACTCTGATCGAATATAACATATCCCCTCATCGAGTATAACAACGTCTCCTGGCGCAGTATAACAAAGTCCCCTGGTCGAGTATAACAAAGGGCCCTCATCGAGTAAGACAAAGTCCCTTGATCGAGTATAACAAAGTCCCCTGATCCTAGTATAACAAAGCCCACTGGACGAGTATAACAAAGACCCCTGATCCAGGTGTATTAAAGTCCCCTGATCGAGTATAACATATCCCTGATCGAGTATAACAAAGTCCCTGCTGGAGTATAACAAAGTCCCCTAGACGAGTATAACAAAGTTTTCTAATCGAGTATAACAAAGGCCCCTGAAGGAGTATAACAAAGTCCCCTAATCAAGTATAACAAAGTCCCCTGATCGAGTATGACATATCCCCTGATCGAATATACCAAAGTCCTCTGCTCGAGTATAACAAAGTCCCCTGGTCCAGTATAACAAAGTCCCAGATCGAGCATAACAAAGTCCTCTGATCGAGTATAACATAGTCCCCTGCTCGAGTACAACAAAGTCCCCAGAACGAGTATAACAAAGGCCCTTCATCGAGTATAACAAAGTCCATTGGTCAAGTATAAAAAAGTCCC
>NW_024749742.1:0-21240 GCF_018991925.1 Homarus americanus
CTCCCTCCTCCCTCTCCCCTACCTCCTCCTCTCCCCTACCTCCTCCCCTCTCTCTGCTCCTTCTCTCCCCTACCTCCTCCTCCCCTACCTCCTCCCTACACCCTCCTCCCCACCCCTCCCTCCCCTACCTCCTCCTCCCCACCCCTCCTCCCTACCCCCTCCTCCCCTACCCCTCCTCCCTACACACCCACCCATCACCTCACGAGATGTCGTGTTATGGTGATGGACTAGTAGTAAACACCACCCCACACCCAGCCTCTTGTCTACCTCACCCCTGGCCCTCTTGTCTCCCCACCCCTCACCCCTCTTGTCTCCCCACCTCTCTCCCCTCCCAAAACAACAATAAACTACCTTACTGAAATAATTAAAACAAACAGTGAAAAAGTTACAAAACGCAAGTAAGAAATTTAAATAACTTTATGACTAAACAAAAAATAATAATTCATAAAATTCTAGATATTATGAAAGGACAAAACTAAATTAATTAGTGTTTTTAATTATTTAGAATTATTAAAACTGTAGTGAAAATTTTGGTGTTTATTAAAATTTATGAAAAAAAAAATAATTAAAATGTAGAATTGATTTATATTCTAAATTATATGTAAATTTGTCTTTTATAGATTAGTGTAATATTTATAGTGTTTTTTAACGATGTATATATTGTATTGATGAGAAAATTTATAACAAGGGAGGAAAAGTATCCATTATTTCACCAAAAGAAAAAAATATTATATTTGGGGAAAACTTTTTGGTGTGAGGGGAGCTATGCTTTGATGAGGGGTGAAAAGGGGGAGAGGAGGAAAAAAGGAGTCTTTTAATTCGTTGATTGATTTTTTCCCTCTCTTCCCTCTTCTGGTCGCCTTGTCTGTGTTTGTTTGCGTTGGCTTGTTGTTATTTTAAAGTTGTTGTTGTTGTTTGTATTTTGATGTCACTATTGGGATGGGGTGTGTAGAAGTGTTAAGTGAGGGAAATGAGTGTAGAATGGAAAGGGAGAAGGTATCTTTCCCCTACTAATGGTATTATTTGATCATGATTGCTTCTTTTTATTGACCTTTCCTTACCTCCCCTTCTTCTCTCCCCACACACACTCCATCCTCCTTTACCTCCCTCCTCCCTCCCTCCTCCCCTACACTCCCTCCTCTCCTCCCTCCTCCCCTACCTCCCTCTCCCCGACCTCCTCTCCCCTCCCTCCTCCCCTACACCTCCTCCTCCCCTACACTCCCTTCTCCCCTACCTCCTCCTCCCTACACTCCTCCTCCCCTACCTCCCTTCTCCCCTACACTCCTCCTTCCCTCACTCCCTCCTCCCCACTCCCTCCTCCCCTACTCCTCCTCCCCTACTTCCCTCCTCCCCTACACTCCCTCCTCCCCTACCTCCTCCTCCCCTCCCCTCCTCCCCCACACTCCCTCCTCCCCACTCCCTCCTCCCCTCCCTTCTCCCCTACTCCCTCCTCCCCTCCCTCTCCCTACACTCCTTCTCCCTACCCTCCCTCCTCCCTACCTCCCTTCTCCCCTACCTCCCTCCTCCCCTACCTCCCTCCCCTACCTCCCTCCCTCCCCTCTCCTCCCTCCCCTACCTCCCCTCCTCCCCTACCTCCCTCCTCCCCCCTCCCTCACCCCCCTCCCTCCTCCCCCACTCCCTCCTCCCTCACTCCCTCCTCCCCTCCCTCCTCCCCCCCTCCCTCCTCACCCCTCCCCTCCCTCCCTACCTCCCTCCTCCCCTACACTCCCTCCTCCCCTACCTCCCTTCCCCTCCTCCTCCCCTACCTCCCTCCTCCCCACTCCCTCCTCCCCTACCTCCCTCTCCCCCCTACACTCCCTCCTCCCCCCCTCCCCTCCCTCCCCCTCCCTCCTCCCCCACTCCCTCCCCTCCCCCTCCCTCCTCCCCTACACTCCCTTCTCCCCTCCCTCCCTTCTCCCCTACCTCCCTCCTCCCCCTACACTCCCTCCTCCCCTACACTCCCTCCTCCCTACCTCCCCTCCTCCCCTCCCCTCCTCCCCCCTCCCTCCTCCCCTACCTCCTCTCCCTACACTCCCTCCTCCCCTCCCTCCTCCCCTACCTCCCTCCCTACCTCCTTCTCCCCCTCCCTCCCCTCCCCTCCTCCTCCCCTACCTCCCTCCTCCCCTACCTCCCCTCCTCCCCCCCTCCCTCCTCCCCTACCTCCCTCCTCCCCTCCTCTCCCCCCACACCTCCCTCCTCCCCCACCTCCCTCCTCCCCCACCTCCCTCCCCTCCCCTACCTCCCTCCTCCTCCCCTCCTCCCCTACACTCCCTCCTCCCCCCCCTCCCTCCTCCCCTCCCTCCTCCCCCCACCTCCCTCCTCCCCTACCTCCCCTCCTCCCCCCTCCCCTTCTCCCTACCTCCCCTCCCCTCCCCCCTCCCCTCCTCCCCTCCCTCCTCCCCCCTCCCTTCTCCCCCCCTCCCTCCCCTCCCCCCCCTCCCTCTCCCCCCTCCCTCCCTCCCCCCCACCTCCCTCCTCCCCCCTCCCTCCCTCCCCTACCTCCTCTCCCCCCTCCTCCCCCCCCACTCCCTCCTCCCCTACACTCCCCTTCTCCCCTACCTCCTCCCCTACCTCCCTCCTCCCCTACCTCCCTCCTCCCCTACCTCCTCCTCCCCCTACCTCCCTCCTCCCCCACTCCCTCCTCCCCACCTCCCTCCTCCCCCTACCTCCCTCTCCCCTACCTCCCTCCTCCCCCTCCCTCTCCCCCCTCCCTCCTCCCCTACCTCCCTCCCTCCCCTCCCTCTCCCCCCCTCCCCTCCTCCCCCTCCCTCCTCCCCTACCTCCCTCCCTCCCCTACCTCCCTCCTCCCCTACTCCCTCCCCTCCCCTCCCTCCCCTCCCCTCCCTCCCTCCTCCCCTCCTCCCTCCCTCCCTCCTCCCTCCTCCCCCCCTCCCTCCTCCCCCCCCTCCCTTCTCCCCCTACACCTCCCTTCCTCCCCCCACCTCCCCTCCTCCCCCCCCACTCCCTCCTCCCCTCCCTCCTCCCCTACACTCCCCTCCTCCCCCTCCCCTCCTCCCCACCTCCCCTTCTCCCCCACTCCCTCCTCCCCTACCTCCCTCCTCCCCCACTCTCCTCCCCCTCCCTCCTCCCCTACCTCCCTCCTCCCCCCTCCCTCTTCCCCTACCTCCCTCCTCCCCTCCCCTCCCTCCTCCCCTCCCCTCTCCCCCCTACCTCCCTCCTCCCCTCCCTCCTCCCCCTCCCTCCTCCCCCCACTCCCTCCTCCCCTCCCCTCCTCCCCCCCCTCCCCTCCTCCCCTCCCTCCCTCCTCCCCTACTCCCCTCCTCCCTCCCCTCCTCCCCTACCCCTCCCTCTCCCCCCCTCCCTCCTCCCCCCTCCCTCTCCCCCCTCCCCTCCTCCCCCCACACCCCTCCTCCCCCACCCCCCTCCCCACCCCTCCTCCCCCCTCCCCCCTCCCCCACCCCTCCTCCCCACACTCCCCTCTCCCCCACACCCCTCCTCCCCACCCCCTCCCCCACACCCCTCCTCCCCTCCCTCCTCCCCACTCCCTCCTCCCCCCTACCCTCCTCCCCCCTCCCTCCTCCCCTGCCCAAAATAACTATATATGTAAACCCCCTCTCTCTCTCAATAGTCACAGCTCTCACACAAAGGTCAAAGGTCAAGTTGTTTTTGTTAAATATTTTTGTTCCATTGATGTACTATTTTTTCCCCAGCCAAAGTATAAAACAAACTTTTTTTAAACTTGAAATTCATCCATCCATCCATCCATCCATCTATCACATCCATCCATCTATCCATCCATCTCATCCATCCATCTATCCATCCATTCCATCCATCTATCCATCCCGGACTAGGATGTATATAACAATGTTTACCTGTATATCAAAGTTTTAATGTGATAAATGTTTACTTGTTATTTTGTTTGTATTTTGATTTGTGTGTGGGGTGTGTGGGGGTGGGGGGTGTGGGGGGACAGGGTGGGGAGGAAGGTATGGAGAGGATGGAGGTGGGGAGGGATGAAGGGAGAGGAGGGGTGAAGGGGGGGAGGGAGGGAGGGTGTGGAGGGTGTGGAGGGGGGGTAGGGTAGGGGGAGGAGGGGGTGGGGGGGGGTAGGGTAGAGGAGGGGGGGGAGGAGGGGGATCCACTATGAGTCTAGGACGTGGGAACGGAAGTGAGTTTGGGTGGGGAGGTGGAGTGAGGAAGATCGATAAGAGGTCATTTATTCTGCCCGCATGATCCTCTGGCTTCCTCCCTCTCCCCCTCCTCTCCCCTCTCCCCCCTCCCTTCCCCACCCCCCTTCCTCTCCCCTTTCCCTCCCTCTCTCCCTCCCCTTCCCACCCCTCCCTTCCACACCCCCTTCCCTTCCCCTCCCTTCCCTCCCTTCCCTACCTCCCCTTCCCACCCCTCCCTCCTGATCCGTCCATCAATTACCCATGTACTGTACCTACCACCACCACCATCACTACCACCATCACCATCAACAACCTACCAGCACTACTACCATTAACCTTTCTCCGTCATCATCACTTACTACCATCAACTAATAATTACACACACACACACACACACACACACACACACATGTCGGATCAAGAACCAAAAGCATACAAACTTTTTTTGAAATGATTGTTGTTGACGGCCAGAAATACTTTAATGCTTTTATCCTGAATACAATGCAGAGGTGTGTGTGTGTGTGTGTGTGTGTGTGTGTGTGTGTGTGTGTGTGTGTGTGTGTGTGTGTGCGTTAACCAATAAATTTTACGGAGGAATAAACAAAACAAACGATAATTAAATAAAAACACACTAATTATTGGTATATAATTTCTTCCATTCTTTATTGTCATTTTCTTCATTCTCAACAACGAACGGGTGAAAGAACACGAAAGGAAACAAATGGAAAGGGAGAGAATGAGAGAGAGAGAGAGCGGGAGAGGAGGGGAGGAGAAGGTGAGAGGGAGGGGAGAGAGGAATAGGGAAGGAGAGATGAAGAGGGAGAGGGAGAGGGAAGAACAGTAGAGGGATGAGAAGAAGCAGGGGGAGGAAGAGAGGAAGAACAGGATGGGATGAAGAAAAGAGGGAGGGTAGAAGCAAGGAGAGGGAAGGGAGGAGGAAAATTTGTACTATTTTGAGAATAAAGAGAAATGGTTAGATTAGGTAAGAAGGTGGGGGTGAGGGTGAGGGGTAGGGAAGGGAGGGTGAGAGAGGGGAGAATGAAGGGAGGGAAGGCTAGTGAAGGAACAGTGATAAACGTGGGAGAGATGAAACGAGATAGGAGATGGAGGTGGTGGCTATAATGTGGTTGCTGATAAGCTAGCTTAGCCTGTCTGTCTGTCTGTCTAGTTCCAATGTATCCTATTTCCTCTGTGACTAGAGTACCGTATGCTCAGAGATGAACGTAAACAGACAGACAGGACAGGGACAGACAGACAGCTAACTAAGAGTGAGTAGGGAGAGAGAGAGAGAGAGAGAGAGAGAGAGAGCAGGGTGTGAGAGTGAGAGAGGGAAGTGAGAATAAAAAGGAACCTTCAAAGAACAAATAAAAAAAAGTGAGAAAGAGAGAGAGAGAGAGAGAGAGAGAGAGAAAATAAAATGAAGGTATTGGGTAACACCACCGCCACCTGTTGGGGGGGAGAGAAAGTGAAGGGAGGAGGAAAACGTGAATGAGAAAAAGTGAAGTGTAAATGAAGTGTAAGGAAAGCGTGAAGAGTATAAAGGAAAAAGGAAGTGAGGAAAAGGAGACGGTGAGGTGAGAAAATGTAGAGGAGAAAGAATGAAATGGTGACTAGATGAGGTATATATAAATTATGAGACACACACACACACACACACACACACACCCACCCCACGGGCAGCCACAGGAGAGAGAGAGAAAGGTTGGAAGAATATCAAGACTAGAATGGGGAGAAGAGAGGAGACAAAACAAGGAAGAATAAAGAGATTAACTAAGCAAACTGAGAGAGCACCAGCGTGTTGACAATAGGGACACCCTCCCTAACCCTCCTCAACCCCGCTCCTCAACCCCTCCCTCAACCCCCCTCCCCTAACCCCACTCCCTCAACCCCTCTGCTACTCCCATTATCCCTGGGGTCCATTACTCATCCTATTGTTTATCCAACCATTATCCTCTAGTTAATGTAATCCCCTTCAAAAAATCCTTAAATCCTCCCCCTCCCCCCACCACCCACCCCCCCTCACGAGATCAGATTTAAACGTGGGAAAGGATCTATCCATCCATTATAACTAGCCTCCACCTATCCACTAATCCACCAACAAGGGAATTATTATGAGTCAACCACATAGCTTTAGCATAATAACGAACCTGGTGATTAAACTGGGGTAATTTGCTTCCTTAATGATGTATTAGGATGGGTAATGAGTCTGGGAGGGGAAGGAAAGGGCGGGGAGGGGAGGGGAGAGATGGGAGAAGGAGAGATGTGTGGTGGAAGGGGAGATGAGACGGGGAGAATACAGGGAGCTAATGTAATGGTTTTCTTAAGTCGTAAATTAACTTTATTACGATAGCGAGTTTACACGATTACTTACCTGATATTTTGGGTTGGTTCTGAGTTTCTTATTATAATATAAACTTATATTTTTGACGATTTCATGTTTACAAAATGAACGTATAGTCCCCTTCACTAGTGCGTTTACAGGGGCTAGTCTGGTTTGGTGCAGTGTGGCAGCGCTGTGTTTGTTTACATTCGACGGAAGGAAAGTCCCAATTGTAAACATACTAGGGAATCAAAGTAATACAATATTACAACAAATATCTCAATGTAATGATTTGTGGAATGTTAATGACGAGCCCCTGTAAACCCACTAGTGAAGGGGACTGTACATAGGCTATATTACGAGCCCCTGTAAATGCACTAGTGAAGGGGACTGTACATAGGCTATATTACGAGCCCCTGTAAACGCACTAGTGAAGGGGACTGTACATAGGCTATATTACGAGCCCCTATAAACGCACTAGTGGCGACTGTAATATTGTTAATTATTTGTTATACTGATATGGTTATTGATAACTAATAATAACAAAGTAATCAATAAAAAAATGACTAAGCTTATTATAATATTTAATTAAGTCGGTCAAGGTATACAATGCAGAAGTTAATATAAGATAATTGAATTCCCAAATGTCAAAAGTTAGGAAACAGTTCAGGATTATTGAAACATCGTAATCCTGAGTTAACTTTTAATAGAATATATTTAAAATTAATAAAAACAACCGCACAGACAACAGGAAATAACGAAAATTAAATAAAAATACAAATTAATGAAATGTGATAAGAGAAATAATGTGTAAACGTCATATTTTTATATTTTTTCCAGATAAGTTTTGTAATGGTGTTATGTGACCTCATTGAGATTCGTGTATTTTCGGCCAGAGTTAACCTAACCTAACCCAAACCCAAACCTAGCCTAACAAAGAGTACTTCATGTAAACACCATAAATCTCTATACACTACACAGTCCACCTGGGTAAAATTAACTCAGTAAATACAGTCAATATAGCTACACGAGGAAACATAAGTAATTAATAACACCTACTGACTCACTCTCCTGTTTAATAATTGTAATTTTTTTTACCTCCCCAAACATTTATGTGGTATAATAACTAGGTAGGTAAAATTCTATGAGATTAAATTTCACATGTTATTAGTGTTTGCTTTAATTACAGGTGAGGCTACTGTAATTAAGGTCGCCTGGATGGGGTGCGTGCTGTGTGCGTGCGTACATCACATCATATGACACCTAATATCAAAAGAGATTCTGTAAACACACCTTAAGATACCACTTCAAGTATTAGGTAAGAGAAATAGGTATCTGGTATAGTCACAGCGTAATTTTGACGCCATGTTTCAATGTTTAGGTTAACTTGGGTACGACTGTTACTGCGTGAGTTTCTCACTGACTTAAGCACTGTTCACCACTGTTCACCTCTGTTTAACACTGGTTCCGTTCCTTTCCTAAATGAATAACTTCTGGCGAGAACTTGTTGATATTCCGGTGGGGAGGAGGGTTCGGGAGGAGTTGGTAGGGCCAATTATCAGTTGAACTGGCTGCCTGGAGAGGAGCGCCAGGTACGTCTTGACCTTTCGGTCAAGATATGTAGTTGTGTGTGTGTGTGTGTGTGTGTGTGTGTGTGGTGTGTGTGTGTGTGTGTGTACCTCTGTATGCTAATCCCACATCACGTCTCAATACAACACAGAAAACACCAGTAAATAGTAACATTTTTAATCACTTACAGGAGAGAACGTCTTACCTGGCTCACGAGGCGACGCTGTAGAAGAAGACCCTGACGACCTAAGTTACTAAGGAGCACAACACTCTCAGGCAAGTATATTTTTTTTTTTTCTGGTGTGTGTGTGTTACTTTTGTGTTACGTTTGTGCTGTTATTTATGGTTTGTGTTGCATTTTGTACTTTTTGTTTGTGTTGTTGTGTGTTACTTTTGTTGTTGTTTGTTTGTTGTGTGTTACTTTTTTGTGTGTGTTACTTTGTGTTACTGATAGTCTCTTGGTTATAACATTAAAATAACAACCTCTCTTCTTCTCTCAGTAATATATCTCAACATTTTCTCTCGTTGATCCTAACTAATTGCCGGATTACCTTAATTACATTTTAATAACATTTAAAGCGTGTGGCGATTTAGCTACGAGAGTACAATGCGATAACCATTTGAGTACGATAATCACTTGAGTACGATAACCATTTGAGTACAATAACTTTATTTTCTTATGTATGATATCTTATCTCTGATTACGATAACTTTGGCTTCTTTATTACGATAGCTTATCTTTCAGGAAGTTATCTTGACTCAAATAGTGCAATAGTTCACTACGATACTTAAACCCTTGTAGTATGATAACAGCCCCATGAATACGATAACTAAACCCCATTCGTACGATAACTTAACTCTTAGAACGATACCTCGACCCGTAGAGTAAGAGGATTTGTTCCAGTTTAGTACAATACCTTCTCTTTGATTACGATACCTTGACCTGTGTTGACCTTAGTTACAAAAGCTGGGCAGTGTTGAGTATCGCAGTGATGGTAGAGCCTTTTGTCACGTTAGGTAATGAGAGAGAGAGTTCCTTGCCTCTCTCTCTCTCTCTCTCTCTCTCTCTCTCTCTCTCTCTCTCTCTCTCTCTCTCACTTACTGTTGTGGTCATACTCGTTACGTCACACCGACCTGAAATATAGGAAAGATAAATTAATAAATGAATAAATAAATGAAGAAATGAATGTAGGTATAATTCCCTTTCAGTCAGATCCCTTCCCCTCTCCCCTTCCTTCCCCTCTTCCTCCCCATCCTTCCCCCCTTCCTCTTTAGTACACGGCCGGGATAATCTCTCCTCTTTTCCTTTTATTGTTCCTCTCGCCCGTTTTATTTGACTAATTTCTTCTGTCTCTCTCTTCTCTCTTCTTCCTCGTCTTTCTTCTCTTCTCCTCTATTCCTTCCTCTTGTTCTTCCGATTGTTTCTCCTTTTTTTATTGACTTCACCTCATTCAATTAGCATTTCCTTAATTCTCTTCTCCTCTTCTTCTCCTCCTCTTCTCTTCTCCCTTCTTCTTCCTCCTCCTCCCCCTTCCATGAGTATTTCTTGTTTCTCCCCGTCAGGAAGGTGTCAGTGTGTGTTGTCAGCACTGTCAGGAAGAACCTCAAATGTCAGCCCGCGAATCAACATTAAAACAAAATCTTAATTCTATCTCCTTAATAAAAAACTTCTACTCTAATTTTGTTCAATAAGATACTAATTTTATTCAATAACACACTAATTTTGTTCAATAACACTAATTTTGTTCAATAACACTCTAATTTTGTTCATTAAACTCTGTGTTCAATAGACGTTCAATATTAATTATATATGTTTGAACTTTACGACACCTGTTCCGGGACCCGAGTGAATCAATTTCTTATTCTGAGTTAAATAATGAATGAAATCTGCTTGAGTTGTTGAGTGTGTGTGTGTGTGTGTGTGTGTGTGTGTGTGTGTGTGTGTGTGTGTGTGTGTGTGTGTGTGTGTGTGACGATCATAGACATAAAGTTGAACATCGAAACTAAATAAAAAATAATAATATTCCTCTGACCTTGTTCTCATTATTGTTGTTGTTGTAGTTTTTGTTTGTTTGTTGTTTAAGGTTATTTGAGTATTTCATCTGATAGAGTTTTATAAAGCACCATTTCCTAAATCATAAAATCACACCTGATAGTTTCTATTTTCCATCAAAGTTTGTGATTACTAAATGGGTCATGTTGGCCCTCTAGTGACTGGCACTCTGAACAGCCAAGTGCCACAGGTGCCTCAGTGATCGCTCTATTGAGGACCTTTTGCAGTGACATAGATTAGAGTCCACCTCTCTCTCTCTCTCACTGTGGCCACCTGCTACACATCAGCTGTGCCAATCTGCTGTTGCACTGTTGGCCAGGTCTTGTGAGCCCCGCTGTTTGATCCCTGGCGCGGCAGCCCTAAGATAAGAGAGTGACTGATGTGTTTGGTTAAGTGTCTGTCATGGATCACCTTAACCCAATTTGTTACAAGGAGTTTTATATGATAGAAATAGATGGATGAATGGCCAGGTGGATGAATGGCCAGGTGGATGAATGGCCAGGTGGATGAATGGCCAGGTGGATGAATGGCCAGGTGGATGAATGGCCAGGTGGTCAGATAGCCAGGTGGATGAATGGCAGGTGGATGGTGTAGGTGGATGAATGGCCCAGGTGGATGAATGGCCAGGTGGATGAATGGCCAGGTGGATGAATAGGTGGATGAATGGCCAGGTGGATGAATGGCCAGGTGGATGAATGGCCAGGTGGATGAATGGCCAGGTGATAAACAACAAAGCTGGTTCTTAATTTGTGTTTATTTACTCCATTGAAATGTATACACACACACACACACACACACACACACACACACACATACATCATTAACTGTGGAAATAGAAGCTAACTTGTGCTGATAAAAAGCAGGGAAAGCTAAACCAGCTAGAACATAATTTACGACAGGGAATACAAGCTAAGAGGCTGAACAGCTAAAATAGGAAGAAGCATATTGTGAGCAGCTTAAAATGGAAAGCTTTAACTAGAACGAAACGAAAGCTTAAGGTAAAACAAAAGGAAAAAAATGAAGTAAAGTGGGAAAAGCTAAAGTTAAACAATAGATGAAACTCGAAGCTAAAATCAGAGAAATAAATTCCAAGCTAAGACAAGAGGTGAAAATAGAACAAGAAATATCCAACTGTTCCATTAATCTCTCCGTCATCCGTTCCACTAACCATTCCACCTCCCATTACATCACCCTATCCAACACCCATTCCACTATCCATTATTCCACCCGTTCCACTACCCATTCCATCATCCGTTATTCCACCCATTCCACTATCCATTCAAACACCCATCACACCACCCATTCCACTATCCATTATTCCACCCGTTCCACTACCCATTCCATCATCCGTTATTCCACCCATTCCACTATCCATTCAAACACCCATTACACCACCCATTCCACTATCCACCGCTTGGCCTTATACCGGTCGGTTATATCTCGCTGAAAGGGGTGGGGGAAGGGGTGGGAGGGAGAGGAGAGGGTGGGGATAGAGAAGGAAGGGGGGAGAGGGTGGGGATAGAGAGGGGGGAGGGAGAGGGAGCGAAGGGGCGGCAAGACGAAACTTATGACCATAAAGATAAGAGGCGGAAAACGAAATGATGATGATATGGTGAGATAGAGAATGAAAGAGAGAGAGAGAGAGTGAAAGAGAGACACACAGAAAGCGAGAAAGAGAGAGAGAGTCAAACAACAGAAGGAAACAGACAAAGAGTGAGATTACAAGTGAGTGAAAGAGAGAGAGAGAGAGAGAGAGAGAGAGAGAGAGAGAGAGAGAGAGAGAGAGAGAGAGAGAGAGAGCCCCCTGAAGCAGCTTAAAGTAACACACCAGGTAGACTATTTGAACCTTATGTAGAGGTGCAATAAGCCGACAAGATACTCAAAGATTATGGTAGGGGTAAAAATTCAAGTCCTACTCGAAAATAAAAGCCTCAGAAGCTTGACTCATAATGATTCGTGTGTTGATGATAAGTAAACTCGAGACTTGAACCTAATTCGAATTGATGCTTCAGAGGTTCAGAGTCATAATGATTCGTGTGTTCAGTTCGAATTGATGCTTCTGAATCCTGTTTCCATAAGATTCGTGTGGTAATCATTTTTATTAACTAGTTATAACACAACTCCAGAACTGAACACTCAAATCCGGATTCAAGGAAATCGAGCTTTCTGTATAATGTTCCCCAGGTAGTGATAACAGTACACGTCTGGTTATGAGAGAACTTCACTGTAATCTTCAATATAATTTTAGCCTCTTTCTTTCTTCTTTCTTTCTTTCTTTCTTTCTTTCAATGTGTAGGTTGAGTGTTTTTATTTCCTGCTTACAGTTGTGGGATGTAATAATTAACTTACGTACCGTTAAGAATTAGAAGCAAAGGAAATCGGTCGATCTTTTGGGGTAAATATTCCTTAAGAAGTCTCTCTCTCTCTCTCTCTCTCTCTCTCTCTCGTGTGTGTGTGTGTGTGTGTCTGTACATACACTAGCACGCACTCTCCCTCCTCCACCTCGCACTCATTCGCCTTCAGAACGACGCACTTGAGGCTAATGTCCAAACCGTATTGCAAGTTCTTTAATAAGCAAATGGAAGCCAGAATCCAAGAACTACCTGTAATACCTTCCCCCAATGACTACCTGGTGGCACCTTAATTAGTCCACCTACAAGGGAATAAGAAAAAGAAATAACCCTCATTGCAAAGACCGTGGGAGTTGCGCACCTGTCTGGGCTGGCCAATCAGGAGCTAGTATTCGCCATGCCTTTAAGGAACAATGGGAAAGTCAGCCAATCAGGTTATAGCACTTCTGAGGTTCCCCGTTCGAGAATCATAAAACACAATGGTACTTTCTGGGTTGATTTCTTTTACCCTTTCCACAACGAGAGTAGAAATGCCATTGAGATTTGCCTTCTTTCGGGTCTCAGTATTGTTTTATTGTCATTATTATATCATTAAACTAAGGTACATTTTTATGTATCCAGTAACCTGACCTGATCTAACTTGACCTGACCTGACCTGACCTAACCTGACCTGACCTTACCTGACCTAACCTAAATGTTGTATTATACTGTAGTGTCGATTATTATGGTAAAGGCAATTAGGAGAGAGAGAGAGAGAGGTGAGATAAGACTGTATAGGAAAAGAGAAAATAAGATAGAGTAAGAAAGAAAGAGAGAGAGAGAGAGAGAGAGAGAGGTGAGATAAGACTGTATAGGAAAAGAGAAAATAAGATAGAGTAAGAAAGAAAGAGAAATAATCAGTGGCTAAATATTAAGGAAACTAGGTAGACGAACAGAGAACAGCAAATAAAAGACGGAGGCCAAGAAGATACGAAGATGAATCAACTCGAAGTACTCAATAAACAACTCAACCTTATTTACACCACTACAGTTACAGTCATTCCTTGCCAGCGTACTTTAATATTGGAAGAACAAATACTGTCAATGTATACAGCCTTAACAACATCAACCTAGAGAAGTCGATTTGTGAAAGAGACCTCGGGGTACTTGTAAGCCCGGACCTACGGCCTAGAAAACAGTGCGTTAATGTTCGAAATAAGGCAAACAGAGAATTGGGTTTTATATCTGGAAGTGTAAGTAATAAGAGTGCAGAGGTCTTATTGCAACTATATCTTGCGCTAGTCAGGCCGCACCTCGATTATGCGGTTCAGTTCTTGTGCCCTTATTATAGAATAGATATCAATTCACTAGAGTCGGTGTAGCGTAGAATGACGAAAATGATTCCGGGACTTAGAAACCTTCCATATCAAGATAGGTTAAAGAAACTAAACTTGCATTCCCAAGAAAGACGAAGAGTGCGGGGAGATATGATAGAAGTATTTAAGTGGGTGAAAAGAATCAATAAAGGGGATATAGATAAAGTTCTTATAATATCCGAGCAGGATAGGACTCGGAGCAACGGATTCAAGTTGGATAAGTTTAGGTTTAGGAGGGAGATAGGAAGGAACTGGTTCACAAATAGGGTGGTGGACGAGTGGAACAAGCTTAGCAACTTTGTAGTAAGTGCTGGAACTCTGGAAAGTTTCAAAGGGAGGCTGGATAGATTCATGGTTGATAGAGAGTGGTAGTAACTCTCGACAGGAGCTGCCATGCACAGGCCAACCAGCCTATTGCAGACTCCTTATGTTCTTATGTTCAGTCACAAACCAGTCACCCTCCTCTCACTTAAAGATCACTCATATAGTGTCAACATGAAGCAACATACAGTCTAACTCTTCTTCATTTTCTGCTTTTTAAATCTCCTGCAGTTCTACTAGGTATAATTTTCCTCTCCCCTTCCTCGCCTCTCCCTCCCTCCCATCTCCTCTCCTCCCCTCCTCTCCTCTCCTCATCTCCCCCTACTATCTCCTCCCCTACCACTTCCCCCTCCCATCTCCCCTCTCCCATCTCCCCTCTCCTATCTCCTCCTCCCATCTCCCCTCTCCCCTCTCCCATCTCCCCTCTCCCATCTCCCCTCTCCCATCTCCTCCTCTTATCTCCCCCTTCCATCTCTTCACCTCCCACCTTGGCGTCTGATTTGTCCCACTAAATCCCCGGAGAAAAATTATTCGCCTCAAGACAGACAAGCAATTCTATAACAGCTGATCCCATAAGAGTTCGATCAGAGTTTTGTTCCACAGGGTAGACAGACAGACAGACAGACAGACAGACAGACAGACATAGACAGACAGACAGACAGACAGACAGACAGACAGAACACCCACCGCAACCCAACGTTAAGTTATTCCTTAGTAGAGGTTTTACTCTTTATTCTACCCCCACCTTACTCCAGTATGTCCTAATGTTTCTCACTATGTCCTAATATTCCTCACTATGTCCTAATATTCCTCAGTATGTCCTAAAACGTTTTAATAGATATTTTTTCTTTCTTTTTTCAACTCTGGCTGCTGAGTTGACCGGCATTTTAGGTTCTCATAGCCAGCACAAACTCAAGTTGTCCGGGAGTCAAAACCTTCCCCTCAGCTCGCTGCTTCTTCACTAAACACCGTAAGAAACTTTTTATATTTTTATCAGAATCCTAACGCCATTTTTTCTACGCCATCTTTTTTATTTTATTTTTTTATTTATTTTTTCTTGGCATATAATTTGTTAGTTATGTATATATATATATTTTTTTAATATTTATGTATGTTTACACTTTATTTCCAGCGTATAATTCTGCCCCCTATAACTACTATAGATTATTTCCCCGAGTGTTATCAGTTATCCCTGTTGTTGGTAGCTGTTGAGTAGATGTATAATTATCTCAAACACAACAATAAAATAGTAAAAATTATAGTGATGAAGAACTCAGGTGTATAATTATGCTTATAGAACCGATAAGAACCGATATTAAACATAAAACGCATCAATTTGTTCACATCCAGCACATGCCACAGTCAGACCGGCCTCAACATCTGAGAGTGTCAACAAAGCAGCTGTATCAAATGACTGGCCAGAGAGAGAGAGAGCTGTTTTTGTGCTTGCTTCGGATTATCT
Source organism: Homarus americanus (assembly GCF_018991925.1). Classification (NCBI taxonomy): domain Eukaryota; kingdom Metazoa; phylum Arthropoda; class Malacostraca; order Decapoda; family Nephropidae; genus Homarus; species Homarus americanus. The sequence goes on from NW_024749742.1 coordinate 15,562, forward strand.
TGAATGATTCTCCTCCCTCTTATGGTATTCATCTCTCTCTCTCTCTCTCTCTCTCTCTCTCTCTCTCTCTCTCTCTCTCTCTCCTACCCTATCAACAAGGTCTGCACGACAAGGCCCATCTCAAGATCACGTTGAAACCATAGCAATGAAACCGCAAGGTAATGTCACTCAACCACCCCCCCTCCCTACGTCAACACCACCATCCACCACCCACGTCAAAACGACCTCATCCACAACAACAACACCTCACCACCACCGCACCCCAACACCACCACCCCCCCTCACACCACCATTTCACTACCTACCACCTCACTACCACACCATCTCCACTGCACCACCCCTCACTTCCACACCCCACCCCCCAACACCATCTCCACCGCACCACCACCCCCACCCATGTCAAGACCAGCACGCCCGACTTGACGTGGTAAGGGTGATGAGAGGACTGCCAGCCATGATGAAAATTGCCTCGTTGGTGTGCAGGAAAACGAGCGAGGATCTGCTTTTCTTGTTTGTCCTCACCTCGTATGGTTGTTTGTGTCTGTTTGTTGATTGTGGTGTTTGTTTTGGTGTTTGGTGGCTGTATATTTGTTTGTTGATTGTTTGAGTGTGTTTGTTTTTGAGTGCAGGATGTGTTTGTTTTCTTTGAGTGCAGGATATGTGTTTGTTTTTTATTGATTGTTTGACGTATATGTTTGTTTGTTTGTGGCCTGGTGTGGTCATATGTTTATCTGATTGGAGGTCATGAACGTGTGTTTGTTTGTGTGTTAATACCTGTGTGAAAAGTAAGATAGGTCCAGTTATCACTATATAGTATAACACAATATACCTATAATGTATCAGTATATGTCCTATATTTATAAATTTATACACAAAATAATAATAAATATCTTGAATTAACCAAAAAAGTATATTGTTTATGGAAAAGTTTAATTATTTTGAGGAAAAGTATTTAATAGTATCAGTTCCTGGGGGGAAAGTTTGACTCACTTTTCCATCGTTGTTTTGGGCACAAATTTCAGGGTGTAATTTGTATTCGTATGAGTGAGTTGTGATCCACCTCGTGTTGTCAGGGAAGGAGTTTTCTCTCTCTTGTTTTCTCTCTTTCTCCTATTTTATCTCTCTCTCCTTTCTGTTTCTTTTGTTTCTTTAGTTTTTGCACTCTCTCTCTCTCTCTCTCTCTCTCTCTCAAGACGTGTTCTATATATTCATTTTGTATCAGTCACCCTTATTAGAGCAGCTTTCTATAAAATAAATAAATACGAAAACTGTATACCATTTGTAATAATTTTTTTATTTTTTTTACAATGGATGTGAATTATATTGGTTTTATATAACTTCTAATATTTTGTAATCATATAATATCCTGTACTTATATAAAGAAGTTTTGAGTTATGAATATTTTAATTGAAGAAAATGTACTGATTGATATTTCTTTGTTTACGTCTGAGAGGTGGGGGTCTCTTCCTCCTGGGTATTACAGCTTGTAGATGTGAGACCAGGAAAGTGACTAATGTTATTTCATCTATTGTTTATCTTATATTTTGGCATTAATTTATTCACCAGTATTATGAGTGAATATTAGGTTATACTTTTGTGAACGAAGGAAGAGTTCTATTATGAGATTAATATAAATGACTAAATTACTTGGTTCACAGGGCCATTGAGTATTTCTTTGACTCCTGACTCACTTTACACAATATGGTTTCCTTGGATGTATTCTCACTGTAAATATAATAAACTTCACATCCTCAGCTGTTAGGCAGAGGTAGCGTTCGGCTGTTTACATGATTAAGGTCTCTTAACCAAAGTTGTTATTTCAGAATGTGCGTCTGATTAATGGACCTAGGAGTTGGAACACTGCTGAGAGAGGAGGCGACCACACACACACACACACACACACAAGCCTGTCGTCGTCACCATAATTGCTGACACACACACACACGACTCAGCACGGCAACTGGCTATCTCCTTACATTGTGTTGGTCTTTATCTGTCGCCATCACTCGCCATCACTCGCCGCACCCCGCCTGATCCAGCGAGTTTGGCTTGTGTGGTGGTGAGGTGGTGGTGAGGAGTTGGGGGTGAGGGGGAGTTGGGGAGTGGTAGGGATGAGGGGGGGGGGGGGGGATGGTTGTGGGGGAAGATGGTGGTGATGGTTAGGGGTGGGGAAGATGGTGATGGTTAGGGGGAGGATAGTGGTGGTGAGTGGTGTTGAGGGGGAGATGGGAAGAGAATGGTTGTTATTGAGGAAACCTTATTATCATTGTTGTTATTATCGCAATTATAACTCTCTCTCTCTCTCTCTCTCTCTCTCTCTCTCACCAGCTAACACTTACAGCATGTGTGTGTGTGTGGGGCAGAGCAGAAGGGGGTGGGGGGGCGGGTAAAATACTGATGATTCGCTGGCTGACATGCGTTTCTGATCAGCACGAGTCGGGTGGTGGTGGTTAGGATAATGGTAATAGTTGTAGTCGTTGTTGTTGTAGTGATCAAGATGTCCGTAATGTATGTATGTATGTATGTATGTATGTATGTATGTATGTATGTATGTATGTATATATATATATTAAACGCCCTCCTTCTTCTCCTTTCTATTTTCTCATTTCACTTCCTCTTCCTACTCTCACAAGGTCTTCCTATATCTTCCTCCTCCTTCCTTAATCCTCCTCCTTATCTCTCCTCTCCTGTACTCACCCTTGCCTTCCCTCCTCACCGTATCGTGTGTGTGTGTGTGTGTGTGTGTGTGTGTGTGTGTGTGACCAATAGCGGAACAAATCTAATCTCCGAACCTAAAACCAGACTCGATTTTTTTTTATAGAAAAGCCGGGTGTATGTGTAGGTTAGGTTAGGTTGAGACAGGTCGGTTTAGGATAGGTTAAGTTTGAGAAGGTTAGGTTAGGTTAGAGAGCAATCATTTAAGAGTCTTTAACGAGCTAACCTAACCTAACCGAACCTAACCCAACCCACCACAGCCGTAATGGTCCAGAGAGGTAGCCTGAGTTAAAGTGTTTGTTTAGGTCCAGATGTTCACAGAGGGAATGACCTTCTCTTTGTTGCCTTCTGTAGGAGAATGACCGCTGGACCTGGGAGAATAGAGGGCGGGGGGATGGGGAGGTGAAGAGGAAGGGAGTCAAGCGCTTCATGTCACATTGAATCGGGGGTGCTTGGGAACATTCTTGCTGTTTATCCCAATTTTGCTAGCCCACACTGATTAGTCTTCAATTAGAATATGACGTCCAATGTATATGAACCACTGTCTTGCATGGCAGCGAACAGTGACATCACCCACATGACTCTGACCTATATATACTGCTAATGAATATGATGTATTTCTTTGTGTATGAACCTCTGTCCTGCGTGGCAGTGAACAGTGGCATCACCCACATGACTCTGACCTATATATACTGCTAATGAATATGATGTATTTCTTTGTGTATGAACCTCTGTCCTGCGTGGCAGTGAGAAGTGATACCACCCTCAGTGTCAAGACCTGACTGAATTACTCAGAATAGGCAAACTGTACTACAAGCTTTGTCAATAAATTTGTTAAACTAACTCATGTTCGGAGGGTAGGGGGAGATATAAGGAGGGGGAGGGGAGATATAAGGAGGGGAGGGGAGATATAAGGACTTGGTATGTTGTGTAGGAGTGAGGGAAGGACTTGCAGTATTGTGTAGGAGTGATGGAAGGAATTGTACTATTGTGTAGGAGTGAGGGAAGGACTTGCAGTATTGTTTAGGAGTGTGGGAAGGACTTGTAGTTTTGTGTAGGAGTGAGGGAAGGACTTTTAATTTTGTGTAGGAGTGAGGGAAGGACTTGTAGTATTGTTAAGGAGTGAGGGAAGGAATTGTAGTTTTGTGTAGGAGTGAGGGAAGGACATGTAGATTTGTGTAGGAGTGAGGGTAGGACTTGTAGTATTGTGTAGGAGTGAGGGAAGGATTTGCAGTGTGGTGTAGGAGTAAGGGAAGGACTTGTAGTATTGTGTAGGAGTGAGGGAAGGACTTGTAGTATGGTGTAGGAGTGAGGGAAGGACTTGTAGTATTATGTAAGAGTGAGGGAAGGACTTGTAGTATTGTTGAAGAGTGAGGGAAGGACTTGTAGTATTGTTGAAGAGTGAGGGAAGGACTTGTAGTATTGTGTAGGAGTGAGGGATGGACTTGTAGTATTGTGTAGGAGTGAGGGATGGACTTGTAGTATTGTGTAGGAGTGAGGGATGGACTTGGTATGTTGTGTGGGAGTGAGGGATGGACTTGGTATGTTGTGTAGGAGTGAGGGAAGGACTTGGTATGTTGTGTGGGAGTGAGGGATGAACTTGGTAAGTTATGTAGAAGTGAGTGAAAGACTTGTAGTATTGTGTAGGAGTTAGGGATGGACTTGTAGTATTGTGAAGGAGTTAGGGATGGACTTGGTATGTTGTGTGGGATTGAGGGATGAACTTGTAGTATTGTGTAGGAGTGAGGGATGGACTTGGTATGTTGTGTAGGAGCGAGAGAATTTCGTAGCAAATGCTCTATCTCATTCACCAGACTGAAAATAAAACACAAGGGTTTTGTCTTTGGGGAGGGAGTTTTATAAGGCACTAAATATATTTGATTGAGAGGTAATTACACTGCTTCTTCAGTAGGTAAGACTATATTTTATATATGTTCCTGTATGTAAACATTGTCTGGTATGTTATATATATTAATTTATAACAAGTATGTAATAAGTAAATCAGCTTAACGTTGTGCATTTGTTAGGTAAAATAGTATGGTAATTGGCGGCATGGTATCCACATTGTGTGGGTCACGGCAAGTGCAGGGAGGTAGACGAGCCTGGCTGGTGATAGTGTGTGGCGCAAGTGTGGTACAATTGGTCTGGACTCAGGATATATTTATATGGAGATAAGTGGTGTATACTTTTGTACTTTTCTAGTGTATGGTGAGGCTGAGGTTCGGGTTTGGGTTAATTTAGGCTGTGGTCATCTGTACTGTACTTAAATTGTTCCTTTACTTGACCTTTGTTTGTGGTCTCTTTACTTTATAATGATAAGCTATGCATTTCATGATTCATCTTCAACATGATAAATATATTTTGAGTTAATGTGAGGGTTATTATTGAGAATCTGGTGGTGGAGATAATATAAGAGTCATTATAGTGTTTACCCTGCTTGTTGTTGTGACCACTCGTGTGACTTGTGACTTGACTAGTGGTAAATTCTTGATAAAGAGGAATGATTTTAATTTTTGTCGCCCTGCAATATATATATATACAAAAAAAACCCTAATTTTTGGTTAATAAAATTTTAATTTCACAGGTATTAACAGAAAATACTACTCCAGGGAGGATGAGGACCATAACTTGGTGTACAGATGACGAGGCAACATCAAGATGGACAAGAGAAACGATCAAGAGTTCAGTAAAGGATGAACATTCTCTAAATAACTTAGTCTACCAAACATGACAGGAAGTTGTATTGTATATATGTAAGTGTTGGTTAAATACGTCCACATAAATATTAAAAACAGATTATAAAACAGTGTGTTGAAATCTTATCTACTGACTACTGTAGCACTGTAGGAGTGAGGAAAGAACAAGCAATGTTATGTAAGAGTGAGGGAAGGACATGTGGAGGAGTGAAGGAAGGTTATGCGGTGTTGTGTAGGAGTGAGGGAAGGACTTGTATAGGAGTGACCA
>NW_024749743.1:0-42500 GCF_018991925.1 Homarus americanus
CTCTGAAAAATTAACTAGTTCTGTCTGTTGCCTATACCTCCATGAAAAATATGTCCTTGCTCAATAAATTCATTGATTTCAACCAGATCCAAAAATTCAGCAGACTTTCGGTAGTTCTGTCTCCTAACCAGACCGTTGCTCATCAGTAACACCTCCGTACATCACACATTATCTTCAGATTGATAAACATTGGCTTCCGTTATGTGAGATGATGAATCACGGTCAGATTCTGATGACACGACCTACAACATTACTCCTGCGGAATGGGACTGAACCCAGGACCATGTGGCACTGAACTTACGGCAGATGGAATCTGGATAAATGATTTTATTTATTTGCATTATAGAATTTATTTTCACAAAGAAAATAACTGTCATCACCATGATTTTTAGGCTCGCGCCATACCATAGACCCAAATGGCATTGCTTTTTCTACCATATTTCACAAACTTTCAACACAAGTACGATATTTCAGGTGAAAATTATGATTTATCTAACTACCTATTTTCTACCCATGTTGGCAAAAATATGCATTTTCAACGCGATTTTGTCGCTGCTTTTGGCATGTTAACTCCACATATGTACCAGTAGAATATGTCGGATTATTCAAACATCCACGAGAATATTATGGGCTTACAATAGAATAGTATCCAGAGAGCAAAACAAAAAGATTTAACACTACAGCTGCTGATGCGACACTGAAATCAACATAACAAACAGGTTAGGGAATATATTGGTTTGAAAGAGCATAGTCTATATTACGTTGATGATACGATTGTTCGTCATTATTTTGGAAACATGCCGTATTCAACTTTGGTACGAATTTTTGACTGGTTTCTTTAATTCCATTAATCTAAATCTAGTTTTTAGCTTATGCAGACTAATGTTACCCTATGGATCCGACCCATTCTTGAAAGCTAGCGTCTTTGGGGAGTCTTTCCTCCTGGCTCTATGGCAACGATGAAGTTCCTGACAACCGTGAGGTTGGACGTACCTGTGGTAGAACTGCAGGCTTGCACTGATCGAACAACAAGAGTCTTAGGAATTCACACTGAACCCAGAACGACGTGTAAGCAACTTGTGTGGGGACTTACATGCTTAGCTTCCATTTCTGACTCCCATTTACTGTATTCTCACAGTGCAGTTGAATGGGAGGCAAGCCAGGAAAACCAAGAAAATAAGAGCATGTTCTGAATTTCACACATTGAATTGGTCCCCAAAGACAGTTAGGAGAGTAACAGTCAGCAACAATTTCAAGGCCCTGGAGTTTCTTAATGAGCTTGAGTTCTAGTCTTCCGAAACCATGGAATACACAAGAAAATCGAGTTACTTAACTCAGTGCCTGAAAGATAGTGATCCAAAGTGTAACTCCCCACACATTGGGATTTCAACCTCACCTGTGGGAGCCCAAAGGAGCTTTTAATTGTGTGTGTGTGTGTAACCAGTATAATTTACATACTGTAATTTAGAGTAAGCATTAATAACTTCACAACCATAGGTTATATCTTCATGTAAGACAAAACACCCGGCTTCTGTCGCACAGGATACAGGATTACCTGAATGTCGGAAGATGATGCTACTCCCTCTAGTAGTAGGAAATTCTTTGAATTAATGAATTGATTGGTTATATGTTAATTTATTAGAGATACTTTTATCTACACTTGTAATGTGTCAGGTATTTTAGATAGTTACAGATAATCATATATGATGAGAGAATGCAGTTCAGCTGATTATTTATAAACATGACAAACACTGCTGACTCTATAGATCACTCTTAGTGTATGAGTGTGAGAATTACTCTCCCAAGTATGGCACAGTAGGCTCCTTGTTAGTCTTTGGCTGACCTTAGTAGAGAAGACATTCAACATTGAACTAATTTCAGTACGAGCTCGCCTAAATTACAAAGAGTTTGGCCTCAAAGTTCTGAAAGTGACTTGCATAAAACCTCATATCAGATCACGGGGCCTAATCTCTGTTCAGTTGCAAAGAAGATTTGTAACATTTGATTGCACATACACTACCCAGTGTTAGCATAATTAGCCCTATTATGGGAAGTGGAAACAAAGGTAGACATCAATTATCGACAGTCTCAGTCATGTTGCTGATAACAACGGACTTCTTAAATAACCAAAGTAAACTACCTTAGCGTGGGGATGGTCTAAAATAAGTAATTCACATCTTCACAGGCCTTTGAAGGAAGGTTACAGGTCTGCAGGTGGTGGCAGGTTATGGGGATCTATTTCTAATCTCTGAAGAGAGTTACGCAGCCCATGACTCTAGTAAAGTTGGTATTTCACTCTGCTGCCCAAAGCATTCAATGTCCGTCTACACTGGGCCCATAAAGGCTACAGAGACAGCTTTGACTGATTCATCGCGACTGAGTTCCTGAGTATATTATATATCGTCAATTAAGTGCAACAATACAGGATCAATGTCAGTAAAGTCTAGCGGGGAAATCTACCATACTCTCTTTGCGACATAGCACCGACGAATGAACGTCATTAAAACAACATCAAGATTAGTCGTTCACGTCAAGAATCACCTTCCGCATAGAGTACATGATCTGCGATATTCGCGACGACCAAGGGAGAAGAATTTATGTTTTTCTCTTAACGACACAAATTATTACTGTCATATGCAGTGGAGCGTCGGAAGCACTACACCCGCGACTGAGAGAGTTGACTAAGAGGTGTACACCCTCTCCACTTGGAACAGCTGGAGCAGAGAGACGACTTCTCTTGCTCCCCACCTGTCCCTCACCTCCACAGCCCATACAACTGTCAAGATTTGATCCAGTTTAGTTGTTTTATAATTCAATTGGTTTATTATTAGTTAACCAGGTGAGGTGTTTAGTGTTATGACTTACCTTTATAGTCATTCTGTTATGTAATTTGGATAATATACAGGACATATGTTATGGATTTGCGTAAACAACGTTTCTGCAATACACTAGATGTAGATCATCTAGAGCCCTATTACCTCAGTGTTCAAGAAGTCAGGAAAGTGATTAGGTATTAGCCAGCTTGTCTCTTCCCAAATACCCTCCACCCATCCATGTATTAAACTAAACATATATCAACTGACCTCGGAATTGCCGTTTTTCAGAAATAAGAGATTGAGGCTTTGTTTGGGCAACAGTGTAATATGCTAGGGTCCAATGTTCGGTCATCCAACAGACCTTCAGATCATTATCTGCGCCCACAAGTTGATTGATCGCAGATCTCTCAGTCCGAGGTGCATGGTAGGATTATGAATGTGGGGAGATGAGTAAGGTCTCTACCTGGGATGAATTTAAGAAAGCGGAGGTCAGCGTGTTCTAATGAACAGACAGATTTTTTTCTCAACGTTACACGATAATTTGACAATGGAACCCCGGTGAAAAACCTCACCGTGTTTTTGTGCGTGTTGATTGCGCAAGACAGAACTTACTTCTACTCACTCAAGCAAAGTCTAAGGTACAGCTTGGCTTACCAGTTAACAGGAGTAACTCCTGGTGTGTGGGTACAATGTCAAGTTTTACAATCTCGTATCATTTCCATGTAGTGTTCCTACACAGGTTATGCGTAAGGTGTCTGAAGCTATTATAATTCCTGAGATTACATTAATGGAGTTTCAGGAACTTATTAATCACAAGGGAAGTTTTTCTAAGGGTGTTTTGGTTTTTGCAGTAACAGGTAAACCTAAGGACAGCAATTGGCCATCCACAGGTACCCACAAACCAGGACCTAAGAAAAGGGGACCAGTCTGCCAAACTCCTTGATGTAACTATAGACAACAAACTAGACTGGAAGGCCCATGTAAATAACACAGTCAAGGCAGCCTCTTTACCGTCTCTACATGTTACGAAGACTTAGGTCACTTGGGACACCCACGCCAGAGCTGAGGGCCATCTACAACGCCTTTATTCTCCCCAAACTAACGTATGCGTCACCAGCCTGGTCGTCTTCTCTCAACTCCACCCAACAACGTCAGCTAGAGAAGGTACAGAAAAGGGCCTGCAGAATCATGCTCGGTGCAGAATACTCCGGCTACACCAACGCTCTCTCCACCCTGGAAATACCATCCCTCAGTGACCTCCACCACCAAGCACTGGAAAGGTTTGGCAGGGGACTACTGCACCACCCTCGCCATCTCCACCTCCTGCCACCTGCAGCCCCCCACCTAACTAGCGCAGTCCGTCACTACAACAAAATTCAGCCCATAAGAGCCCGCACCAATATATATAAGAACAGCACCATCCCATCTATTGTTAAAATAATAAACAACTCCTGATTTATGTACTGCACAGCCCTGTAAATGTATTCAATACATATTATGTCATTATGTCTAAATCAAATGTAAGTCTGTGTATTTTCAGCCACCGGCTGCAACTCTATTAATAAACCGTTTATTATTTATTTTTTATTATTAAACTAACCCTTATTACCTTTCTGGCGTTTGCTCAAGGAAACTAACACATGATCTGCACCTGAGCCCTGATCAGTTAACAGCAGCTTTCTTCAAGTTAGATACTAACTGATTAGATCAATGGGGTCCCGATCATACTAATCCTAGGTTTAAGATTTGCTGTCTCGCCGAGCCGTCCACGGCGAAGGTGAGAGGATTAACATAGACTGTTCGTTACACCAGAGTCTTGATGGAACGGTGAAACTCTACCTGGCCAGTAGACTTCCTTTACAACAACGTCTCAGGCCTGGTATCCACTAAGGAGTGCTCCTGCTACGGGTTTCTGCTTCCATACACCTTCTACACAGGGTATTGTTTTACTACCTTAGACCATAGCCTGCAAAGAGTCAGTCAGCTCCGGCACCAGAGAACAAGTACTGTTGCAGCCACAAAGTCCGGACACACGACACACTTGAGTGCCGGAATTTTCAACAGTTCCTACACTCACAGGTGACACCTAAAACAGTTGTTCCTCCACAACGGGAAACTTTCAGTTTGCTCTCAAATTACCACTTAAACAATGATACTACCTCAGTTTCTAGTACCTGTGATCCACAAGTGTTGTCTTTGTCACAGATCTTTAACACCTTTCTTCAGGCGAGAGGGAGAACAGGTCCCATTGTGTGGGGTCAAGTGGATCAGACTAATATCTCAGTCTTTTAGACACAGGTGCTGAAGTTAATGTCATTGATTCTCATGTTTCAAATACTTTAACTACAGAGTCATATTCTTGGACAGACGTTCAACTACCTCGTATTACAGGTATAGACGGTCCAGATGTTAACGTTACAGGTACCATACAACTTAAGTTTAAATTGGGGAACACATACATAGATTGTTTGACCTATTTTATGGACGGAATTTCCATTCCAGGGCATTTGTTAATCGGCTTCCCGACGATGAAAACTCACCGTATAGTAATAGTCCCTATGATAATTTAATTACTGTCAACCAAGAAATCGTTAGTTTAGCCGCATACTGTATGTAAGTCAAACTCCCAGCACCGTACGGAATTACCGACGCGTCGTCTGAAGTTAACGAGGTTTCTGTCCCGACTAGTTTACCTAGACAGATTCTCTCACACGGAAACAACCAATTAGATGAAGTCTTCAATCCAGCATTGGGGCTGGCTCAAACTAACCCTTATTACCTCTCTGGCGTTTGCTCAAGGAAACTAACACATGATCTGCACCTGAGCCCTGATCAGTTAACAGCAGCTTCCTTCAAGTTAGATACTAACTGATTAGATCAATGGGGTCCCGATCATACTAATCCTAGGTTTAAGATTTGCTGTCTCGCCGAGCCGTCCACGGCGAAGGTGAGAGGGATTAACATAGACTGTTCGTTACACCAGAGTCTTGATGGAACGGTGAAACTCTACCTGGCCAGTAGACTTCCTTTACAACAACGTCTCAGGCCTGGTACGAAGGTTGTTGCATTCTCTGTTCTTAAAGGATCCACTAAGGACGAAGAACTCAATGATTTTCAAGTCGCTGTTACTAACAGAGTGCCTAACATACTCACAACTCAATGTGATACTGAACAAGCATCTAAAACAGAACGACAAATCCCCATTCATTAATTAACGCTAGCCACATTCCTCCTACAGGATTCACCAAGGCCTTACATACACTGTTACAACTTGCTCAACAAATACAGGTCAGCCATAGCACTCTAGGGAGAACCTCTGGGACAGACCCACCTTGTTCAACACCACATTAACGTGCAACCCGGCACTAATCCCATCTACATACCTGCATACCGACTCCCTCATTCACAGAGAGCAACGGTAGACAAGTGTGTAGAGGACATGCTTGCCCAAGGCGTAATACAAGCATCTAATTCACCTTGGAATTCTCCATTGTTACTTTCCCCATAGCCAGACGGTTCCTCGAGGCGTCACTATCCCCGATCGTTTCCCAATGCCTGTGTTGGGAGATCTGTTGAAGAGTCTAGGACAGAGTAATTTTTTTTTTTACTCTGGACTTGCTATCAGGTTTTTGGCAGGTGCCTTGGACGAGGAAAGTTGACCCTTAACAACCTTCGGGACATTGGGAATTCCTATGCATGCCTTTTGGACTTCATAGTAGCCCGATTACGTTTTCTAGGTTGATGACAAGTATCTTTCGTTTCATTTTAGGCTCTGAAGTCCAAGTGTACGTAGATGACGTAATTGTCATGCTTCCAGACGTTTTCTCACACATCGCGAGACTGGGACATGCGTTCGCTAAACTAAAAGATGCTAATTTAAAGTTAAAGTTGTCAAAATGTAAGTTCTTACAACCTAGAATACAATATTTGGGGCATGGGGTTGACCAAGACGGAGTTAGTGCTGATGCTAGCAAAGTTGAGGCCATCCGTAAATATCCAATACCAAAGTCTGCAGATGATGTACACGCTTTCATTGGTATGGCTGGTTTTTATCTCTCCTTTGTGCAGGGATTTTCAAAAATAGCTCTTCCTTTAACTGATTTGCTTAAGAAAGATGTACCTTTCAAGTGAGAAGAACAGCAACATTGTGCTTTTGTTGAATTGAAAAACCGCCTTACTAGAGCGCCCATCCTTTGCTTTCCAGACTTTTCGAAACCTTATATGATAACCACAGACGCCAGCTACAGTGGGTTAGGGGCAGTGTTATCACAAGAGTATAAAGGGAAGCAACTCCCAATAGCGTATGCTATTCGTAATCCTCTCTAAAGCAGAGAAGAACTACAGTGTTACTGGGTTAGAGGCTTTTATCTGTGTTATGGTCTTTAAGGAAATATCGCGATGATGTGTATGGACATCCAATTGTTGTAACTACAGACCATAAACCTCTTGTCAGTTTGCTTAACACTAAGGAGTTGTCAGGGAAATTCGCCAGATGGTTTCTCACTATTTAGGAGTTCAAACTATTACTTAAGTACTTAGAAGGAAGGAATAATTTTGTAGCAAACGCGTTATCTAGGCATGTTGCACTAACGCATGTGTTTTCTGCAATTACAGCCGATGTAATGTTGACCGAGTACGTGCGGCGCAGGAAGCTGATCCTTTGTGGTCACATATATCGTCTTATGTAAAAGGTAGTACGCCTAATTTAGGCATTAAACCTCCTGCTCCTATTCGTGAATTTGTTGATCACGATAATGTTCTTTACCGGCAAACCAAACTTGGTGTTCCTGCTCGTATTGTAACTCAGTTAGCCATACCTGCTCCGCTTGTACACGAGATACTACTCCTCATGCATAACACTCCACAGCTAGCTCACCCAGGCAAGGAGAGATTTATTAAACAAATGCACTTGATATACTTTAGGCCCAAGCTGGCTAAACAGATTTCAGAGTATGTGGACAATTGTCAAGTTTGTAACGAGAATAAAGGTACTACGTTAGCACCTCTCTCCGTTTTCAGATATCCTACAGCCTCTCGACCTTGGGAGAAGGTTAGCATGGATGTTTTAGGTCAGGGGTTCTCAACCAGGGGGGAATTCCCCCCAGGGGGGGAATTCAGGTTTTCAGGGGAAACTGATTCGCGAGCAAGAGATATGTTCGATGAGAAATCAATCACAGAATTTTGGCCCTTGATGTGCGATTCCTGCCCAAAAGTGGCAGAAAGAGCTATCCGCGCATTGCTTCCGTTTGTGTCGACATATCTTTGTGAGTCAGGCTTTTCAACTCTGTTGCAAATTAAAACGAAGCAACGTAGTAGATTAGAGGTAGAAAATGACCTGCGTTGTGCCCTTTCAAGCACTACTCCGCGTATCCCAGAATTGGCGAAGAAAAAACAATCACAGGTTTCTCATTGACTGTAATCTTCATCTGAATAAAATTAATAACAAATTTACAATATCCTGGTATTCTATTGAACCTTTTGTTTATTGCATTATGCTTCAGTTTGGTCTGTTAAGTAATTCATTATAAATAAAAAAAAAACTATTTTACTTTTATTCAAGTTTTATAAATCCATCAACATTTTCAATTGGAATTTGTAAAACTCCACTATAAAAATAATCCATGTAAAATTGTAGATGTATATGTACTAATATGGAAAAAATAAAGGATTTTCACTTTTTGTTTATTGCATTATGCTTCAGTTTGGTCTGTTAAGTAATTCATTATAAATAAAAAAAAAACTATTTTACTTTTATTCAAGTTTTATAAATCCATCAACATTTTCAATTGGCATTTAATTTGTAAAACTCCACTATAAAAATAATCCATGTAAAATTGTAGATGTATATGTACTAATATGGAAAAAATAAAGGATTTTCAGTATTATATGCATATTATTTGGAATGCCCTTTTTGAGGCAGACAATCTTGGAAAGGAGGGGGGAATGACATTCTGACATATGGTGGAAGGGGTGCATGGGGCAAACAAGGTTGAGAACCACTGTTTTAGGTGGTCTAGTAGAGACTCATCAGAATAAAAAATATATTTTAATAATGAAAGACACGTTTACACGCTACTGTAAACTAGCACCTATCCCCTATTAAAGCTCAGAGGCAATTGCCCGAACATTTAAGAGTCGTATTCTCGACAGACATGACACTCCTAACGTTCTACTTGCAGATAACGGTGGCGAATTTAACAACGCGGTGACGATTTCATCAGCGATCGGTGTCTACAGTCCAACCTAATTCACCAGCGAATTGCGCATTAGTTAGAAAAAGCGACTAACGCCTTCACCGCCGAACGCAATAAAACTACACGGCCCAATGGCGATGTCGTAGGTCGTCTTGGTATGGTTAAAACTTTTGTAAGATCCAAAAATGACCCTATGTTCACCGGTCCATATAGAATTACGCAACACGAGTCAGATCATAGGTACCAGTTGAAACACATACATACAGGGGAAGCAAGACATGAACACGGGGATAACCTCAAGTTTCTGAAGCCTCAAGGAGCAGCCCAGTCACATAGAGGCCGCTGAACCTTGTGTCACCCCTACTGAACTTTCTTCTCCTACATGTCAATTGTGTAATAGACCCACGTGTGATGGACATTGCTGTTCTAATCAGTAACTCTAACCTGTTGAACCATGATGCTCCTACTTATCATGTTTAGTGTCTCCACCCCACAATGTGCCGTTAATTAGACAGATGTTCGCGATACGCATACAATGTGAACCATTACCTAATATAGTCGCCACATTGTCTAACCTGTCTAATGACTTGGTTCATCTCACAAAAAGGGTTAATGAGTCTACTGTGGATGACACGCCTATACTGTACACTTTCAATTGACTTGACAACTGGAGCGTACCAAATCATCTTTGGACCTCATTATTCAACAGTTCCCACAGTCCTACATGGATACAACCACCACACCTTCTCCTATTGCTCCCCCTGCACATATTGACGGGAGTAGAAGGAAGAGAGGTCTTCTAAATTTATTTGGTTACATTCATAAATCATTGTACGGAGTAGCCACAGAAGATGACTTAGCCCAGTTACAGAAACAGATTAATGTAATTAAGCAACAGGCCGACCAGAACTCAGCATTTTGTCCAGCCAATCTCATCTGTTAGCCAATCATGGTAAGAAGCTAGATGAAATTAAGAAGACTGTAAACTAGTTGGTGAATAAGGTTAACCTGAACTTACTTGCTCTCAATACCTTGCAAGAGCAATTCATCATAACCACTATGATAGATTGTCTGTCAAGCCAAGTAGAATTATTGTAATTTTATCTTATTAGTTACCAACCTTAACTTGTTGAACAGGGGATTGTAACTCCCGCTTTGTTTCTTTTCAGTGAATTAGCTCGGGTTGTAGGGATTGCTACTGATCTTCTCAAACTTAAGCCTGCTGTTCCTGTGGCTAGATTGGAAAATTATTACATTCTTCTCTCTGTTTCTGCCACACCCGATCAAATTATATCGTATCTGCTGTAATAACAATTAACGTTTCCACATTTATCCTGCTTTCTGGAGATAGAGATCTCCTGACGACTCCACCTCTGTTAGCATATGCCTGATGCCAGAAAGAGTCATGTAATCTTATTTGTTATCCCACATGAGATGGACTTCGTCAAATTTGGAGTCATGTACTTTTGTTAACATACACTTTGACAGTATACTTTTAGAAGAGATCCTGGGTACTGTGTATTTGTATTTCCCACAGGAGCTGCCCGTTGTAGTGGTCTGCCCTGATGAGTCGCCTAGAAGCTTCACTGTGGGACGAGGACATTATAAGTTACCATAGCAATGTTCACTGTCGTCAAGTCTGCACACCATATGGGGAACTACACGCCATGACGCATCGTCCATCCCCAGGAAACCTATCGCCTCTCACCCATTGGACCTTCAGAAAATGCACCGAAGTGAAGTGATCACAATCATTACAATGTTGAAGGACAAATCAATGAATACTGATAGTGATGGTGCTGCCTTGTGGCGAAGGAGCAGTGGTCACCGGAGCTCTCTTGGTTAGGTTAGTTTAGCTAACCGGCTGCAGGCAGAGGGAAGGCCAGTTTTTTCCCCTCTCCATTGGCACGATCGTGAAAGAAAGAAGTAGTGTAAACACAGAAGAGATCAGTGTAAAGGTGGTTAGCGTAGGAGAAAGAAAGAGCCGATCCATCACTATCCCCAAGGTCATTGTTGTTGAAAATCTACAGTCTTCTCTGAGAGTTTTCGGTCGAAAACACCCAAGACGTTACCATGTGGGAACACCTCCGAGGTACTGCACTACGCCAAGCACCGAAAAGAGTGGATCTTCTGATAGGTCTGAATGTACCACAAGTATTAGTGCCGTGAGAAGTAAGGACCGGGAAGGACGGAGAACCGTTTGCAGCACGCACCCTTTTGGGCTGAACTATATATTATGGACCGCTTGGAGTGGTGAGTCGTGATTATGCCGTGATTAACCACTTTTTCAGAATGGCAACATTAAATTCGGAAACAATTCTGGGAAAACAAGTCAGGAACTTCTGGGAATGCGACTCCGCCTACAGTAACGATGATCCTGTCGAAGACAAAAGAGTCCTGATGCAGTGGTCAACGTCAGTTACTCAAGTGGACGGACACTACAAACTTCCCATCCCATTTCACCAGGAAGAACCGGAACTCCCAGACAATAAGATGCTTGCCGAACAGCGTTTGGCGGGACTGAGAAAATGCCTCCTAAAGAACCCAGGGCTCTCTCAGAGGTATCAAGAAGAGTTGAGGCGTCTAGTCGACGAGGTACATGCTGGGCGAGTCCCACGTCAAGAACTCAGTGTTGCACCCAGGAAGACCTGGTATCTCCCACACGACCCCGTGCGCAGCCGAGTATGAGTCGATATCATTGAACAGCCAGGTGATGCAAGGGCCAGACCCTAACAACAATTTGATGGGAGTCCTCATCAGATTCAGACAAGGAAAGGTGGCACTCATGGCTGATAGCGAGGCAATGTTCCACTAAATGCGAGTAGTACCCGAACATCGAGACGCTTTACGATTCTTATGGTGGACGGACGACCAGCTGCCAGGGGCCCCCACCACTTACCGAATGACAGTACATCTCTTTGGAGATATGTGTAGCCTTTCATGTGCCGGATATGCGCTACAACGAACATTCCAAGATTACAGGGAAAAATCTTCATGACGACATCAAGAAAGCGAATCGTAACTTCTACGTTGACGATCTGCTTCTCTCAGTAGATTCGCCGGGGAAGGCAACGATAATTACCCATTGACTGAGACTGCTGAGGAAGAAGGGCGGATTTAGACTAACGAAGTTGGTCTGTAATCACAAGGAAGTCCTCATGGCAATTCCACTGAACGAGCGCTGGGAATCTTGTGGGACCTGGAAAACGACGAACTAGCGGTCCGGGTCCAGATCCCTAAGAAACCGGAGACGAAACGAAGCCTTCTGAGTATGGTCAGTTCCATATATGACCCACTGGGACTCATCGCTCCAAACGTCACAAGAGCCAAAATTATATTCCAAGATGAAGGTAGACGAGGTGTTGGGTGGGATGAACGAATGGCTGAACAAAACAGGGTGCCTTAGCGCAGATGGCTAGATGAACTTCCTCACCTATCACAAATACACGTTCCACGGTGCTACCCACCCGACGATACAAATCCAGTGGCTGCCGTGCAACTACACCACTTCTACGACGCCTCCAAACAAGTGTATGGAGCTGTATATCTTAGGGTCACGTGTGAAGATGGAACCCACTATATCTCCTTCGTGTGTGGCAAGGCCAAGATAGACCCTCTGAAACAGCAGACCATACCTCGACTCAAGCTCTGAGCGGCAGTACTGGCTCCCAAGGCAGACAAACAACTACGACTAGAACTTGAATTACAAATAGACAGATCACTGTTCTGGACAGACAGTACGGCAGTCCTTCAGTGCATACGAAACACCGAAAGACGCTTCCATCCCTTCGTGGCCAATCGAGTGGCAACGATACAAGAGGACTCCAATGCAAAACAATGGCGCCACGTGAAGTCGGCACTGAACCCAGCCGATGACGCTAGTCGTGGACTGCATAAAGCAGAGCTCAACGAGGAGGGCAGGTGGATTCGGAGACCTGCTTTCCTCTTGTTGGAAGAAGACAGTTGGCCAAAGAGTCCAATGAGGATTCCAGACCTCACAAATGGAGACCCAGAGGTGAAGAAGGAAACCATGGTGCTGACGACGAAGCTGACCAGGGGGAAGGTATCCTCTATAAGCTATGGGCCAGGTACTCCTCGTGGCATCGACTTTTGAATAGCATAGTGTGGATTACAAGGTTTATAGAATGACGGCAGGGGAAGAGAACAAACATCACCGAAAACATCGACTCAAGGTCAGCGAATTGGAAGATGCGAAGTTAGTCGTCTAAAGATTTATGTAAAGGAAAGGATTCTCTCGATAACTCGGAATGTTACAACAGGGAGGTAGCGACGTGAGTCGACTGGAACCTCATCTAAACACGCACGTATAGATCGTACGTGACTTAAATGATACTGGATGAACGATCGGGTTAGGTGTAGGGCAAACAATTGCTTGAACCTCGTTGTATCCCATACAGGACAGAACATATGATACAGAGTGGTAAGAGGATAAACCCAAGGCTTTGTACCACAATGACGATGAATATTGGTCCTAAAAAGTAATCCTGAAAGGAAAACAAACTGGGCCAACTGTTATCTATGTCAAGAAGGAAGAACTTAAATCTCCAAAGACTAACTCTACGAGAAGAGAAGAAGATGGCTGCAGCAACTTAGCCAAGAATATTTATCTTTTTCAACTCCATCAATGCCCTTCCAATAAGGCTCAATGGAGATGGTACTGCAGAGTCACTGAGGAAAAATAATGCAAAATATTTATGAGAGCTGTAGACTTAAGTTTAACAGCACAAAAAGCAGAATCTTGCAGGTAAAGGTGATGGAGACATGTAGGTCGACTAATGTCACCAGTGCCAAGTGTGGGGGAAGAGTGAGTCACGGGCTTGTGTTGTTGTTGAGCAGCCAGACCGGATTGGAATTAGAGGTGGTCCCACCTGCAGATGGAAGGATACTGCAGGTTGCAAGTGTGAGCGGACCCCCGATCAGTGGACGCTTACCACCAACCCCCACTCTTGGACGTGGTCAGTTTCGGAGTGGCGCGCCCCCCGAACTGGGGTCCGCACTTGCTGGGAGAGGATGCTTTCTAAGCTATCTGGGTGGTGGGTATCGTGTGATGACCCGGAGTAGGTGGTGAATGTGGTCTGTATGGGCCTTTCGGGTTAGAGTGGCCGCTGGTGTTGTGTGTGTTTCTTGGGGGATTTGAGTTCTGTTTCGGAGGCTTTGTGTGACCTCGCAATCGAGGAGATAGTGTTCAAGTGGGTTGGCTGCTGGCTCCTGACAGTAGGTGCATTCAATGACGTCATTTCCGATCATCTGCCAGGAGCACTTGTACCCTAGTCGTAGTCGATGAAGGCTGACTTGGGTTTGTCTTGGAGTTTTCTTGTCAGCGAAAGGTGGTTCCCCTTTTGTGGCCGCCAGGTACCATTTGGCTGATTGGGAACCAGCGTTGAGTGCATGAAGGAAGCTCTTTTTGATGTGGAGCTTGGTAGTCTTTCTGAGGTGATTCTTGATCTGTTGCACGCTTGCTGGAACTTGGATGTGTACGCTACTAGAACGTGTAGCTGCCTTGGCTGCTTCGTCTGCCACGTCGTTTCCTCCGATCCCTACATGACTGGGAATCCAGTGTAAGACGACTGGTCGGTTTTGGCTTTGGAATTCCTGTAGCTGTGCGAGGATCGAGGTGATGATGTGGACGTTGTCTCTTGGTTTACTGTGTTGCAGCGCCTGCATGTGTATCATTCCTTCTAGTGCCTTGGTGTGTGCTTCTTTTGTCTTTCTCGTGGTTGTCGTTGTCTGCTGCTTGGGTGGCTGAGGTGTGGCTGTAGTGAGGCCAGGAAACTGGGCTGCACTTTGGGTGTTGACTGGCTGAGGAGGTTGTCTTTGTTGTTTGGGCCTTTGGGTTCCCTACACGAAGGTACTTGGTGGAGCTGGTGTGTAAGCGGTGGGGGCCGGTCCTGCTGCTGGTCGGTTTGCCTGGACCCTCTTTGTTCTCTCGGAGCATCCAGGATTCCAGGCGTGGTGTTTGCCCCCGCAGTTGGCACACTTGGGGGCAATTTTTTCCCCATTTTTCAGCTTGGTGAGGCAGGAGTGTGTGCCGTGCTTCTGTGCGCAGACAGCGCAGATTTCCCTGTACGTGCACCTTGTCTGATGGTGCCCGTATTTCTGGCATCTGAAGCACCGCAGGGGCTCTGGGACGAAGGGCCTCACTTCGTAGATCCCCAGGTTTTGAGGTCTATGGTGCTGGGGGGTGAGACGTAGTGCGTTATGAGTACTTGTTTCGTGGTGGCCGTCTTGTCGGACAGGGGAGAGCATCTCTCGGCTTTTAGGATCTTCGGGTGGTTCTCCAGGGGTTCGAGAGGTAGTTCCTTTGGGTACCGGAGGACTACCGACTTCATCAGTTTCTGGGCGGGGTCTAGCTTGGTTGAAGTAACGGTGGTGGTGTTTTGCAGGTAAGTGTCGAGGGTGGTGGCGGAGTTCTTGTCTTTGGGGTGAATAATCATCTCCCCCTTTAGGTTGGGCCGCACTGAGAACTTGGCCAGTGGATTTAGCTTTTCCATCTCTGTGACGGCGGCATATGTTGTTTTTGCGTCCGTTTTCGTGATCCGGAATTTTGGCAGTGTCGTTGGAGGTGAGCTGGTGGTGGTGATGGGTGCCTTGGGGGCTGCTTGACGGCAATCGTTTCCCGAAAAGGCACGTCGGCGTTTCTTGTTTTCTACCTTCGTCCAGTTGTCCTCAGTGGCGGTAGCAGTGGTGGTGGAGTTGTTGGAGGTGGTGGTATTGTTCCTACTTTTCAGGGCTTCATTTAAGGCGCGTAACTGGTCCGCTTTCTCTGTGCGGAGCCTGTCGTAGTTCGGGTCGTCAGGTTGGCGGTTCAGGCGGGGATCGCGGTTAGGAGGGCGTACGCGCTCCATAACCGGGTTTTTTTTTTTTAGATCCTACCTATTCCGGTTGAGTAAATAGCAGAGGAATTACAGCACTCCCCACTGGCTGGTGGTCGTAGAGTGGTTCCTGAGCTTCTCCCCCGGAGCCCCGATTGGGGAAGCCTACTTCCTAGTGTATGTGACTGCTCACTTATAGACGTGAGCTAAGTGTGCCTATTTGGGAAGGATAAGGATTGCTACCCTCTTTCCAGGTGGACCCGCACGATCACGGTTTTCCTGGAAAGACTCGGCTGGGGAGGGTTTTGCTCCGAACCCCTTTCGTGTTCACAATCTCCTGGGAGGGAGGTGAACAGTTACAGGGGGGACCGCAGGACGAATACACTTTTGAGGGTGCAGGTCCCTAGGCCAGAGCGAAAAAGGAAAAATAGTAGTAGAAGGAAAAGGGCTCAAACCACGCCGGGAATATCGCGCTATAACTGCTCTCCAGCTGGAGTGTGGGTCACTCACACCACCAGTGGGGAGGGCAAGCTAATGCTCGATAAACCGAGAACGCTCGTGAGTTGTTGTGGGCGATGACAGTCGTGGGTGGTCCGGTCCGGGAAGATGGCCAACAATGGTACAAGGGAGAGGGCGGTCTTCACAGTTCCGGGTCCAGCAGGAGGTCTTGTTGAGAGGTCTTCTTAGTTCAGGAGCGATGTGAGAAGTGGCGGGGTCACGGGCTTCAGCACCGCTGGTTTTATTGGAGCATTAAGGCAAATGCTCAGAGTTTTAAAGATCAGTGATTGGTCGATGCCTTCAGAGGGTGTGCCTGAATTCAGGTTCTCAGATCAGTAGGTTATGATGAATATTACAGTTACTTATAATTAAGACTTTCTATGCAAAGGCGGTATATCTCTCGCCAGGATATCCAGGGTTCAATATATATATATATATATATATATATATATATATATATATATATATATATATATATATATATATATATATATATATATATATATATATATATATATATATATATATATATATATATATATATATATATATATATATATACATCCATAAATATGAAAACGTGGATAAGATAAATCTTGATAAAATCAAGATATATATACAGTATATATGTATATATGTGTATATATATATCTTGATAAAATCACAACGGAGCACCTTAGCTTTCGTCTTTATTCAAGACATCTTAGATATATATATATATATATATATATATATATATATATATATATATATATATATATATATATATATATATATATATATATATATATATATATATATATATATATATATATATATATATATATATATATATCTTGATTAAATCAGTTGTCTCTGAAGATGTCTTGAATAAAGAGGAAAGCTAAGGTGCTCCGTTGCTTCCCTTTCTCCCGTGTGATTTTATCAAGATTTTTCTTATCCACGTTTTCATTGTACCCGTCTGGATAACGGGTACAATGGATATATATGCTCGTGTAGGGTTCATGTAATATGTGTGTGTAAAGTTTCGGGTCTCAACTGCTTCCGTTGTGGAGCTGTTGCTGGGTCAACAGTTGAGATGGGTTTGGTATCATACAGTGCAGTACATTAATCTCACTTACACTTTTGAGGTCATGTGTGTCCAAATATTAATTCTTCACTCTTATGAAGATGTAGGTATAATTCGTGTACATGGCTCCAGATCAGATGATAACTTGTTATCATGCTAGGAGATTTTTATCTTAGTACATAGTGAAATATAGCTTTTCATGTTTCAGAATTTCACTTAACATTATAGTACTTGCCAGAGCATCCAATATCGTCAAATAGCATTATACGACATCCCATAATATTTCATGACATCACATAACTGCACATAAATTATAACACAAAACACATTTCGCCATGTAACATCAAAACATATCACCTAGCATCAAAAAGTGTTATACTACATCCCAAAATACCAAACATCCCAACACCTCACATATTACAACAATACGTCACATGTCAGTACAATATATCACAAGGTGTCAAAAAAATCACAGATCGTAACATATAATCACAAAACAGTACATAGCACTGTTTGACGGGTCCATGACAAAAACCCCACCGGAGAAAATCCCCTAGGACGAAAACGCCAGGACAAAATCTCCACCGGACAAAAACCCCATTTCTACTGGACAAAACCCACAATGGACGAAATCCCCTCACAGTAAAAGATAAAATCAAATCTATTTATAGTTTTTAATAGCTAACATCATGAATTGTAATTTACCTGATAAAGAATAAACTAAAACTATATAAGCATCAACATTTACCTCAGGTTAAAAAAATAAGACAAAATCTATTTGGGGTTTTTATTAATTTCTTACAAAATCACTTTGAAAATATCTCATATTGCAACCTAACCTAACCTAACGGGTCCCCTGAGGTCTCAAAAAGTGAGAACAGTAATGGTAAGATCTAATATCAAAGTGGGGTTTTTGTCCGGTAGGGGTGGGGATTTTGTCCGGTGGGGATTTTGTCCTGTTTTTTTTTTCTAGGGGATTTTGTCCGCTGGGGTTTTTGTCCGTATCCCCTGTTTGGCATAGGGCCGCAGAGCACAGTTTGCCAATGAAGTCACAACTCACAGTTGTGGGCGGAGATTCTTGGCGACACTGGGAAGCCGGTGAGGAGAACAAACAAGAGTGTGGTGTCTACCTGTTATACCCCAAAGGGGGGGGGGGGTTTCGCCAGTAGAGAGAGGTCGGGGAAAGTGGAAGTCAAAAAACAAGAAGGTCCTGGGAAGTAAAACTAGTTACTCAGGACAAGGGGTAAAACAGGACCATGGAAGGGTAGGCTTAAATGTATACTATACAAACAGTCGGAGCGTTAGAAATAAAATAAACTTGCTGAGAGCAGTTGTATGTACCGAGAATGTAGACGTCATAGCAATCACCGAAACTTGGATGAATCTGGCGTGCAAATTTTTTTTATCAGAGTACCACATAGAAGGGTACAACCCTTTTCACAAGGACACTGAAGGTAGGAAGGGGGGGAGGGGTCGCACTCTTCGTCAAGGATACATTAAAATGTTGTATTAATATTTCAATAAAGGCTGAAATGGGAACCGAGTCTGTATGGGTAGAAATCACGGAAGGAAAAGAAAAACTAATTATGGGAGTGATTAACAGGGCCCCAAGTCTGGGCAAAGAAGCAGCTCAGCCCATATGGCAGGAAATGAGTAGGGCAGCAAAATATAACAACCTGTGCATTATGGGGGATTTCAACTTCAGAAATATTGACTGGGACAACATTGTAGGTGACTATGAATCTGAAGACTTCCTAGATGCAGTACAGGACAATTTTTTGAAACAACTAATTACAGAACCTACTAGAGGTGACAATATATTAGGCCTAGTATTAACAAATAAAGAAAATATTATCAGAGATATCACAGTAGGGGAAGAACTAGGTAAAAGTGATCACAGAGAAATCAGGTTCACCCTAAATTGGGAAACGAAAAACAATGACAATATGGTCAGAGTCCCAAACTTTCGGTTGGCGGATTATCAGGGATTAAGAAGGTACCTAGGTGAGGTCACCTGGGAACAGTCACGTCAGTCCCCAGTAGGAAGGGGTGAGGTCATAAATGACACAACAATTGATCATGATTATAATATATTCACTAGTATACTACATAAAGCACAAGAACAAAATATACCATACAGAAAAATTAGGTCAAATAAGAATGAGCCAAGGTGGATGACCAGAAAACTTAAACATGACATAGGAATAAAGAAAGGAATTTATAAAAAATTAAAGGGAGGGGTGGAGCAGCTCAGAAATAGGTAAAATGAACTATCTAGGAATGTTAAGAAAAATGTAAGGAAAGCAAAGAGAGACTATGAAGCGAAAATAGCAAGAGAATCCAAGGCGAATCCCAAGGGATTTTTCCAGGTATAAGAATAAAAGTCAAGGACAAAGTTGGGCCTTTAAAGTCAGGGAGGGGAGAAGTGATAAATAGCAGTGTAGAAATAAGCAAAGCATTGAACAGCTACTTCTTATCAGTTTTCACAGAAGAAATTCGCGAGGAAATTCCAGAGATGGAACTGATATTTAGGGGAAAGGAAGAAGAGAAATTAAAGAATATCACTATCAGAAAAGAGGATAAATAAACAAAAGAAGACAAAATCCCCAGGGCCGGACGAAATTTTCCCTCGAGTCTTGAAAGAGTGTAGGGGAACCCAGTTCACCAGCCACGAGTTCCGGGACTTCACGGACCGTTGGGGAGTCCGTCATGTCGTGACCTCGCCCCACTACCCCCAGGCGAATGGACACGCTGAAGCCGCAGTCAAGACTGTTAAACACCTGATCCTTAAGGTGTCACCCTCAGGAAATGTCGACTGCGAGGATTTCGATCGAGGTTTGTTAGAATTACGCAACACCCCGAACTTCACCGGACGCTCCCCAGCCCAGGTTCTATATGGACATCATCTCAGGTCTTGTGTTCCTGTCCACCCGAAGTCTTTTTCTCAAGAATGGCAAGCCAAGACTGAAGAATGTGACCGCCGTGCAGCAGAACGAGCCGCAGATGTCGCTGCTCGGTACTACTGTCATGCCCGCCCCCTTCCCAGGTTGAGTATCGGCCAGCAGGTCAGGATTCAAGATCCGGTATCTCACTGCTGGGACAAGGTTGGGGTTGTCATGGGTATTGGCCGGTCCAGGGACTACCAAGTGCGTCTTCCTAGTGGTAGAGTATGGTGGAGGAACCGTTGTTTCCTCCGACCTGTGGAGCTGCCTAGTGTTGACCCTTCCCCAGTAGAGTCCCCTAATGTTGATGTCTTTACAGTAAATCCATCTCCACCTTGTGTTTCTGCCCCGGTACGCCGCAGGTCCGAGCGACTCAGAAACAAAAGGTCCGCTCAAGATGAAACTATGAGCGTATAGAGGGGAGGGAGGTGTATAATATGGAGACGAAGTAGTACATTAAGCTGTGTATTCTTAAATTACTCTATTAATTATGTATAGTAAAGTATTACAGACCATGTATTAATAGGGTGTGTCATACGGAGGCGAATTTTTTTTTTTTGAGTTTGAAAAATCGGCCCATGGTATTAATGATGTAGTTCTATGTGCAGAATCATGTGATATCTTCAGATTTGAAAAGTTTTCATTTTTTGCTAGGTAAATTTTCACTTGAAATCTTATGAAAATTCAGTATTCCCACCCTTTTACCAACACCACTAAATAGCTTATTTAAAGTAAAGTAAATGTATCAGGTTAATTTATTAGGATGAAAATGATCCAGAGTAGTGAAACGAATGATCTTGACACATTTATTAAATTAAATATTCCTTTAGAAAACAAAATCATCAAATACAAAAACCGGTTTTACTACTACGACCCGGTGTTGCTGCACACCATAGAGAACATACCTTTCTTGCTTCTGTTTCTACTCATCACCTCCCTGCTGACCACCTGAGCTCGGATGTAGCCTTCCCTCCTCTTCTGGCTGTACACGTGACTGCTGGCCTCGCTCACTTGCTGTACACAACGCTCTATACTCTGGGTGTGCGAGGGCCAGGCAGGGACATGCATGGGGTTGTCCAGGAAAGCTCTGACTTGAACATTGGTGAGGCTGCAGGTAAGAGGGGGCTCACTGCCAGCCTGGATGTTATCCAGATCTATGAGATCAGTGAGGGTTTTGGCACCTAGATTGACTTCAGGAGTCTTCCTGACCGTGAAGGAATCGTCACCAACTGATTCGTCATGCCCAGATCCTCTCATAAGTCTCATATCCAAGATCTTTTTGACTGCCACTCTTCTCTCCTCCTCATCCTTACTGCAGAGCATTGTCTGCAGAACTGCCTCGGGATGAGCATACCAGGAAGATCTCCTCACAGTCTGCTCCACAATCTGAACAACCTTCCTTGGCTGACTCCTCAGGAGCCTGCTGGAAGAGAACATGCCTCGGACCTTCGGAGAACGATGACTTGACCTTGGTGTTGAACCAATTTGGCAAGTAGACACTCAGGATGAATTGGACAATAAGTCTCAGGTTGTGAAGCTGGTTCCCTTTCAGTTTATGATGAGCGACCCAAATTCTGCAGAACCTGAGAGCCGTTGTGAGCCACCTAGAATATGAGACTGGACCTATCTGCAGGTAAGCAAGTCTATCAGGCATGACCCCAGTTTTGATGGCACTGCAAATCATGTAACCATAGTACTGGTCAGTACTTAGGTCGTCAATGACAGTATGTGCAAGCTCAACGAGTGGAGGGCCAACTGTGATTTTTTCAAAGCTCGGATTTATTTCTAACTCAGTGGCATAGTCCAGCATCTTGCCAAGAGGACCAGACCATCTGTTGTTTGAAAGAGTCTTGCCATCCAGCTCCTGGATCAGATGTCTGAGTGGCAACTCGTTGGTGTGGAGGTCACAAACAATCCAGACCAGCTTCCTCCCAATCTTCCGCTCTATCCACTGTATGACCCCCCTTGCCACCCTGTGTTCGTGTTGGTGCTGTCCCCTCCAATGGCCTGCAGGGTCTGGTCTACGTTCCTCTCTCTGAGCCAGTTCACAATGTTATCTGCCACTATCTCAGCTGGTTTCCTGATGTCATCTTTCTCTGGAGTGAAATGCCACAAATACTTCCCTCCTGGTTCACTGCAGCAGGAGTAGTGTTCCTCCTTCACCATGGCAGGGAACAACTTGTCAGAATCTCCAACTTTCATGAACACTTTAGTGTCATCCCTTCTCCCATCAAAGAACAAACAATTGATTCCATTTTCTCTTATCCCCTTATCAAACTCCTCTTCTAGGTTACTGACAAGTTTCTCCTGAGCTCTCCTTACTTTGTTATGATCTATCACCAGGTGAACATCATCAGGTGTTATCAAACCACCGTCAACCCAGGCAGCTGTTGCTATCTCTGCAGTTTCTCTGAGACCAGTGTGGTGTCGCATGCTGGCCAGAGCTATGCTCGGGATATCTTTCCTATTTCGAATCTTATGCCTGGAAGGTTTGGGATCATTATTTTCTGGGTTAGGGACAAAGTCACCATTCTCCTGGTCAGCACTCGGATCAGCCATGGGGAAGTCATTAAACTCTGAATCAGCTTGACTCCAATCATCGGCCTTTTTTACCTCACCCTGGGCCTTCTCAAGTCTCTTTTCCTCGGCAACTCTTCTCCTCTTCTGTCTCTCTGTGGCAGCCTCCTGTCTCTTGGACTCCGGAATATCTTGGCTAGAAATCATGAGAGCCCCTATACTGCCAGTATTCTCTCTCTGTGCTTTGACAAATGCCAGTTCGATCACAGGAATCTTCAGTTCACGCTTGCAAATACAGGAGATGTGGGCCTCGGATTTACAGTCACGCTCGCATCCAAATTCAGGACAGAGAACAATTGGGCACTTGCAAGTAATTATGGCAAATAACTGGTCCAGTTGCTTGGCAAAGCTGTCCTTAACTGCAAGTTTTCCTCTCCCAAGAGAGATATCTCTTGCCTTTTCCCAACTGGCTAGCAGTCTCTCACTAATCTTCTTCTGACTTGTTATGACTGGAGGCTTGAACTGAGCGTTAGCCAGAGTGTACTGTGCCAAGACAGCTTTGGTCATATCACTGGCAATGTCTTTGTTTGTGTAAGTTCTTTGGTTCTTTTCACTGATTTGCCTGATTAAAACACCGTATCTCAAAGCATCTCTCAATGTAGGCAACTCCGACTTCAGGAGCTCTCTCCCAGTCCCAAGATAGTGACTGAGATGGCTGGATTTTTGGTTCCTCGTCCTGACACAAGCAGCCATCGCAAATATTATCAACTTATAAATGCATCAGAATCTGAAACAGAAAATATTGTTAGTTGGGTTGTTAAAGAATGAAGTCAGAAAGCAATGTTCACTATTTAATTGTAATGCACTAATGCAGCTGTACGTTAGATTTTCGATAAATTTCACGCTAAAATTTACCTAGCAAAAGGTTGCAAAATATTGAAACTGAAATTATTTTGTGTTTATATACACTAAAATCTACCAAAAAAGTGATGGGCCATTAGTTTTAGCTGATCTTCCCTCCTATGACACACCCTAATGTATTAATTCTATGTAATGCTTCCATTTATTATGCACCATGTTATGTATATGTATTATCATATTTACATATTATGTATTCAGCTTGTGAACGCTGGCATCTGTGCATGCCAGCGCGGAGTGATACATGGAGTTGAGATCGCTCGTCCTTATGGCGTGGAAGCCACTGTTTATTTGTTCCTCTGTATTTGTCTCCCGTACGAGAATAAGAACCTATTTTCAAGATAAGACATAGAGACACAAAGGGCTTTGCTGAACCTACGCTCAGTGAAATGATTGGTACACACTTGCAAAGGGGCAAAGAACATTTCCAGGCATTCTTGCAGTGACTGGAAATGAATGAGAACATTTTTTTTACCAGCCAATCAACAGAAACAAGGTAAACTTATTCAAACATGAACAAGTTGCTGACAGTTGAAAGGAGAAGTTGCTGAAGGATGATTGTCATTTATTTTCACTGTTGTTCATTTCTTGCCAGACCAGACAGTGTGATTTGTAAGAATTCTTCAGACATGAGAATCAACTCCGCCCTTGTATCAGCGAGTGACAACAGTCATCTCTATACCTATGGCTCAGCTATGATTAATGCCTTTCCTCCTTGGGTCATCAAAGACTTTCATTGAATATGCCAGTAAAGATGTTCTTCCAAAATTGGAATCTTACAGTACCAAATATAGTAGGGTGGATGTTGTATATGCTGTCTATAAAAGAACAGTTTAAAGGCGGAAACCAGGTCAGAACGAGGTCAGAGTGTCAGTCGAAGGATGCCAGAAACTAACAAAGCTCCAACAAATTGGAGAAGCTTTCTAAGAGATGATAATAACAAGAATCAACTTTTTCACTTCCTTGCGGATAAGATGTGTGAAATTATTACACCATGCACAATTATTGTAAGAAAGGGAGAAAATGCCTAGTACTGGATTGGAGTGAGTAAGTAAGTATGGATGCAACGCATATCAACTATCACCAAGGATAAAGCCTCGATATTCACCGGCCTGCAGACTTTCACAAAGTCTTGACATTGTGAATATGCGGAGGTCTTGAGCACTGTCCGGCCAGTTTACAAAAAGGTTTGTAAATTTCATGTGTGCATCACATACGGCCATGACATTAATGGAGAAGAAATTCTTTCTACACCTGTAGAGTTCAGGATTTGGCTCTCCAGGGCTCCTGATTAGAATGTGAGTCCCATCTATACAGCCTATCACACCTGGCATTCCAGCAATCGAGGCAAATTCCTGCATGAACTCTTCTTCTCGTCCAGGAAAGGGGAATTTAATATAATCTGGTGCAAGAGTGGCAATAGCAGCAGATACATTCCGGACATATTTGCTAACATTTGGTTGAGACATGTCTGAACAGTCTCCTAGAGTTAGTTGAAAATTTCCTGTAGCCATGTATCTCATGGCAACCAGTAGCTGTAAACCTGGAGGAATTGGAATGCCTGAAAGGAAAGAAAGAAAAGAAAAGATAAGATACTATTTCTCGTAAAGTCTTAAGGATTTCGCACTCACAGGGCAAAAATTTATGCTGTACAGTACTGTTTTTTAGATTGAACATAATCCCCATCTCACTAAAAACCTACTTCATATTTCATGATCATGACATTTATCAAGCTGTTCCTTAAGCAAATGATTATCATTTCTATACTGTATTGAAATCATAATTAATGGATTGCCTCTATGGCTCAGTGACATTGGAAGATAACGTCTGATTTTTGTAAGCAGCTCCCTGGTGCTGTCCTTAGATAATCTGTAGCGCTGAATAAATTCCTCTTCATTATAAAACTGAAAAGGATCTCGTCTTACATGAAATCGTCGCTTCCTCTATCATCAAGCTGACTTAGCATCCTTATTTCTTTGATATTATCAATGTGCTGTCTGTAGGTCTGCATGCTGTTAAATCATAACATTATTATGTTATTTGTTTTTTCTTAATTGAAATTTTGTCATAAAATTTGGTTCTATGACCAATTGTCCCCCGACAAATGCCCCCTGGACAACTGCCACCTGGAAAAATGCCCCACATTACCAGTGAATAACTGGCACAAGACATGGATCTAACCAAACGTTTAACTTAAAAACAAACAACCTTACCAAACCTAACTTTAACCTAACCTAACCTAGCCTAACCTCACTTTAACTTAACATAATCAAATTTTAACTTAACCTAACTTAACCTAACTTAATCTAACCTAACTTAACATAACCTAACATAACCTAACAAAATATTAAATATGACTGATACACAATTTTTTTTCAATTAACCAATGTTTTTATAGAAATCTGTGATTATTGTTGATTGAATACCATTATACAGATGGCAAAGTTAAACGGATCTCTCATGCCAGTGCAGTGGGGGCCCCTACCTTGTATTGTACACATTTCAAGCTACTTAGAAACTTCTACAGAGCAAAACTGCGTCAAGTAGACAAATGTGCATCCCATCTGCTGTTTTGGTGACAAACAAGTTTGGTTGTCACTCCCTTACTGTCTACTGTGCTGTGTGCTTTCCTGATTTTGTTTAGAATATAGCTAAAAAATGTAGTCATACCAAGATGAATGAAAATATCGTTTGTAAAACTTAGAAGCAAATAGTTTTTTTTAAACCAAAGAGAGCAGTGTATCTGATGTTGCTTGTATCATTAAAACTGTGATGGAGCCTAGTATTGCAGAATTTTAGAGCCAGTTATTTGTATTGATAGTAATCAGTACTTATTCTTTATATAATTATTGACAGTTGTAAAGGCCTGGGAATTAGGGATAGAAATTCCTTACCAGACTAATCAGGTTCTTCATAAAGGAAAGTCAAGGACCACGGTTTTCTGAGGAATAGCAAACAACCGTTTGAGATTGACATCTCTTTGCTATAAAAAATATAACAAAACTCTGACACCACTCAACAAGCATCAAATAATTACGGGAGTCAAACAATTATTGCAGTCAACAGTTAATGGAGTCAAACAATTAATGGGAGTCAGCAATTAATAGAATCAAACAATTAATGGGAGTCAACAATTGATAGAATCGAACAATAAAGGGGAGTCAGCAATTAATGGAATCAAACAACCATAGAATCAAACAATGAACAGATATTTCCTACGGCAGTGGCCCTGGGGGAAGGTTCTGGAACACGGTGATCCACACTCAGGGTAGGGAAGCGTCCATTCAACTCCACACTCGAGCGACAGCGGCCGATTGTCTTGAAATGGCAGAACACCGGGGCACAGAAGGCATGAGATGAACTGACGGTCGTGGTATGTGGTAGTGGTAGATGATCAGAGACTTGACAGTCGATAGGTGATTGATTGATTGATTGATACATTTATTGAGATACAAAAAACATTAATACATCTCAAAGGGATGAAGTGACATAAGTCATCCCCACCCCAGTCCAGGAATGTCCCTCTCAGGACTCACATAAATCCCTAATATTTCATATAATCAGTTATAGTACATAGTTATATTCTAGATGCTAAATTTCTATATTTCTTTAATATTTCATCTATTTTCCTATTTTTAAACATCCACTCTATTTGCATGGGGACATTATTTATATGGGCATTTCTATATACATTAAGCAATGGGCATTACAGTATATAATGTGGCAGGGTATGGGATCTGGATGTTCTACAAACTCTACATTCTTTATTCTGCTCACTTCTCTCAACTCCAAGTTCCCAATAATATTTATATCCTAATCTTAACCTCATATACACTGAATCTTTCCACCTACTCCTATCTTTCCCATATGTAAATTTTGTGTTCATGAGAACATGATGGTAATGTTTCATTGTTTCACTTTTCTCGTATATTTCATTCCTTTAGAAATTATCCTCTATTGATTGTATTTTCCGTAATTTGCTCCTTAATTGTTTCAAGGTTTTAGTACATATTATGTCGATCTCGGCCTTTTCCGTGGCTCTTTTTGCTATTATATCTACTGCTTCATTAAGACCAATGCCTACATGTGAAGGGACCCATACAAATTGAACATTATGGCCATTTTTCCTTATTGTATTTACTAATTTTCTACATGAACCAATAATGTGTTCAAAGACTGGACTCCCACTGTTCAAAGAATCCAAAGCTGCCCTACTATCAACAACAAAATATGCATCTTTATACATATTTACAACATTTTCCAATCCTACTAACATTGCATATAACTCAGCTTGTGTTGATGATATAAAACTGCTCAACCGAAGTCCAATTTTGATGTCATCATTTCCTTGCTCTGTGTGCTGTCTTATAAGGATCCCACACCCTGCCCTGCCACTTGACATAACTGAACCGTCACAATATACATGCAATGTGTTTATTTTAGGCAAATTACTAAACTTATTCTCATATAAAGCCCTTAACTGTCCTGGTTCATGTAATGATTTCTTCATTGTGAGAGGCACTATGTCTAACTCTACTTCTCGTTCTTCCCAGGGTGGATTCTTACAACTCTTCTGAACAGCTGTACACCAGTCTGCCAGATTACATTTTTTAATAATATTTACTAATCCATTCATGTATCCTCTCTTGCCTTGCCTGCAGAAGGTCCTTTTATCTTTTAAACCATCATTTATATCTTGTACAAATTTACACCCACTGTTCCCTCCCATTAATCGAACTGCTGCAACTGTATTAATTTCATTGACCCTCTGTGAAATGCTCTGTAACCCTAGTTCCATTTTCATTATCTCAATCATTGCATTCTTTTGACACCCTAAAATTATTCTCATTGCTTCATTTTGCATGATCTCAAGCTTCCGTAGCCTTCCTTCACCAGTACAAGAGAGGACAGGTGCTGCATAGTCTATAAGTGATCTGTTGGTAGAAATATACATCATTCTCAGTATGGGTACCCCAGCACCTTTACCACAACATGCTAGAGCCTTCAAGGGCTGTAATCTTGCTCTACATTGAGTGAGGACATGATATATTTCTGCCTCTTTACTTTCACAAGTAAAGCCAATATACATTCCTAAATATTTATACTTTGACACTTTCTCAACAATTTTTCCATTTAGAAAAACGGATTCAGTTCCTCTTCCTTTACATTCACACTTGGTTTTTTCTTCATTGATAACTAAGCCCATCTTTTGAGAAAGAACACAAAAATTATTTAATGCAATCTGCAAGTTTTTTTACAGAGTTTCCTTGAACTAAGATGTCATCTGCATAAATGATGGTTACATCTCCTTTGGGATATTTGTGTGAGGCTATCTTGTTCATTAACACATTAAATAACATTGGACTCAATACTCCCCCTTGGGGAGTGCCTAGTTCAAGTGCTCTTTCCTCAGACAAACATCCCTGATACCATACACAGATTCTCCTTCCATGCAAGTAGTCACCTATCCAGTGTAACAACTTTCCTGATACCCCTAGAGCAGCCAGCTCATTCATAACTACTTCACTGTGAGCTTTATCAAATGCTCCTTGTAAATCCACAAAACCTCTACCTCTGTCTGCATCATTTGATAAACATTTTATAACACAGTCTGAAGTACATTTCCCTTACAAAAAACCAAATAAATTACAAGATAGATTTTTCCCCACAATATATACAAGCCTATTTAATAATACTCTCTCCATCATCTTGGAAAAACAAGATGTTAAAGACACTGGCCTGTATCCACCAGTTGCCTTAGGGACAGGAATAACTATCGCTTTCTTCCATTCTGTTGGTAATCTACCCTCTGTATAGCTCATGTTGAATAAATCTAATAATGGACTATTTTCCATAACAACTAAGCAGTTCAAAATTTCACAAGTCACACCATCTTCGCCTGGTGCTGTAGATCTTCCTTTTTTAACAGCATTTAATAACTCATCTTGAGTAATATCTACACATGTTACATCACAAATATTTAGAGCTGATGAAATAAATCATCTTTCATTTTGCCACTCATCTAATGCTTCTATTGTCCTGTTAGGCAGGGAGGCAACACTAGCTGCTTTAGCCCACTTGTCAACCAGTGTATTAGCTTTTTCCTCTGGATGAGGATGACAAATAAAATTACTCCTTTTTCCTCTAATTTTGTTAATATCCTGCCATATTTCTTTGAGTTTTTACTCTCCCCAATGTGCTGTGCAAAGTCTTGCCAATATTTCTCCCTTGCCTCCTTCCTAGCCTGCCCACATATTTTGGCTATATCCATGAAGATTTCTCTATCTTCTTCTCTTCTACCATTCTTTACCCAATCTTTATGTGCTGCCCTTAACATTTGTGTCCATCCCTTCAACATTTTGTCATTGGTATAGCAGTGTTTCCTAGCCCCATGTGTCTTATCATTTATCTTTTTCTGTGTTGACTTAGTTAAATATCTTTCTATCTCCCCAACTAAGTCATTATAAAAGCTATCCATACAGACTGGTGTATAATTTCTGTACCATTTCTCTATATTTTGGGTAAACACTTCTGTGTCATCCTTGTTTAGTTTCAATCTCTTCCTCCTATATCTCACCTGTCTCTTCCCTAATGGTAATTGAACATACATAACAAAATGGTCACTGACTAGCTCCCGTATTATCTCACATTCTCCCTGGACTCCCTGACTGCTTATCATGCAAGCATAGTCTAACCTTCCTCCTTTAATACGAGTCACTTCCTCATTTCCTAACAAGTAAGCATCTGGGTGATCTTGTAAAAATTGCCAAAATTTTATACCATTACAATTAATTCTCCCCATTGTTTCGAGTCTTCGATGTCGAGCATTAAATTCTCCTACAGCCAAAGTTGAGTCCAAAAACATGCAATCTGGTAAGAAGTTGAGGTCAAAACAGCCTCCAGAAATATACAAATATGCTATGTTCAGTCTCCTTCCTTCAAACATAACTTTATACAGACACTTTCTATTCCTTGTACTCTACTCGGGCTTCCAACTAGTTCTGCTGGTATGGAATTCTTAATGTATGTTGAGACCCCTCTTATACCTTCACCCGAATAGAGGTGAAATCCCTTATATCCAGACAGTTTAAGCAGGTCGCCTTTCCTGTCTCCAGTCTCTTGAAGGGTAATTATGTCAATATTACTTTTAAGGGTAAAGTAGTGCACATCTGTCACTCAATTTCGTAGACCATTAACATTCCAGGACATTATCTTAAGGCTAGCTAGATCCATGATTAATATTTACACATTTTATATCCTTTCCAATCACATTCTTTAAGAAGGCCCAATCCTCCTGCACAGATTCCCATTTCCTTAAAAGTAATTCTTTATCAGCATCTTTACACTTTACCAACACATTTTTTAAACTTTCAGTTGTTGCTCCCTGCACTACACAATCCTTTATTTTCCTCTCCTTCCCTTTAATACTTATTTTAAACACTGAATTTTTCAAAAGCTTAAGCTCTTTACTTTCCTCTTTCCCTTCTAATTCTACATTATTCACAGCTTTGTTTTCCCTTTCTTTATTTATCACTGTATCAAGTCTTTTCTCTATCACTTCTATTTTCTGACCTAACTTTTGCAAAAGCTGAAACATCTTACGCACCTCTTTTCCCAGAATTTCTTACACAGTTTTATCACTAACCTGGAGGGCTTCACCACTACTCTCAATTGCTACTTGTTTATTACTCTGTTTGTTCCTGGCATCAACAACTCTTCCGGCCGCAAGCACAGTCCTTATCCTTCTTGAATCTTCATGCCAGGCATTCTCAGGGATCACTGTATGTGTGTTCTCCTGCTGTCTTGTCGCTGTCAGACCACAGCGTACTTCTTCAGTGTTCTCTGAATAATTCCTTTGTTGGTCACTTCTCATACGTGGCCTCATCTCGCATGCAATTGAACTAGCATTGTGAGTTTTACCACAATTACAGCAACAAGGCTTCACTTTCTCTCCTGCATTGATCTTGTCCTTGCAGTTGCTAGATTCATGCTTCTTCCCACAGAATCTACAACGTGGGTCCAGTTGACAGCTCCAGGCCTTATGTCCCCATCTGCAACACTTGAGACACATTATTGGTCCCTCCACATATAGTGCCACCTTCCTATACCCTGCTCCTGTGATGAACACTTTCTCTGGAACCTTTCCTCTCATTAGAGCAATAACCTGGCTTCTCTCTTCGCCCTTATTAAATGCCTCTTGACCCAAACAAATCTTTCGTCATTCAATAAGTATTCTAGATCTAGTATTACAGGGTACCTGAAGATTATAACCTTTGTAAGTAGTATGTCGCTCTCCTCTGGCAAAACCATCAGTAATCCCTTGTACCCAACAGTTGTCAACATTTCCACAGCCTCCATGGTCCCCACTGTAAGATAAGGCTTGTGTGTGCCTTCTTTCAAAAGAGGATCAAAGCTGCGATGCTCCCGCCCTAGTTGTACTGCCCATTTTAATTTTTCAAGGAAGGTCATCGGGCATGAAATAAGGCAAACAGAGTATTGGGTTTTATATCTAGGAGTGTAAGTAACAAGAGTGCAGAGGTCTTATTGCAACTATATCTTGCGCTAGTCAGGCCGCACCTCGATTATGCGGTTCAGTTCTGGTGCCCCTATTATAGAATGGGTATAAATTCACTAGAGTCGGTGCAGCGAAGAATGACAAAAATGATTCCGGGACTTAGAAACCTTCCATATCAGGATAGCAAAGAAACTTAACATGCATTCCCTAGAAAGACGAAGAGTGCGGAATAGATAAGGGGGTGAAAGGAATCAAAAGGGATATAGAAAAGTTCTTATAATATCCGAGCAGATACCGGGCAACGATTCAGTCAAAAGTAGGGTTTAGGGGGGAGGGGAATGGGAAAAAGGGTGGTGGACAAGCAACTTTTTAGTGCGGGAACTCTGGAAAGTTTCAAAAGGAGGCTAGATAGATTCATGGATGATAGAGAGTGGTAGTAACTCTCGACAGGAGCTGCCATGCACAGGCCAACCGGCCTATTGCAGACTCCTTATTTTCTTATGTTCTTATGACTGGAAAAATTAATCTCTTCCTGACACAACCAACATTACCTTGTGTGTGTTCTTGTCTGCTTCCTTCAAATTCCAAACTTTGCTCTGTTCTTGATCCATTCTCCACTATCTCCTTTCTGTTATTTCCATTATTATTACCACCCACACACGTTTTTTTCCTAGATTCTTTTGTCTCTTCTCCTCTCTCACTTCTCCGCTTTCACTGTCCTCTTGCCAGCTTGTCTCCCTCATCCTTTTAGAAATTTCTTTCTTTTTCACTACCTCTTTTTGTAGCTGTATTTTCTCACTTTCGAACTTCCCTTGTGCCTCATCACTCGTATTAGACTCATCACTACGCAACTCAAGGTTCTTCAAGAACTTCGTC
The DNA here is from genome assembly GCF_018991925.1 of Homarus americanus. NCBI lineage: Eukaryota > Metazoa > Arthropoda > Malacostraca > Decapoda > Nephropidae > Homarus > Homarus americanus. Next base: position 33,179 of record NW_024749743.1, read on the forward strand.
CAAAACTATCTTTTCTTTACTCTTCTATGTAGAGTTCTTAAGTGATAATTCACTTTCCATGGAGCAATGTTGACATCCCACAACACCCAGCCAGGAGTGATGGGACCCCGAGCAGTTATTTTCGTGTGGTAAACAGTAAGTTCCCAACACCATAGTTGCTTGACGATACTTATTTTATCCTCAAGTCCTTATGCACAAGTAGGTAAGTCTATATATCCTTCAGATAATGTAATAGGCTCGAAAACATCCCAAATTTTGGAGCTAGCACTCAGAGCTGTGTTTCCCAGTGCCCGCCACCCAACCGAGCAGGAGCGTAGTCTTTGCTCGAATGTCGATAGGTGAAGGTCTGGGAACACAGCCCACGGGTCCAGGACCTATGATGAGATCACAGCCAGAATTTGACGAACAGCAGGGTAGCTAGATAGTGACTGTATGGCGGCTGGGGTGAATCTGCCCGTGATACGGGTAGCAACTGCCGTTCTCACCTCTGTCCAACCACCCAAGTGTTAGTCGCACCAGCAAACAAGCGAGTAAGCAGCGGTAACGAGCAGGAAGATAGTTTCCGCCCTTACACAGCTCCCCCCAACAAAAATCTACTGTAAGGTTGATTAAAACTTAAGATTACTACACAAAGCATAATCTTCTTACAACAAATGCTTAAATACAGATTGCACAGTAAGGAAGGGTCACATAAGAGAATAGGTGGTAACTTGATGTCCAAAACGTAAGGCCGTATCAAGGAACTGCATGTGGGGTCCACTTCAGTCCAGGTTTAAGTTTGGGCCTATTTCCAGTCGTAGAGGATTTTTCTATCTCGTCAGGTGTTAGCAGCAACTGGCAATCGAGATCATTGGAGTCTGGCGCCCGAATTTCACAGGAACTCTTGCAGGGTAGTGTCTCGACTAACTCCAGCTTGGGGACGTCGTCAAGGACATGAGCAATGCGGGTCCTGCAATTATATTGCTTTAACAAATTAGCTTGATGTAATTTAGGCTTCTTAGAGGAAGGGGGTGAGAATGGTCCAACAAAATCTTTGGCTACCCGAGAACATGGTTCTGCAATGACGGGTAAGGGTTCAAGTGGAACAGGACGGACTCTACCTTTGGCGGACATACATGGGCACTTATCACAACTCCTACAAAAAGCTCTAATATCCGCTCCCATACCTGGCCAGTAAAACTGATCAGCGACCTTCCTATAAGTTTTCCTACGAGAACAGTGACTTGCTAGAGGGCTCTTGTGAGCTACAGAGAGAATGTTACTACGACAAACAGCAGGGACAACAAGTAAAAACCGACCTACTTTGGCGGGTCGCTTGGATGACACACAAGACCTGTGTAACACCCCATTAATAGAAACAAGCTTATAAACCGACCCATCTCTCACCTGATCCTCCTCCCCGGAAGTCATCTTCTCCCTTACCCGCTTCAGAGTGGCACACGAGCCTTGAAGCTTGGCGAACTCCTTGGGCGTCACAGTCAGCGACAACAAATTCGACAGAATCAGGGGATGCGGTCGTTTCACCTCCGCCGTCCGTGGCTCTACAGCTTGGACCTTGGCTGCAGGCGTGGCAGCGTGTGAGGGTGGCGAGGCGACGTCGGCAGGTGGCGAGTCGTCGTCGTCAGCAGGTGGCGTGGGGACTGGTGCTGGTGGCGAGGAGAGTTTTAACGATTCCGGGTCGTTAGGGTCACGAACACCTGGAACATTACCAATGAGGACACTAGCAAATTTAATGGGAGCTCTTACCACATTAGACCAACCAGTGAAATCGGGGCAACGCAGGTAGCACCTAACAACAGGGAACTGGTCAACACGACCTAAATAATCGGCGACACTAACCTTCGGGCAGCTGGAGATGTCAGCGTCAGGCAGGGCTTCCTCAGAGACAATAATGCACTAGCAACCAGTGTCCCAGATGAAAGTAGATGCCCTAGACCCATTTATTGTTCCACTGACACAATAAAAGGGGGCAGCTCCTGTCTTCCATGCAGAATCCGACCTTGTTGCTGGGCTGAGGAGTGTCAGCAGTCTTGAAGGCGAGGGGATTCCTGGGGCAGCGAGAATGAATGTGCCCTTCTTCTCCGCAGCTGTGACACGGCACGGCTGTGAACTACTCCTGTGTACTCCTGGGGATGGTTCCTCGGAGGACGGAGGCTTCGCGTTCTTCACTACAGGAGGGGAAGACTTAGGGTAGGCGTTACGAGCAGACGCCCAGTTGTCGGCAAGACAAACAGCTTCTCCAAGCGTCGCTGGCTGGTGTTCTTTGATGAAAATTCTCAAGTCTGGAGGTAGAGAAGTCAAAAACTGGTCTAATATCATGAAGTTAGAGAGAGACTCAAAGCCTCTAGCCATTGTTGAAACAAACGACCCAGGTGAATCGAAAACTGCTGGTACGTTTCTCCTGCTCTAATCTTCGTTCTGCGGAAATCAACACGATAACAGTCAGAAGTCTTGTTAAATCCTCGCAAGAGAGCTTGCTTTAACAAGAAGTAATCTCTGGTGATGTCGGCAGACAGGGACGTGTAAATTTCTACAGGCTTACCACTCAGTAGGCTACCCAACCTTACAGCATAGCTATCTGGGTCTACACCAAGCAGCTCAGCTACCCGTTCAAACCTAACAAGGTAGGAGGCGATGTCTTCTTCACGGTACACAAGCAAGCTGGGTTTTACCACATTGTCTTGTATATGGCCAGAGGATTCTGGTCTACTTGAAGCATTAATCCCAGCTAGTTCTAGGTCCTTTTCTATCTGCAACTTAGCTAATTCGAACTCTCTTTCACTATTTCTGCTGCTTTCCCCCATCTCCCTCTCTTTCTGACATTCCTCCACCTCTTAAATGTGCCTCCATCTCTCTCTCTTTCTGAAGTGCCTCCATCTCTTTCTGACGTGCCTCCATCTCTCTCTCTTTCTGAAGTGCCTCTCTCTCTTTCTGACGTTCCTCTCTCTTGGCATTCTGTTGGGTGACCACATACTGACCAATCTCAGTACCTGTCAGACTCAGGGCCACCGCTTGACCTTTCAACACCTCAAAACTAGACATAATGATCCAAAAGGCCAAGAACAAAGATAAAAATAAACAACTTACCCCGCAAATAGCCAAAGGTAACTCACCTAGTGGCTCAATCAGACCAATAAATGATTTGATCCGACTGGAGGGAGCCTTGTTCCCCACCCAGCCCAGCTGAATCACTCTCAGGATAAAGAAACCGCACCAGGTGAAACAACAACAAAAATGCTATGACAGCATCCACAGTGCACCCCAACCAACACTAATTAACTTCCCCAAGTACAAGGGAGAGCGACAAAATTAGCACACAGAAGGAAGGGATAACCACTGAACAACACTTACTTCCGGGCCGCAGACAGTAAGAGGCACGCTCACTGCGACTTAAAACAACACCGGAACGAATGTTAAACCTCAGAAACCAAAGGTCAGAGACAATCCTGGCAAGGTCGCCACTTGTAAAGGCCTGGGAATTAGGGATAGAAATCCCTTACCAAACTAATCAGGTTCTTAATAAAGGAAAGTCAAGGACAACGGTTTTCTGAGGAATAGCAAACAACCGTTAGAGATTGACATCTCTATACTATAAATAATATAACAAACTCTGACACCACTCAACAAGCATCAAATAATTACGGGAGTCAAACAATTAATGCAGTCAACAGTTAATGGAGTCAAACAATTAATGGAAGCAAACAATCAAAGGGAGCAAACAATTAATGAGAGTCAGCAATTAATAGAATCAAACAGTCAATGGGAGTCAACAATTGATAGAATAGAACAATAAAGGGGAGTCAGCAATTAATGGAATCAAACAACCATAGAATCAAACAATGAACAGATATTTCCTAAGGCAGTGGCCCTGGGGGAAGGTTCTGGAACAGGGTGATCCACACTCAGGGTAGGGAAGCGTCCATTCAACTCCACACTCGAGCGACAGCGGCGGATTGTCTTGAAATGGCAGGAGAACACTGGGGCACAGAAGGAATGAGATGAACTGACGGTCGTCGTATGTGGTAGTGGTAGATGATCAGAGAATTGACAGTCGATAGGTGAAGGTCTGGGGACACAGCCCATGGGTCCAGGACCTATGATGAGATCACAGCCAGAATTTGACAAACAGCTGGGTAGCTGGATAGTGACTGTATGGCTGCTGGGGTGAATCTGCCCGCGACAAGAGTAGCAACTGCCGGTTTCACCTCTGTCCAACCAACCAAGTGTTAGTCGCACCAGCAAACAAGCGAGTAAGCAGCTGTAACGAGCAGGAAGATCGTTTCCGCCCTTACAACAGTAAATATTTCTGTTACAGAATAAAAAAAAGGAAATCTCCTTACTTATGTTGGCTTACTGCTGCCTGACACACACAGACATTGTAAATCGTATACCATAGCTTCTATCTTGTCGAAAATAAATATTAAACTTTATAATAAACTATATTACTGGTCCCATCCCTGTGATATTTGCCTTGCTAAGCTCCGGAAAAAATAAGTTCATTTCGTGGTTCAGATGGTTGAAAATTTATTACTACGACGACAAAAAATACTGTATGAATGAATATAGATAAGAAACATACCTTAAATTATAACAGAAGAAAGTGTTAATTGAAGATGAGGCTCAGCAGTCGTCAGCGAGTCGGAGTTGTGATGTCAACATTCTAGCAATGTTTCAAGTTCATAACAGTGTTGTGAAAGTTGATTTATCCGGATTACCAGCTCTTTTCATTGTACTTATCAAATCACAAAAATAATATAATTCGATGCAGACATCTGTAATAAAGTACTGGAAGAACTTTCATAAAATATAATGATGATTATTATTCGTCGTAAGGCAGCCATCGGTAGGGGGTAGGCACCGGATGTTGTTTCCAGCAATATAGGGGTATGCGCACTGTTCCCTTCCGATACCTCGTTTATCGGGATGACTAGTAATAGACCAGCACGAACACTATCAATCGGCATCGTGCTTTGTAGTGACTAGGGATACGGCCCATTGTCTTTGGCTCGTACGACCACCACAATTAAGTTATGAGCCAATCGTTAGTGAATCGTTCTTATGGTAGTTCGTATCTCAGCAGTGTTAGTGAATCTAGGCTCAGGCCTACAAAGCCTTCGTGTGCAGCGCTCCAAGTGGAGGACTTGGTACTAAGCAACTAGCTGGCTCCCTTGATGCCCAAGCAGTATATTTTATCAAATTAATTCATACACTGTTGACAAATTTACAAGCTAGCTATGATATTAACAAAAGTTACCATGGATTCATAATTTGCCATCAAGAAGATGCAACTTTGTGGCTTGTGGTAAATATTTAGGACATGAACAGCATGACGTCATAGGTTTTCACGAACATTTTAAATATTACTGGAGAACTGTTGGCACGTTCGTGTCCTGAATTGAATAAATAAATAAATATTAAAGTAGTGCTAGTCCCCCCCCCAAAAAAACAAAACAAAAAAACAACACTAATAAATAAAATTAAGGGCAATCAGGGGAGAATTTGAGATCTATCCAGAAAAGTTAAGTAGTTCCTGGGGAAGGGTACTCAGTGTGTTTGGAGGAGCATGTCACTCATTCTCTCTCTCGTCACTGGCATGAGGATGTGTCAGTATCTGTGCCGAAAAACTCCCTACGTGGTTACGACGCTTGTGAGCTACCTCGACATTACTCACAAGTTCAGTTCAATAGCATACAGTGATTAGATAGGGGAGGGGAAGGGTATACACAGTGGATAATTGGTGGATTATTCCAGGTTTTTGTTAACTTGGCAGGTGGTGATAGCGGTGGCAATGGCGACTCTCACAAGGAAGTCAACGGCGAGAACTAGCAGCCAGGCTGACGACCTGATTTACCGGCTGGGTGCACCCTGATTTCCCAGGGTTTGGCTGTGCAGACGCTCACGTGGATGAACCACCAAGACCGGTTCAGAGCCTGTCGACCATACTACAACAAAGCTAAGGAGTGTGTATGTGTGTGGGGAATTTTTGGGCTCAAACTATATAATCTGAGGGTTGCATACACCTGGTTGTACAGTGACCTGACCCACTGAGGCAGGATTACCTCTGTCGCTCTGCTCCTGGATGCAACTGAGTGAAATGTTAGGTAGTGTGGTGTAAGATCGACGTGCTATGGGAGACTGAAATTCCATGGTACTAATGAGTAGAGTAACTGTTGGCTTCTGAGTAACTGGTGCTGATTCTCTATTAGTTACTTTCATTTTCATGGTTGATCTTACACTCTGGACGTGGGGGTTCTAAGGGATTTTCTGGTGATATGCATGTGATGTATTGACTGTAATGTTGTATTGACTTTAAAGGTGCTCACAGCTGGGCTAGTGTCGTTGTGCACGGTTGTGGCTATGGTGGAGGAAGCACCCATGACTTATGAACTCAGGAGTAAAGTACATAAGTTTAATGGGTGAGCCGTCCCACTGGCAAATCATGAGTGGCTGCTCGTCCTCATATAAGTTCAGGTTTTATGTATGTGCATACAGATTAGGCTTAGATGATATCAGGCTGTTATGATATTTGAAGATTATCTTGTTGGATTTCACACCTTTATAATATTTTATGAATATGTTGCTGAGGGGATGCTGAGGCAGAGGACCCGTCAGAGGGAGGATTTTAGATTTAGAGTGCTCCCGAGGGGGCTAATTTATTGGGCACCCCCTTACATCCTGTGCAAGGTGAAGCGCAGAAGCGTTTACAGCACCCATCTGGGAAGCATGCGTAGTTCATGCTTGCCTTTATGACTCATTTATTAAGGGCGTAAAAGCCTGAAGGGTCATGGGTTTTGTCAGCAAGTTACATAAAGTGACAGAATGATGAGTGTGTGTGGGGAAATTCCCAGTACAATTTATCTGTTAATGGCAAAGTGTGGCAGGTCTCTAATATTGTCAAGTGCCAGGCCTGTCACTAGGAGGAAGGATACCTGGTCAGTGAGGGAAGAGGTGTTGGTAACGGCTGGGTTCCTGTAGGAGGAGGTCATAGGGCAACTGAGGATGTAGTGAGAGAGGGTGTGAGAGTCTGTTTGACCACAAAGTTTTCAAACAGTGCGGCCAGGCTCATAGATTAGATTGCCCCCGAGGGGGCTAGTTTATTGGGCACCCCCTTACATCCTGTGCAAGGTGAAGCTCAGAAGCGTTTACAGCGCCCATCTGGGAAGCATGCAGAGAGAGCGGGACTTAACTCGGGGAGGGAGGACCTTTGACCTCAGCATTGCCGAAGCTGGTGAGGTCATATCATCATATTGCGTTGGGACGCACAGTGTGTTATGGGATGTGCCCGGGTCTTGGATGGAGGAGATCACTTTGGGACATATGCAACTATTTTCCTGAGCAGATAATATTGTGGTCTAGTGATGCAAGGATGTGTTGAGAGGTTTATACCAATGTCATATTTTTCCTGTACAGACATTTTCTAGTGCTATAAGGGTGTTGATGAGCATTAACACAAGTGTCATACCATTACCTGCATGACTCTTTAAGCCCAATCTCAGGAGCACCAGTCCAGGTCACGGTAAATATTAAAAGAAACTAAGTTTTGTTTGTGCTGATTCGTTATTCTAAGGGACCTTTCCACTGCAATACCATCCATAAATCTTCTCAATAAGAATTCTGATCGGTTACACACACATAAATACACGTGTATATATATATATATATATATATATATATATATATATATATATATATATATATATATATATATATATATATATATATATATATATATATATATATATATATATATAATGTGTGTGTGTATATATATATATATATATATATATATATATATATTTATATATATATATATATTGTTACGACCGTGTCGTATTTTTCTATTATTTTTTATATAACATGCTTCCATGTTGTTCCATATTATTCCTGTAATGATGTGTTATATTTACTATTATATATTCTAGTCACCTTACCCTGTGCTGTTAAGGTTTTAACTGTTATTATTTGTTCAAGCCCATCTTATTTCTTCATTTAGTATTGTAACAAGCATTCTTTGTTTCTCTAACGACCATCTGCATCGTTAAACGACCCATGTTTCACGGGCGTGTCGCACTGGCGGGAGCCGACCCTATATATAGTATCCCACCAGCAAGACTGAGTTCAGTCCAGTCCTCTTGTCATTCAGTTCACGTTCTTTTGAGTGACACCGTCACCTGTTACTTATACTTTATTTTATTTCTGTGTTGTTCCTGTCGCCACCAATGTGGTATATCTATGTGAGTACCTATTCATGTCTCTTATGTGTCCATCAGTGCTTGCTTAGTTACATTTAAGTAATTCAGTGTTGTTTCACAATAGTTAATTTCAGTGTAGTTATTTTATATGTTTATGCAGTGTTAACGTAATCCAATGCTTTATTATTCAGTTCTTTTGTTTTCGATGTTTTAGTATCATTTGTGTCTTAAAGGTTTCGATAGTGAATCAATTTGTTGTGACAGCCTACGAGGCTCTTTATTGTGTTAGTATTTATTTAATTAAATTAAATTCTTAAAGGTTTACTTTATTTATTTTTATTCCCTTTTGATTTACTTCACTTTTTTTGTTTGGTTACGCCTAGAACCTGGATATTAAAGTAAATTAAGAGACGGCGTAACAATATATATATATATATATATATATAATCAACAACCTCACCAGCAAGGAATCGAACCCTCGACCTACTGGGTGTGACTAGGGAACGCTTACCGGCTAGGCCACAAGGACACTAAAAGCAGTTCTAGACTCTGTTATATTTCACACAAAGCCTGTTCATCGAGCTGATGGCGCCGTGAACCAGCTGGATTCGGTAAAATGCTACTGACACCACATAAGAGGCACGGACAGTTTCCCAATGAGGTTCACGGCGCCATCAGCTCGATGAACAGGCTTTGTGTGAAATATAACAGAGTCTAGAACTGCTGTTAGTGTCCTTGTGGCCTAGCCGGTAAGCGTTCCCTAGTCACACCCAGTAGGTCGAGGGTTCGATTCCTTGCTGGTGAGGTTGTTGATTATATGTTCAAAGTCCGCGTGTTATATGGACTAAAAATGAAGTATATATATATATATATATTTTTTTTTATAAGTTATATATAAATTATTATTTATTTCTACTTCCTGCTATGTATATTCATAATTTTATCACTTACCATGCATAAGTTTACTCTAAATTCTGGCAGTTGGCCTGTTCTTTGTTGTGACCATTAATGTCCAGTGTTAGTACAGGAGGAAACAGAAGTGCCGAAGGAAACCTGCGATGTTCACTACCGTCACACCAGAAAACAGCTTTCCCACATCTGTCCTGGGCCCGGAATTGAACCCTGGATAT
>NW_024749743.1:47500-52620 GCF_018991925.1 Homarus americanus
GTAGCCATCCCTATTCACATTCAGAGGTCCAGGGTTCGATTTCCGACTAGTGAGGTATTGTTTGTATATTTAAGTCCACGTGATATATGGACTGATTATATATATATATATATATATATATATATATATATATATATATATATATATATATATATATATATATGATAAAATCAAACAGGAAAAAGGGAAACAATGGAGCACCTTAGCTTTCGTCTTTATTTAAGACATCTTCAGAGGCAACTGAATTACAAGAACTGAGAGAGGCTTAAGTACACTCACGCGCCATAGTTTCGATGCACCCTCTTCCCTGGGGTCTGCGAGTTTGTTGGCCAAGCTGGAATGGGCGCTGGAAGAACTGGAGAGGGCCAAGGAAAAAATAGAGAGGGCCACGTTGGAGAACCTGAAATTAAAAGAAGAGATGGCGAGATTGAAGGGGGAGGCGGGACAGGGAAAGCCAGTGTCTGACGAAAATTCAAGAAAGCCAGTGTCTGACGAATGTAAATGGAAGTGTTTACTGCATTCCATGTAGCAATTGTAATGGAAATTATGTAGGACAGACTGGGAAAGCATTACAACTCAGAATTAAACAGCACAAGTACAATAATAGAACGGCAACTGAAAGCAGTGCACTTTTCGTTCATATAAGGAACAATAATCATCCCATAGATTGGGAAAATAGTTTAGAAGTGTATAAATCATCATATGTCACAGAAAGACTTTAGGTTGAAGTTAGTTTGATTAGAGAAATGAATTCTATAAACCTTAGTGATGGACAGTACAAAACTGATAATATGTTACACAAATTTATTTGTCAGTGCCCCAAGGCTAAAAATGCTTTGAAAGCATTTGAGGTACATGTAGGATAGATGATTAGTGGGTTTCATATTTTTACCTGACTTAACATGACTAGTTACGTCCATCTTTCTTTTAAGCTCCTTTTATGTTTGTGGTGGTGTTGGTGTGTGGATATTATGTTTTGACCTGACCTCATGTTTTGTAAGGCCACCCTGTGTACATAAGCCTCTTTCAGTCCTTGTAATTCAGTTGCCTCTGAAGATGTCTTGAATAAAGACGAAAGCTAAGGTGCTCCGTTGTTTCCATTTTCCCGTGTGATTTTATCAAGATTTATCTTATCCACGTTTTCATTGTGGATTTACATGAAATATATATATATATATATATATATATATATATATATATATATATATATATATATATATATATATATATATATATATATATATCGTATGATGACCAAAACTGAAGAAATGATCCGCCATCTGAAAGTGAAGTCACCATACATGTTGGGTGTATATTGTGTTTATTGCTACAAGTCTAAACAAATATTGAAAAATGCAGTTAGTAGGCAGTGTGTGTGTGTGTGTGTGTGTGTGTGTGTGTGTGTGTGTGTGTGTGTGTGTGTGTGTGTGTGTGTGTGTGTGTATGTGTTATTGTGTGTGTGTTTGTTATTGTGTGTGTGGGTGTGTGTGTGTGTGTGTGTGTGTGTGTGTGTGTGTGTGTGGTCGTGTGTGTGTGAGTGTTCGGTATCTCGGCTTCCACCTGTCCACCACTGTGGAAATCGATAAAAAAGATTCACATCGGATCAGATGTGCATCTCAAGCCTATGGCTGACTCCATACCTTTGTCTTTAGCTGCAGGGAGCTTAAATTATTTACAAAGTTGCAAGTATATCGAGCAGTGATCCTCCCCATCCTGCTATACACTGCTATATGGCAGCTAGACATGGGTCACATGCAGGTAACAGGAGGCACCTTAAGGCACTTGAAAACTTTCACCAACGTAGTCTACGTTCCATCCTCCGATTTCGTTGAGAAAACAAGAGAAAAAATACTAGTATTCTCGCTGACACAAACTATAGGAGCATCTAGGCTACCATTATCCATGGACAGCTAACTATGCTGGACTGGCCATGTTACCCGCATGGACAACAGTAGACTGCCAAAGCTGCTTTTTTACAGTCACCTAACGAATAGTAAACGTAACGCTGGCGGGCAACTGAAAAGGTATATGGATAGTCTTAAGACAAAACCTGAAAAAGTGCCAAATCGACCCCCTCACCTGGGAGACGATTATTACACACCGTAACACTTGGACGATCACCATACAAGAAGGTGTCAATACTTTCGAGTTATCTCGACTGCATACCGAGGCAGATAAGCCCTAACGCCGGAAAGATACTGCCGTTACCCCTCCCGCGCTGGATGTAGCCCTACACACGTGCAACATCTGTGGAAGACTCTGCCGGTCCCATATCTGCCTCTCGAGTAACCTCAGAGCTCACCAACGAAGGTGACACCCTTAATATCACATATCATTGCATCATAGTTGGATGATCGTCAACCTCGATTTCGAATCACAGCAAACTAGTAGTAGTAGTAGTAGTAGTGTGTGTGTGTGTGTCTGTGTGTGTACGTGCATGCACACAGGGTGGTATAATTCGTTTAATGTGGCATCATTATGTTAGTGATAAGGTGCAAACACTGCTTGCTTCCTCTTGCTTGCAGCTACCACCGCTGGCGAGCTCTCGTGGCAAACAGGGAAGCAACTTGCAAAGGTCTTCCCTTGCCAGTACGCAGCCTCTTCACCATGAAGACTTCTGTTGTGCCTCCTCGTGGCAACGCACGGTAACTGGGTGCCTCATGGGCCCAGGCTAGACCACCAGGGGATCTCGGAGTAAAAGATAGCCCCAAAGTCATGGCGCATAGGCCCACTGGCATGTGGACACGTCCTGGCGCCTTCCAACCACTGCCCCGCTGCCTTGCGGACTAACCTTGGTAGGTAGAAGGCTACGGGAGTAAACCCCGAACGAAAAATTTGTGGTGGAGCCCCGCTTCAGGCAGACATGCTTACAGACTTCCAACAAGACCCCAGCGGCGGTATGGGCGGAAGAGGTGACCATCATCGGAACCCAACAACTACAACCGGCGGACGAAGGCAATGCATGATAGACAGGCTACTAAGGCGAAACCCAACAAATTGGGCTATCGGCAGTCCATTGCCACTCTCCCTCTCCCCAGCTTCCAGCACCACTGGATCAGGAAAACGTAAATCCAAGTTTTGCGGTTGCAGGTTGGACTCCTGCCTCACCAGATAAATCAACTCATGCGCAGCCAACATGTAGCTCATCATACTCCCCATCATCATTAAAATCATATACCCCAAAAAGTCTTACGTTGGCAGACGAGTTGCGACGGGAAGAGGCAGAGATGACTACCAGGAGTCTCTTGTCACAACTCTGCACATGGGTGGCACAGATAAGATGGTCGTTTATGCACCGGGATCTAGGCAGCAGTGCAATCCGGTCCTGTCTGTGCGACTGGGCAGCCCTTTCGAGTGGCCACTCTGCTCACCCTATATGGGGAGGGGCCAAGAAAAGGTGCCGTAAACATAGCTTGCCGAAATAACCAACCTGACTTGGCAACCGTACTCAGAACAGTCATCCTTATGCGGTAGAAAACTCAATCATAATCATAGATAAAAAACAACAACAACTATGCAACCTTTTATGGTTGCTGCATGGAATGTCAGGACCGTTCTGGATACTGGCACAAATGAGCATCCTGAAAGAAGAACTGCCCTTGTGGCAAAAGAGCTGGCGAGGATAAAATCGACATAGCAGCCATTAGTGAGTCCCGGCTCCCATACGAGGGTCGACTCACAGAACGGTGGTCTGGCTGTACCTTCTTCTGGAAGTGTAAGACTGCTTCACAAGGAGAAACCACATTTATGGAGTTTGCTTTGCCATCCTTCAACACATTCTACACAGGCTAATTGAATTGCCTGAGATCAGCGAGTGCCTTATGATGCTCCGAGTCCCACTGAATCACACACGTAATGCCTTTTTCATCAGTGCTTGCGCCCAACGCTGGATGCAGAGGATGACATCAAGGAGGCCTTTTACACCAACCTCGACAGAGTACTAACCTCTATCCCTTAAGAAGATAAGGTTGTGCTCCTTGGTGACTTTAATGCTAGAGTTGGCAGAGATGCTGACGTTTGGCAGGGAACCACAGGGAGAAATTGACTCGGCAAGTGTAATCCCAATGGCCTAGTCCTCCTCAGCAGGCCGAACAAGTTTCAGGTTCAGAAAGATGCTTGGAATGTCTCATCACCGGAGCCGTGCGTGGGTTCAACACTTTGATTCTGATCATCGGTTCTAGCTTCTCTTCATGATCGCCCTAAACGCTTTAAAAGCAGCTATTTCTAGAGAAGAGGGTTTTTAGTGCACTAAGCGTCTGGCGGGATCCAGCGGTGTCACATGCTTTCGAAACGTTGAAGCAACAAACTATCGCGTGTCAGATAGGAATTATTCCTCTGGACATTGGCATGAAAAAAATCTGAAGAGACCCTTTGGTCAGATAATAATAGACTGGGATGGTTGTGATGTTAAAATCAATGTGCTCATGGGATGAAACGTGCTGCTTTAACTGGCTGGTAGGAAGCCATCAATCTCGGATGGCTGATACTTTCATGAAGAAATTTTACTGTTGCCAGCTTAATCAAGAACATCTGGTTTTAAAAAAGCATATGAAGCACAAAATGCAGTGTTGATTTTTTAATCACTATAAAACTTTTTAGGGCGACCCTCCTGCCTTTCTGATTGTTTAACTTTCCTATTTAAAGACGAAGTGGGCATCCTTCAGCGCTAGAAAGAAATTACCATTCACTGATTAACCAGCTGATGTGGATGTCTGACTTTTTTTTTTGGAGTGTGCCACCCGGTCAAACAAACCCACAACAGGGCCTGGGGGTGAAAACAAGAACTGAAAAAATTGTAAATTGAAAAAATGGTTATTCTGTGTTAATCTCTCACCGAAGATGTGCGGAAAAACTGGCTTTTAGAGTTATGGGACAGATTGTGGACAGGTCCTTGGCATCCTGGGCTGACCCACCTCAATATCCTCCATTCCTGGATGAAGTGGCTACTGCCGTCAAACGGATAAAATAATAAAAACCTCAGTGATGATGTCAAGATTGTGGTGTTAAGGGAGGACCTCTGTTATCTCCTCTCTTTTCCGGATAATATGAGAACGGAGGATTCCAGGTCTTGAAAGACGCCATGTCAATATTTAAGAAGAAGGAAACCGGTAAGACTGTAG
>NW_024749744.1:0-17448 GCF_018991925.1 Homarus americanus
CCTGGCAGGTCTTAAATAGCGGAGGTAGGCGTGGCTTAGTAGTTGACCTCCGCGATGTATGGCGGCGCTGTTTGACCCAGACCACGAGGCATACACTGGGGAATTCGCGGGGTCGGCTACTCAGCGACAAACAGCGTTTGTAGGGGAGAAATCCACTACAATGTTGCCTCACTCCCATAGAATCTACACTAATGAAAATAAAAATGAAATTTTTATTTACGTATTTTTTAAGGCTTATGATGGTATTAAAAGTTGTACAATAAATGTATGGAATGAATATTTTTGTTTTATTTTAATTGGAGCCTTTGATTAAATATATAAAATAAATATAAATATCTTACTTGCTACCGCTGGACTTCATCCAACGTCGCTGATTGGCTAGCGATGACATCACTTATTAAGCTCCGCCCACTGAGTTACGTCAAACAGTAGAAGCGGGATATTTATTTATTTTTTTTTTTTATCTTCGCCGCTGATCGGCTTGTTAGCCGCTTGGGCGATCGGTCACGTCTCTTTTCATTTATATTCTTCACCAAAAGATCGGCTCGCTAGCCGCCCGGGCGATCAGTCACGTCTCTGTCACGCACTGTTGGCAAATACTGGGCATGCACCGGCTCCTGAATGTACCTGAACCCGCTCCAGTGTTGGTCAAGTCTTCTCTTGAAAGAGCTCACACTCGGTGCCGTCACAACACTCTCTGGTAGATTGTTCCAAGAGTTTACAACCCTCACTCCGAAAAAGTTTGCCCTCACGGTTTTCTGGGCTTGCGGCTTCTTCAATCTTGAGCTGTGACCCCTTGTGGGGCGAGCGTCCGCCAGCTCCAAGTAAGGACACTCAACTGAGTATTGCCCCCTGAGATGCTTATAAACTTCAACTAGGTCCCCCCTTGCCCGTCTGTAGTATAAGCTAGGCAAGTTCAGGCGCTCCAATCTCTCAGGGTAGCTGAGGTGCCGAAGTGCAGGCACCAGTTTGGTGGACCTCCTTTGAACATTTTCAACCAACTGACAGTCCCTAGCATATCTCGGGGACCAGATGGGGAAGCACTTCACTCCTGAAGATCGTCACGAGGGACGGACCGTCTAGATATCTGAACGACCTTCTTATAAGACCCAATAACTTATTTGCCTGATTTACCTTCTTCTCACAATGGCCGAGAACTTCAGCTCATTGTCAACATACACACCTAGGTCCTTCTCACACACAGTCTCAACTAGTACATTTTCTTCATCCCGTTGGGACATAAGATACGCCTCCTTACCGTTGGTACGCCCCAGGTGCATCCTCTTGCACTTCGTGACATTGAATCTCAGCAGCCATTCCTTCGACCATTCCTGGAGCCCACAGAAGTCCTTCTGCAGCTCTTCACAGTCCGCTTGGTTCTTAATTTCCCGAAATAACTTGCCATCATCGGCAAACATTTGTATGGAGGAGTGTACAACGTCAGGTATATCATTTATGAAACAAACAAACAACAGCGGGCCCAATACACTACCCTGCGGTACCCCACTTGTTACAGGTACAGATGACGATTTCGTGCCATTAATCACCACGCATTACTTGCGGTCATGTAGAAAGTCTTCTATCCACGCTAGGACATTTCCCCGAATTCCGTACCCTTCCAGTTTGATTTTCAGCCTTTCGTGGGGTACACTGTCGAAAGCCTTGGCAAAATCTAGGTAAATATTGTCGATATTACCACCCCGTTCTAGAATATGGGTCCAAATATCCAATACCTTCAGCAATTGTGTCAAGCAAGAGCGCCCCGGCTTAAAACCGTGTTGGCAATCTTTTACAAGGTTGTTTCGTAGTAGATGTTCCATCGCGGCATCTCTGATAATACTCTCAAGTAACTTACATATTATGCTGGTCAGGCTCACCGGTCTATAGTTGTTCGTGGAGTGACTATCGCCCTTCTTGAAGATAGGACTCACATAAGCCACTTTCCATTCACTGGGGACCATTTGTTCATCCAGGCATTTACAAAACAGAATCTTCAGGGGCTCTGCAAGCTCGTTGCACAGCTCTCTTAGCACTCTAGGATGCACCATGTCAGGTCCAGGACTCTTATGGACCTTTAGCCTGGACAGTTTATTTCTAATACCCTCTTCTGTGAACACAATGTGGGTCAGTGCTGTGTCGAACCGTCTGTCCTCAAACGCAGGAAGGTTAGTTGCATCCTCTCTTGTGAACACTGAGGAAAAGAAGCTGTTCAATGCCTCAGCTTTATCCTGGTCAGAATCTGCGTAACTACCATCTTCAAGCCTCAGGTCTGGTACTCCTACTCGCGTTTTCAATTTCGACTTTGTATAGCGGTAAAACGCCTTTGGGTTTGACTTGACCTCGCGTGCAACCAGCCTTTGGAACTCCTTTTCAGCCCTCCTACACTCTATCTTTGCTTGGTTTCTGGCTCTTGCATACATCCTCCTGTCTTGCTCATCGTTTGACCCAACCCACGTCTTGAATTTCTGGGTTTTCTTCTTAATTTTGTCGACCGCCGCATGGTTCATGTGTAGGGATCCCCTCGTATTCCTAGAAGCACTGGGTTTGGTCTTGGGTATATATTTATCGATCAAATGGGTCATTTTACTAGTTATGATATTCAGCGTAGTGTCTGCGTTCTTGTACCTTAATAAGTCAGGCCAGTTGATACCCCTCATCTCTTCCCTCATCCCATTGTAATTTCCCTTGTAATATTTGCACCTTGGCCTGGCCTTATCTTGAACTAGGTAACAGTTAAATCTGAATGACAACACTGTATGGTGACTGGTGCCAACTGGGGCAAGGTGTTCCAGTTTGGCCACCATACCCTCCTCGTTTGTTATGATGAGGTCAAGTGGCTTGGGTGTTTGCTCCCCTCTGTAATGTGTCGGGTCTCTCACATGTTGGAACAGAAAATTATCTCTCAGAGTTTCTACAAAAAGAGTAGCAGGATTATTCAAGTCATTCGGGGTGGACTCGTTTCTCCAGTCGATGTCGCCATAGTTAAAGTCCCCCATGATAAGGAGGTGGCTGGGGTTGAGCATCGCCGCATTGTTTATTAAGGTTCTTAAGTTCCTTTGATTTAGTGGGCCACAGTTTGGGGATCTGTAGTTACACCCGACGATAAGTAAGTCCCCTCCCTTTAATTTAATTTTACACCACTTGGACTCTACAAAAACATCCTCTCCCTGAACCCTCGCCTGGCTGGCTCTAAGGTCTTGCCTAGCGTAGATAACCACACCCCTCCTGCAGGATTCTTGAGTTAGGTTCGTAAATGAGTCATATCCAGCAATACTGAACTCACATTCCTCTGGGTCGATTCTCCTGTTCTTGTACAACAGTTCTACAACTCCTACAATATCTGGTTGGTGTACTCTTAGTAGTGTTTCAAACTCCTCCCTCTTATCAAGGAACGTGTCAGTATTAGTGTACATGACATTCAAGCCAGAATTTGTTCTCGGTAACGTCTCTGCTCTTAGTAATAAACCCGCTCCACCCACTTTTCACTTTTAGAAGTTTTTATCCTCTTCGCCACTGATCGGCTTGTTAGCCGCTTGGGCGATCGGTCACGACTCTTTTCCTTTATATTCTTCACCAAAAGGTCGGCTCGCTAGCCGCCCGGGCGATCGGTCACGTCTCTGTCACGCACTGTTGGCAAATACTGGGCATGCACCGGCTCCTGAATGTACCTGAACCCGCTCCAGTGTTGGTCAAGTCTTCTCTTGAAAGAGCTCACACTCGGTGCCGTCACAACACTCTCTGGTAGATTGTTCCAAGAGTTTACAACCCTCACTCCGAAAAAGTTTGCCCTCACGGTTTTCTGGACTTGCGGCTTCTTCAATCTTGAGCTGTGACCCCTTGTGGGGCGAGCGTCCGCCAGCTCCAAGTAAGGACACTCAACTGAGTAGTGCCCCCTGAGATGCTTATAAACCTCAACTAGGTCCCCCCTTGCCCGTCTGTAGTATAAGCTAGGCAAGTTCAGGCGCTCCAATCTCTCAGGGTAGCTGAGATGCCGAAGTGCAGGCACCAGTTTGGTGGCCCTCCTTTGAACATTTTCAACCAACTGACAGTCCCTAGCATATCTCGGGGACCAGATGGGGTGACAGTACTCCAGATGGGGAAGCACTTCACTCCTGAAGATCGTCACGAGGGACGGACCGTCTAGATATCTGAACGACCTTCTTATAAGACCCAATAATTTATTTGCCTGATTTACCTTCTTCTCACAATGGCCCGAGAACTTCAGCTCATTGTCAACATACACACCTAGGTCCTTCTCACACACAGTCTCAACTAGTACATTTTCTTCATCCCGTTGGGACATATGGTACGCCTCCTTACCGTTGGTACGCCCCAGGTGCATCCTCTTACACTTCGTGACATTGAATCTCAGCAGCCATTCCTTCGACCATTCCTGGAGCCCACAGAGGTCCTTCTGCAGCTCTTCACAGTCCGCTTGGTTCTTAATTTCCCGAAATAACTTGGCGTCATCGGCAAACATTTGTATGGAGGAGTGTACAACGTCAGGCATATCATTTATGAAACAAACAAACAACAGCGGGCCCAATACACTACCCTGCGGTACCCCACTTGTTACAGGTACAGATGACGATTTCGTGCCATTAATCACCACACATTGCTTGCGGTCATGTAGAAAGTCTTCTATCCACGCTAGGACATTTCCCCGAATTCCGTACCCTTCCAGTTTGATTTTCAGCCTTTCGTGGGTTACACTGTCGAAAGCCTTGGCAAAATCTAGGAAAATATTGTCGATATTACCACCCCGTTCTAGAATATAGGTCCAAATATCCAATACCTTGAGCAATTGTGTCAAGCAAGAGCGCCCCGGCATAAAACCGTGTTGGCAATCTTTTACAAGGTTGTTTCGTAGTAGATGTTCCATCGCTGCATCTCTGATAATACTCTCAAGTACTTTACATATTATGCTGGTCAGGCTCACCGGTCTATAGTTGTTCGTGGAGTGCCTATCGCCCTTCTTGAAGATAGGACTCACATAAGCCACTTTCCATTCACTGGGGACCATTTGTTCATCCAGGCATTTACAAAACAGAATCTTCAGGGGCTCTGCAAGCTCGTTGCACAGCTCTCTTAGCACTCTAGGATGCACCATGTCAGGTCCAGGACTCTTATGGACCTTTAGCCTGGACAGTTTATTTCTAATACCCTCTTCTGTGAACACAATGTGGGTCAGTGCTGTGTCGAACCGTCTGTCCTCAAACGCAGGAAGGTTAGTTGCATCCTCTCTTGTGAACACTGAGGAAAAGAAGCTGTTCAATGCCTCAGCTTTATCCTGGTCAGAATCTGCGTAACTACCATCTTCAAGCCTCAGGTCTGATACTCCTACTCGCGTTTTCAATTTCGACTTTGCATAGCGGTAAAACGCCTTTGGGTTTGACTTGACCTCGCGTGCAACCAGCCTTTGGAACTCCTTTTCAGCCCTCCTACACTCTATCTTTGCTTGGTTTCTGGCTCTTGCATACATCCTCCTGTCTTGCTCATCGTTTGACCCAACCCACGTCTTGAATTTCTGGGTTTTCTTCTTAATTTTGTCGACCGCCGCATGGTTCATGTGTAGGGATCCCCTCGTATTCCTAGAAGCACTGGGTTTGGTCTTGGGTATATATTTATCGATCAAATGGGTCATTTTACTAGTTATGATATTCAGCGTAGTGTCTGCGTTCTTGTACCTTAATAAGTCAGGCCAGTTGATACCCCTCATCTCTTCCCTCATCCCATTGTAATTTCCCTTGTAATATTTGCACCTTGGCCTGGCCTTATCTTGAACTAGGTAACAGTTAAATCTGAATGACAACACTGTATGGTGACTGGTGCCAACTGGGGCAAGGTGTTCCAGTTTGGCCACCATACCCTCCTCGTTTGTTATGATGAGGTCAAGTGGCTTGGGTGTTTGCTCCCCTCTGTAATGTGTCGGGTCTCTCACATGTTGGAACAGAAAATTATCTCTCAGAGTTTCTACAAAAAGAGTAGCAGGATTATTCAAGTCATTCGGGGTTGACTCGTTTCTCCAGTCGATGTCGCCATAGTTAAAGTCCCCCATGATAAGGAGGTGGCTGGGGTTGAGCATCGCCGCATTGTTTATTAAGGTTCTTAAGTTCCTTTGATTTAGTGGGCCACAGTTCGGGGATCTGTAGATACACCCGACGATAAGTAAGTCCCCTCCCTTTAATTTAATTTTACACCACTTGGACTCTTCAAAAACATCCTCTCCCTGTACCCTCGCCTGGCTGGCTCTAAGGTCTTGCCTAGCGTAGATAACCACACCCCTCCTGCAGGATTCTTGAGTTAGGTTCGTAAATGAGTCATATCCAGCATTTGCTAAGTACACTGTATTTTGCAGGGTGTGGTTAAAAATGTCATTGTTTACACGGCGCTCGTTCCCTCCTGTCCGGTAGGCTGAGCTGGTGCCGCCTCCCGGGTGGGGGGTTGAGTGGGTGGAGGGTGCACTGCTGCCCCCTGGCCCTGTGTCGGCACACTTGTTTCCACTACCCTCCCCCTGAGTATAACCCATGTGCACCTGTCCCCGTTCCTCCTCGACTCCTCCCTCTTCTGCTTCAAGTCCTGCATGAGCTTCTTGTGCTGTTCCCTCTGCATTACCGTGCGGTCTGGGTGAATAAATACATCCCGAAATGCCTCGCTCCTTGCTAAGTTTTTTGCCTGCCGAATAACTTGCCATTTCTCCTCCTCACTCCCTAGTGTGATCCTGAGGGGGCGAGGCTTAGCCCCCTGCTTTTGTCCCAGTCTCCTCACATCCTGAGGGGTTGCTGGAATCTTCAGAACCTCTGTGCAAATATTTTGAAACAGCACCTTGTCGTGTGTTTCCTTACTCACAGTTCCCTCTGCCTGGCTCTCTGGGACTCCAAAAACTATTACATTGTTCCTGCGCTGGAGCCGTTCCTGGTGTTCCTCCTCTCCCCTAACAGTAGGTGCGTTAATTTTCATTTCTTCGACACACTTTTTCAGAGTCCCAATCTGCTGTAGAACCTGTACTGATTCTGCATTACTCTCCGCCCCCCCCCGTGGCCCTCCTAATACGTCAGCATAACTCCTCTTAGCAACCACCTCCATTCTATTAGCTACTTCCTCAGTCTTAGCAAGGATCTCTTTCCCAACTTGCTCCAGTTTGTCAACCAGCAGGGCTCCTGCTTCATCTATTTTCGTCCCTAGAGAACTCGTTTCCTTATGGATTGC
The DNA here is from genome assembly GCF_018991925.1 of Homarus americanus. Taxonomy (NCBI): domain Eukaryota; kingdom Metazoa; phylum Arthropoda; class Malacostraca; order Decapoda; family Nephropidae; genus Homarus; species Homarus americanus. The sequence goes on from NW_024749744.1 coordinate 7,210, forward strand.
AATCGCTTCATTCACCTTGACTATGCAGCCAGAGCAATACCAGCAACAGCCATCATGCTTTATGGCAGTTAGTAACTTCCTAAACGTTGCATTAGTTAGGCCTGTATCCTCCATATCCGACGTCTCCCTGCAGTAATCACATATCAAACTCATGGTTGTTGTTGTTGTGGGGGGGGGGGGCAGACTGTGTATAAATCTACACCTATTTCAAAAAAATAAAGAAAGAAAAAGTACTTAGCTACTCTCTGTTGCCTATAGAGTTGTCGTCTGCGACTGCGTACACTGTATCTCCCTGTGAATGGTGTATTGTAGGCACAGTTTCAGTCCTTGAGAAAGCACACAATCAAAATAAAATTTAAAGTCTCTGTGGCACCTATGACACGACTTGGTTTCAGCTGGCACGGTGCCTTTCCAGCTTGCTTGCTAGTGAGCGCTCACTTTAAGTTATTTACAACTTCAGCGGTCACTGATGACACTATGAACTATCACTGTGTACACTGTATCTCCCTGTGAGTGGTGTATTATAAACACAGATTCAGTCCTTGAGAAAGCACACAAACAAAATAAAATTTAAAGTCTCTATGGCACCTATGACACGAATAGGCTGGCGGTTGTCCTTACAATTCAACCAGAGTTCCCGTTTTATTGTAAATTTCGTCAAACGTTTTCTTATTGTATAATTTACATGGCAATATACACTGTATAATACATATTATTAAATATATATCTGATTAATAACATTTTATGCTTATATATTTTGATTAGAGAAAGGATCTATACAGATAATAATATCACAATATTACAAACGCATGAAGTGGCATAAGGGGCGTGGCTTAGCGATCTCTTTTTGTAAAATTGCCAATTAGTGAATTCCTATGGGCCTGAGTGAGGCTACTTGTTATCTACCTACCTTGGTTTTTTGCAGTTTCAGTTGCACTGAACTTATGGCGCACATATGAGTGAAACTGCTGATGCTCAGTAGAGAAATTAATGCTCAAGTCCTCTGGGTAAGCATCAGTTAGCCTTTGAGAACACTGAACATACCTCCTAGTTTCAGTAGATGATGATACAACATTTGGTACATCACTCAGAAAAGAAAATCTGTCCGCTATTTCTGTGTACACCTCTCCTCTTCTTCTCATCTGGGTTTTGAGTTTGTCAACAATTATGTAAAAGATGGTGATACGAAATTTATCTCTGGGGTTCAGATTTACTTCTAATGCATCTCCGTCATTGGGTACCTTCTTTCTGATACGCTTGCAAGTTTGCGCTGCATTATAATCTACATCTGGTAGGATTTCCTTCGCGAGTGATTCAAATCTTTCAAGTCATCTCGTAAAATGCAGAGTTGGTCAGTTAATGACGCACACAGATCTGCACATGTTTTCAAGTTCACTTCCTCACTTTGTAGAACTTTACTTGCTCTATGAAACTTTTGCAAAATCTCATCCCACATGATCAACATTAAAACAAATTCTAGCTCTTGCATCTTATTTGCAATATTGTCTGCCTCTCTTCTAGTGTCTCCTTTTTGTTATTCGTCTTCTGCTAGACTTTCTAAAGCTTCCAAAATCTTAAAAAAGACTTAAGAATTGCTGATGTTGCCACAGCATGTGCCTCCCATCTGGTATCAGAAAGGGATTTTAAAACGCTTTCATTTCCAAGACTAACTTTAAGAGTTTTCCACCGGCTGGTTGACGCTGAAAAAAATGTATAGAGCAACTGTACTGTTGAGAAAAAATTAAATGCCACTTGACAGCAGTCAACAGCACTTCAGCCTACCAGATTTAGTGAATGGGCTGCACATTCCACATATATGGCAAACTTATTTTCTTCTAAAAATTTTTGCTGCATCCCCTATAACGCCCAGACATGTTAGCAGCATTGTCATAGAACTGCAACACCAAGTTTGCCATTTCCTCACCAGTATGGCTTCCTAGTTCTAGAAATGTTAAAAAGCGCTCAATAGGTTGCCCATCTTTTATGTATCGCAGTACAACACTTAACTGATCTGTATGTGATAGATCTGGGGTCGAGTCAACTGACAAGCTAAAATAACCAGAAAAAGTCACTTCGTCAACAATGAACGCGTGAACCTTTTGAGCCATTAGTTCAATAATTTCCTCACAAGTGGTTTTGGACAGATAAGAAGGATTTCCTTTTCCTGAATTTCCATATTTCGAAATGTGACCTGCTAAAAATGGATCAAACTTACTTATGAGCTCCAACGGGCCCAATACACTGCCCTGTGGTACGCGCTTTTGACGGGTACACATGGTAATTTCGTGCCATTAATCACCACACACTGCTTGCGGTCCTGTAGAAAGTCTTCAATCCAAGCTAGGACATTTCTCCGAATCCCATACCCTTCCAGTTTGATTTTCAGCCTTTCATGGGATACACTGTCGAAAGCCTTGGCAAAATCTAGGTATATATTGTCGATATTGCCACCCTGTTCCAGAATTTGGGTCCAAGCATCCAGTACCTTGAGTAATTGTGTTAAGGAGGAGTGCCCCGGCATAAGGCCGTGTTGGCAATCCCATATAAGGTTGTTTCGTAGATGTTCCATCATGGTATCTCTTATAATGCTCTCAAGTAATTTACATACTATTCTGGTTGGGCTCCCGGGTCTACAGTTATTCGTGGAGTGACGATCGCCCTTCTTGAAGATAGGACTCACATAAGCCATTTTTCAATCACTGGGGACCTTTTGCTTATCCAGGCATTTACAGAACAAGATCTTCAGGGTCTCAGCAAGCTCGTTGCACAACTCTCTTAGCACTCTGGGATGCACCATGGCAGGGCCGGGACTCTTGTGAACCTTTAGCTTTGACAGTTTATTTCTTATAACCTCTTCTGTGAACACAATGTAGGTCAGTGCCGTGTCGAACCGTCTGTCCTTAAACGCAGGTAGATTAATCGCATCCTCTTTTGTATTCATCGAGGAAAGTAAGCTGTTCAATGCCTCAGCTTTGTCCTGGTCAGAATCTGCTAAACTACCATTTTCATGCCTCATGTCCGATACTCCTACTCACGTTTTCAATTTCGACTTTGTATAGCGGTAAAACGACTTTGGGTTTGACTTGACCTCGCTTGCGGCCAGCCTCTGGGACTCCTTTTCAGCCCTTCTACAATCTAACTTTGCTTGGTTCATGGCTCTTGCATACGTCCTCCTGTCCTGCTCATCGTTTGACCTTACCAACTCCTTGAATTTCTGGGCTTTCTTCTTAACTTTATCGACTGCCGCATGGTTATGTATTCCTAGAGGAACTGGGTTTGGTCTTGGGTATATATTTCTCGATCAGATGGTTCCCCTTACGAGCTATGATATTCAGCGTAGTGTCTGCGTTCTTACGCCTTAGTCACGTCAGGCCAGTGGATACCCCTCATCTCCTCCCTCATCCCGTCGTAATTCCCCTTGTAATATTTGCACCTTGGCCTGGCTTTATCGTGAACTAAGTAACAGTTAAATCTGAATGACAACATTACATGGCGGCTGGTGCCAACTGAGGCTAGATGTTCCAGTTTGGCCACCATACCCTCCTCGTTTGTTATGATGAGGTCCAGTGGCTTGGGTGTTTGCTCCCCTCTGTCTTTAACATGTTGGAACAGAAAATTATCTCTCAGGCTTTCTACAAAAAGAGTAGCAGGGTTATTTAAGTCATTTGGCATGAATTCGTTTCTCCAGTCGTTTTCGTCATAGTTAAAGTCCCCCATGATAAGGAGGTGGCTAGGGTTGAGCATCGCAGCGTTGTCTATTAAGGCTCTTAAGTTCCTTTGGTTTGGTAGGCTACAGTAAGTCCCTCCCTTTAATTCAATTTTACACCACTTGGACTCTTCAAAAACTTCTCTTTCTGTATCCTCACCTGGCTGGCTCTTAAGGTTTTGCATGGCATAGATTTTGTTTTTGTTTTATCCTCTTCGCCACTGATCAGCTCGTTAGCCGCTTGGGCGATCGGTCACGTCTCTAATTACTTTTCCTTTTCATTTATCTTCTTCACCAAAAGATCGGCTCGCTAGCCGCCCGGGCGATCGGTCACGTCTCTGTCACGCACTGTTGGCAAATAGATAACCACACCCGTCTTGCAAGTTTCTTGAGAAAGGTTCATAAATAGGTCATATCCGTCAATGTTGAATTCACATTCCTCTGGGTCGATTCTCCTGTTCTTGTAGAACAGCTCTACAACTCCTACTATTTCGGGTTGGTGCCTTCATTAGTGTTTCAAACTCCTCTCTTATCAAGGAACGTGTCAGTATTAGTGTACATGACATTCAAGCCAGAATTTGTTCTTGGTAACATCTTTGCTCTTGGCAGTGACATTCCCCTTCATTCTCAGCAGCTGCAGCTTTTGCTAAATACACTGTATTTTGCAGGGTGTGGTTAGAAATGTCATTGTTTACACGCGCTGCCTCCTCCTGGGTGGGAGGTAGAGCGGGTGAAGGTGTACCGCTGCCCCTGGCTCTGTGTTGACAACTTGACACCCTTGCTTCCACTACCCTCCCCATTGAGTACCTGTCCCCAGTCCTCCTCGACTCCTCCCTCCTCTGCTTCAGCCATGCAGGAGCTTTGTGCTGTTTCTACATTACCGTGTGATTTGGGTGAATGAATACATTCCGAAATGCCTCGCGCCTTGATAAGTTTTTGCCTGCTGAATAACCTCCCATTTCTCCTCACTTACTAGTGTGATCCTGAGGGGAGGCTTGCCCTCCTGCTTTGTCCAAGCCTTCTCACATCCTGAGGAGGATGGTATAGTCAGAACCTCTGTATAAATATTCTCAAACTGCAACTTATAGTGTGTTTTCCTACTCTCAGCTTCCTCCGACTGGCTCTCAGGACTCCATAAACTATTAAGTTGTTCCTACACTCGAAACGTTCCTGTTGCTCCTCCCTCTCCTAACAGTAGGTCTGCAGGTTGCCATTTCTTCGACACACTTCTTCAGAGTCTCTAGCTGCTGTAGAACGTGTTCGATCCCATTACTCCCCGCCACTTTCTGGCCCTGCTCAGGCCTGAGAGCATAACCTCTTCACTACCACCCTTCATTCTATCAGCTACTTCCTCCGTCTTAGCAAGGATCTCTTTATCAACTTGTTCTAGTTTGGCAACCAGCAAGGATCCAGCTTCATCTATTTTCGTCCCTAGGAAATTCGTTCTCCTATGGCTTGCAATCGCCTCTCTCACCTTGACTATGCAGTCAGGGCAATACCAGCAATAGCATTGCTCAGGCCCGCACAATCTATATCCGCCGTCGCCCTACAGTAATTGCATGTCAACAGCTCCTTCCTGCTTCAGCCCTGATTCCATACCTCATGGTTGTTGCTGTGGGGAGGAGGAGGCTAGATAGATTCATGGATGATAGAGAGTGGTAGTAACTCTCGACAGGAGCTGCCATGCACAGGCCAACCGGCCTATTGCAAACTCCTTATTTTTCTTATGACTCTGTACAGATCTACCCAGCCTTAAGCCCACCAGTTTACCAGGTGATGGACTTCTAATCGTCGGCTTAATAATAACAATAATAACAATAATAATAATAATAATAATAATAATAATAATAATAATAAAAATAATAATAATAATAATAATATTTATCTTTATTATTACTATGATAATTGCTTCTAATCTGTGTCTTCGTAGCAGGGCTTTAGCGTCAAGGTCCTTTACAAGCCCGGCACATATACATACATAAAATGCTAGTGACAGGGGGAGGAGGTTCAGGGAAGGAAAAGGAGGATTGAAGTGAATTTTAGGAGGAGAGAATAGGTGCAGTGGCTAAACACCCTTGCGTGAGGGAGTTTAGTTGGAGGCAGCAGCAACTCGCCTGGACGCGGCTAGGAGGTGGCAGGACAGAGTTAGGCTAGCGTCAGGTCAAGCGTCAGGTGCGTGTTGGGTTGGGCCATGGTTTCTCAGTGCTTGGTCGGCTAGATTGTGTGTGTTGTTTTCTTGTTTGGAGGAAATGTCTTGGTATTCTTGTTAGCTTGATGTTGATTTTCTTCTAACTCTCCTCCTCTTCTTGCTCTCTTGAAGTGTCCATTCATTCGTGTTTGGGTCTTGTTGTTCGTCTTCCTCGTGTCTAATGTCCTCATGGGAAGAAGTCGGAGACGGTGAGGTTGACCACGTGGGCTTCAGCTCTACGGGCCTCGTGGTGTTCTTGATTCTGTGTGGTGGGCATCTTTTCAGTTTCTTTTCTTGGTTTTTTTTTTCTGCTGGTTTTTCTTGTCTTGGGAGCGTACAGCAAGGAGGGCCTCTTTGTAGCTCAGTTTCTTGTCGAGTCTCGCCTTGGCTATCCTGCATTCCTCCTTCCATTTCGGGCAGGTCCGATCGGCGGAGGAATGTGCGCCACATGCAGCGCATTTTTTTACTGTGTTGGGGCAGACCTGTAGCGGTGTCCGGGGCTGCCGCACAGGAGCAGGTGTCCTCCTGCGCCTCACACTTGTTGACAGTGTGTCCGTAGTGCTGGCATTTGTAACAGCGTTTCGGTCTGCAGTAGGGCTTGACTGGCACAGTTACCCACTGTGAGCCTCCTTGGGTAAGGTTGTATGGTGTCCGATGAGGGCAGTGGTGTCGGATAGCTTCTTCACAACTTGGAGTTGCCCCTTGAGGAGCTCACTCAGCTCTGCTTGGTCCACGTGGCAATTTCGGCGGGAGATTACTCCCAGCTTCAGGTTGTCCCACTTTAGGCAATCATTTAAATGGAATGCCGTTGATGTCTGGGATCTTCGCGAGCTGTACGGGCATGCCCTTCGGCGAAGGTGATCTTGATGTCACCATGGAGCTTCAGTCGTTCCACCTTGGTGACCCCCAAGATCTCATTAGTTTAAAGAACTTCTTGAGAACTAGAAGGTTTAATTTCTGGGGCAGGCCGGCGTATCCGGACGTATCCGCGCCACGTTATCAAACTCATAACCGTTCATGGTGAGAGGGTTAGCAGGCTCGCTGCCTGATATGCCGCCAGCAATGACTCGTGCCACCCACCGGGCTAGCACAATTAATTTCTTCTGACCGAAAAATTTACCCTCAGTAGGATGACTTCCTTTATATAATCACATCTACTAATTGAAGTCTAAGTGAAATGAGATGCGCAATCCAATGTTATCTAAAAAGAAAGAAAAAATAATCACTTAGCTTCCTCTGCTGGTCTTATCCTCCTCGGCAGTCTCATGCATTCAGTGTTGCCGCCCAAGACAGTTTGCGTTGTCTTCTGTTTTTTTCAGTTCTCCTCGACGAGTTGTTGGTATCTATGTGCTATCCCTATGTACACTGTACCTTGCTATGAATGACGGATTATACGCCCACTCAGTCCTTTAGAAACACAGAAAAAAAAACTTTCTTTGGTGTAAAGGCCTAGGACTTATGGATAGAAATCCCTTACCAGGCTAATCAGGATCTTAATAAAGGAAAGTCAAGGACCATGGTTTTCCGAGGAATAACAAACAACCGTTAGAGATTGGCATCTCTTTACTATAAAAATATAACACAAAACTCTGATACCACTCAACAAACATCAAATAATTACGGGAGTCAAACAATTAAGGCAGTCAACAGATAATGGGGTCAAACAATTAATGGAAGCAAACAATTAAAGGAATCAAACAAATAATGGGAGTCAGCAATTAATGGATTCAAACAATTAAATGGAGTCAACAATTGATAGAATCGAACAATAAAGGGGAGTCAGCAATTAATGGAATCAAACAATTATAGAATCAAACCATGAACAAATATTTCCTACGGCAGTGGCCCTGGGGGAAGGTTCTGGAACACGGTGATGCACACTCAGGGTAGGGAAGCGCCCATTCAACTCCACACTCGAGCGACGTCTTGTAATGGCAGGAGAACACCGGGGCACAGACGGAATGTGATGAACTGACGGTCGTGGTATGCGGTAGTGGTAGATGACCAGAGAGTTGGCAGTTGATAGGTGAAGGTCTGGGAACACAGCCCACGAGTCCAGGACCTATGATGAGATCACAGCCAGAATTTGACGGACAGCAGGGTAGCTAGATACTGACTGTATGACGGCTGGGTTGAATCTGCCGGTGACGCAGATAGTCGCTGCCGTTCTCACCTCTGTCCAACCACCCCAAGTGTCGTCTGCACCAGCAAACGAGCGAGTTAGCAGCGGTAACCAGCCGGAGGATCGTTTCCGCCCTTACACAGCTCCCCCAACAAAAATCTACTGTAAGGTAGATTAAAACTTAAGATTAGTACACAAAGCATAATCATCTTACAACAAATGCTTAAATACACATTGCACAATAAAGAAGGGTCATAGAAAAGAATAGGTGGTAACTTGATGTCCAAAACGTAAGGCCTTATCAAGGAACTGCACGTGGGGTCCACTTCAGTCCAAGTTTAAGTTTGGGCCTATTTCCAGTCATAGAGGATTCTTCTATCTCGTCAGGTGTTGGCAGCAACTGGCAACCGAGATCAACAGACTCTGGCGTCCGAACTCCACAGGAACTCTTGCAGGTAGTGCCTCGACTAACTCCAGCTTGGGGACGTCGTCAAGGACACGAGCAATGTGGGTCCTGCAATTATATTTCCTTAGCAAATTAGCTTGATGTAATTTAGGCTTCTTAGAGGAAGGGGGCGAGAACGGTCCAACAAAATCTATGGCTTCCCGAGAAGATGGTTCTGCAATGGGTAAGGGTTCAAGTGGAACAGGACGGACTCTACCCTTGGCGGATATACGTGGGCACGGATCACAACTCCTACAAAAAGCTCTAATATCCGCTCCCATACCTGGCCAGTAAAACTGATTAGCAACCTTCCTATAAGTTTTCCTACGAGAACAGTGACTTACTAGAGGGCTCTTGTGAGCTACAGAGAGAATGTTACTACGTCAACCAGCAGGGACAACAAGTAAAAACCGACCTACTTTAGCTGGTCGCTTGGATGAAACACAAGACCTGTGTAACACCCCATTAATAGAAACAAACTTATAAACCGACCCATCTCTCACCTGATCCTCCTCCCCGGAAATCACCTTCTCCCTTACCCGCTTCAGAGTGGCACACGAGTCTTGAAGCTTGGCGAACTCCTTGGGCGTCACAGTCAGTGGCAACAAATTCGGCAGAATCAGGGGATGCGGTCGTTTCACCTTCGCCGTCCGTGTCCCAACAGCTTGGACCTTGGTTGGAGGTGTGGCGGCGTGTGAGGGTGGCGAGGCGACGTCGGCCGGTGGCGAGTCGTCGTCGTCAGCAGGTGGCGTGGGGACTGGTGCTGGAGGCGAGGAGAGTTTTAACGGTTCCGGGTCGTTAGGGTCACGAACACCGGGAACATTACCAATGAGGACACTAACAAATTTAATGGGAGCTCTTACCACATTAGACCAACCAGTGAAATAGGGACAACGCAGGTAGCACCTAACAACAGGGAACTGGTCAACACGACCTAAATAATCGGCGACACTAACCTTCGGGTAGCTGGAGATGTCAGCGTCAGGCAGGGCTTCTTCAGAGACAATAATGCACGAGCAACCAGTGTCCCTGATGAAAGTAGATGCCCTAGACCCATTGATTGTTCCACTGACACAATAACGGGGGCAGCTCCTGTCCTCCAAACAGAATCCGACCTTGTTGCTGGGTTGATGAGTGTCAGCAGTCTTGAAGGCGAGGGGATTCCTGGGACAGCGAGAACGAATGTGCCCTTCTTCTCCGCAGCTGTGACACCGCACGGCTGGTGAACTAAATGGTGGTGATGTCGATATAACCAAAGTGTGTTGTTCGCCACTGAAATACAACAATTGTTGAGCCGTACATGCTCCAGAAATGTTTCCAAGGTTAACTGGCCTACTACCTGCCGAAGGACAGGCAGCGAAAAGAACAGTATCATACAGTGCCTTTTGCTTCTTTCCAAATACATTTCATAATGGCCAGTGTTAATACCAGACAAAGTTCCAAATACATTTCATAATGGCCAGTGTTAATACCAGGCAAAGATACAGAGCGGTGAAGGTGATGAGTTGGAACATCTCATCCCTTAGAAAACGATACCCTGACCTACACCACAAAGTTGTGACTGAGGACATCGATATTGTGTGTCTGCAGGAGTGTCTCACACACAAAATGGTGTTCCCCACCCAGTCTGCCCAATTACGTGTATTATGATCCTAGTTCTACTCACACATGTTTGATGTATGTTAAGGTCACTCCCGCATTAGGGTGTGTCATAATGGAGGCGAATTTTTTTTTAGTTTGAAAATAGGCCCATGGTATTAATGATGTAGTTCTATGTG
>NW_024749745.1:0-8724 GCF_018991925.1 Homarus americanus
GAGGAGGTGGGGAGATGAGGAGGTGGGGAGATGAGGAGGTGGGGAGATGAGGAGGTGGGGAGATGAGGAGGTGGGGAGATGAGGAGGTGGGGAGGTGGGGAGATGAGGAGGTGGGGAGATGAGGAGGTGGGAGGAGGGGGAGGTGGGAATATAGTGGGGGAGGGGAAGGTGGGGGAGGGGAAGGAGGGCTTCAGGAGGGAAGGAGGAGGGAGATGCGGTGATAACTATGAATGTGTTAGTATTCTTAAATAAGTATTTTATTTAATTGGTGATTATTATATACTGGTTAGAAACACCTAATCTGTATTCTTCTTACTCCTGACAAATCAACTAATGTGTACAAAAATCCTCTATATTACCCAACTTGTCGATATCCGGGAGTAATAACCTTAAACTCTTCATTATTTTGATATAAATTTTCACACAAAGTTTATAAACTTCTGTATAAATTTGAGAAGAAAAAAAAACTCTGAAATGTTTTGAGAAAAATATATTTTTCCCCAATAAGTAAAAAAAATGAATTTTAAATGAAAACAATGAGTTTGGGTTGAGTGACCTGTGTTAATAAAGCCTCATATATGAACACCAAGGCAGCTCCCAGTTAGTAATTAGTCACCTGAGTATTATGATGAATGGATCCGTAACACCCCTGACTAATCTACCACGAGTATAAGAAACAGTGATTGATTGAAGTTAACATCCATGGGTGATCACGAAGCGTAATGAACAGGGAATTCAAGAAGTGGAGGAGAAATAACTCAGTCTTTCCTCAACAAAATATTCAGCCTTCAATCGACACCTTTACTATAACACATCCACTACAGTGCATAACCCCACCTTGGCCACCCAACCGTGATACAGTGGAATTTATATTTAACGGACTATATGAAGAAAGAAGTCCGTTAGATGTGAAACCTCCATCAAATGAACTATATAGAGATGAAAGTCCGTTATATCTCAAGTACATTATATACGAAACCTTTATCTAAGGATCTATATAGAGATAAAAATCCGTTATAACGAGAATCCGTTATATGCAAAACCCCCCATTTAACGGACTGTATGAATTGATTTATAAACTGGTTAAGCTAAATTATATTATAGGTTAAAACAATCATTGAACTATATAAAAAAACATGAAGAATAGATCACTTTCTTTAAAACAGGTGAAGTCTTAAGGGGGAATTTAGACTGCTCGAGATGGTAACGACTTGCCACACACACCCCGGGTCGTCATCCTATTATGAAACAATTCTCCTTCATTCCGGGTTATGGTACTGAAACAACCATCTGCTGCGGCGACTCACCTCACCAGGGACCACTTGGAGGGCAGATCCAATCATGCAATTCGTGATATTGGTGTAATAACATCACTGAGATTCGCCCAGTTGTATCGGCACCAACACATTAGGAGTTGTCCATTACCCCGTGTTGGAGAGTGTTTTATGTATCTCAACACACCAGGGAGGGACACTACTGTATGTATCTTGACACATCAGGGAAGGAAATATGTATCTCAACACACCAGGGAGGGACACTACTGTATGTATCTTGACACATCAGGGAAGGAAATATGTATCTCATCACACCAGGGAGGGACACTACTGTATGTATCTTGACACACTAGGAAGGAAATATGTATTCAACACACCAGGGGAGGGACACTACTGTATGCATCTTGACACATCAGGGAAGGAAATATGTATCTCAACACACCAGGGAGGGACACTACTGTATGTGTCTTGACACATCAGGAAGGAGCTGCATTCAACACACCAGGAGGGACACTGTATGCATCTGACACACTAGAAGGAAATATGTATCTCAACACACCAGGGGAGGACACTACTGTATGTATCTTGACACATCAGGGAAGGAAATATGTATCTCAACACACCAGGGAGGGACACTACTGTATGTATCTTGACACATCAGGGAAGGAAATATGTATCTCAACACACCAGGGAAGGACACTACTGTATGTATCTTGACACATCAGGGAAGGAAATATGTATCTCAACACACCAGGGAGGGACACTACTGTATGTATCTTGACACATCAGGGAAGGAAATATGTCTCTCAACACACCAGGGAAGGACACTACTGTATGTATCTTGACACATCAGGGAAGGAAATATGTATCTCAACACACCTTAGGAGGGAGCACTACTGTATGTATCTTGGACACATCAGGGAAGGAAATATGTCTCTCAACACACCAGGGAGGGACACTACTGTATGTATCTTGACACATCAGGGAAGGAAATATGTATCTCAACACTCCAGGAAGGAACGACAGCTTCATATAAAAAAAATTAAGCTCGTTGCCAATCTGTGTAGTAAGGTGAAGCTTGATAGTGTGTGTGTGTGTGTGTGTGTGTGTGTGTGTGTGTGTGTGTCTCTGTTTCTATGTGTCTGTATCGCATTAGATACAAAAAACAATAAACACACTCTAATATTACACACCAAGGAAGAGATCCCTGGTCTTTCTCTTAAACAAATAAACTGTATCAATGATGTCTGAACCCTTCCTTGTGAGGTGGCCGAGATGGTGGCACCCATATCCTCCCCCACACACTCTCCTTTGTTTCCTCAGGTAATTTGTTTGGTCTATTAATCTCTCTTGTCTAATATCCATACAATGAGACTAATTTTTTTTATATAGTACACGTTTACATTTCGTAATAAAGTGTGTGTATATATTATTTACGGTTTTCCTTCTAGATTCCTAAAGCTAGTATGGGAGTTGGTTGATGGCTGGTGATTCTGTATACACGTTGGGAGAGGGTTATGTGTATGTGTGTGTGTGTGTGTGTGTGTGTGTGTGTGTGTGTGTAGTATAGTATAGTATAGTATAGACAAATCTCAAACACTACATCAATCCACAGTCAAATAAGAAAAATAAAATATCTAAATAAAAAACTCCCACAAAAGATAAAAAATAAAAAGAGAAAACGAACAAGAAAAGAAGAATGAAAGAGACAGGAAAAAAAACAAGAGAAAAAAAGTTGAATTCTTAAAAGCACAAAGGAGTAAACACACACGCACACACACACACACACACGCGCACACACACACACACACACACACACACAAGAAACAAACTTCCTGAACTCTAAATTGAAGAAAATTTTACCATGATTTGAATAGTTTCCGTAATAAGTGCATTTTTCTTATCTTTTAACTCATTAGAGGTAATAAAACACACACACACAAAATAACCCCCAACTAAAATGACAAACAAAACGAAACAATTAGAAAAGTAAAAACACGAATGATAATAAAAATAAATAAATGTTTGGGTAGGTAAAATAAATGCAAGAATTTATTGTTGTGTTGGAGGAAACGAAATAGAATTCAGTCTTGTGGAATTTGGTGATAAAATGCATTCACACCTGTTTGTCGGCACGGTAGTCGGGTGAAGGTGGGGAAGACAGGTGATAGACAGTACAGGTGGCAATAGACAGTACAGGTGGCGATAGACAGTACAGGCGGCGATAGACAGTACAGGTGGCGATAGACAGTACAGGTGGCGATAGACAGTACAGGCGGCGATAGACAGTACAGGTGGCGATAGACAGTACAGGTGGCGATAGACAGTACAGGCGGCGATAGACAGTACAGGCGGCGATAGACAGTACAGGCGGCGATAGATAGTACAGGTGGCGATAGACAGTACAGGCGGCGATAGACAGTACAGGCGGCGATAGACAGTACAGGTGGCGATAGAAAGGACAGGTGGCGATAGAAAGGACAGGTGGCGATAGAAAGGACAGGTGACGATAGACAGAACACCGACAACAGACAGAACATCAACAATAGACAGAACATCAACAATAGACAGAACATCAACAATAGACAGAACATCAACAATAGACAGAACATCAACAATAGACAGAACATCAACAATAGACAGAACATCAACAATAGACAGAACATCAACAATAGACAGAACATCAACAATAGACAGAACGTCAACAATAGACAGACAAACACAATTTCCTGGAATAACAGACGTGGGTTTGGGTCTGGGGGTGGGGGGGGGAGATGAACCTTTTATATGCCTGCTTCGGTAAGTGGCTTTGTGGAGACCAGCCATTACAGGTCACAACACAGCAGTATGTACGACTCTGTTATACCAAGAGCTTTAACATTTATGAACTAAAATTATGGGAATATTATGAAAAAACCCGACCTGACCTGACCTGACCCGCCCTAACCTAACCACATCAAACCTAAACTTGTTGGAATATTATGAAAAATCCTAACCTAACCAAACCTAAACTTGTTGGAGTATTATGAAAAACCTGACCTGACCTAACCTAACTTAATCTAACCTAAGCTAACATAAACCTAACCTAACCCGAAGACCAAGTCATCTACAAACACACAAACAACGTATTATTGTATGCATGGTGAAGGAAAACAAAGAGACAGTGTTTACATAAATTACAATTACTAAAGAGACTACATCGAATTCCCTTCAGTTTATTTCCTCACCGTACCTCAATGTAACAAAAGTAACAAAAATAACAAAAGTAACAAACAAAAGTCACAAAAACAGCATAAAGTATATAGAGTATCAAAAGTATCAAAGAATCTATCACTAGCAAGTCTACGGACTTGGCGCACCCACATTCAACCACAACAAATCAAAAGTAACAAACAAAAGTAAAAAAAAACAGTATAAAAAGTATATACAGTAACAAAAGTATCAAAAGTAACAAATAAAAGTAAAAAACAGTATAAAAAGTATATACAGTAACAAAAGTATCAAAAGTAACAAATAAAAGTAAAAAACAGTATAAAAAGTATATACAGTAACAAAAGTATCAAAAGTAACAAAAATAACAAAAATAACAAGTAACAAACAAAAGTTACAAAATTACAAAAGTAACACAATTATCGAACGTAAAAGAGGTAACAAGCAAAAAATAACAAAAGTAACAAACAGAAGTAACTAAAATAACAAAAATAACAAACAAAAATAACAAAAGTAACAAACAAGAGTAACTAAAATAACAAAAATAACAAAAGCAACAAAAAGTAACAGCAACAACGAGGAGACGTAACTATGCCAAGAAACTAAAACAATGAACAATGATAAACAACATGAATTAACCAACCCATGTCTCTTGCTGCCCTCCTACCTGCCTGATATCCTACCTGTCTGATATCCTACCTGCCTGCTGATGAGGCCAATATACCTCCCAGACCGTAATTAATTAAGCTAAATACCTGAGCATCCTCTACCTGGCGTCTGAACCTAATAGAGATATACATATATATATATATATATATATATATATATATATATATATATATATATATATATATATATATATATATATATATATATATATATATATATATATATATATATATAAACAAGAATTCGTCATTAGTGATAATGGGAATACCTAGAATATTAGGGACTATTTCTGTAATGCTCAGGAGTTATGTATAATTTTGTGTAATATTTATAAAGATTCTCCATTAAATTAAGTAAAATACGTGAAATCATTCAGGTTTTTTTGGTGAAGGATTTATCTGATTATGGTATTTCTTAAATATCATCACTGGTCATTGGGCCCAGGGAGAGAGGTCAAGTGTTGTTAGGTCACATTAAGAGGTTACCCATAGCTCTGGTTGTGGGTATTGATGGTTGTTAATGAACGAGTTTGAAGAGAAATAACCAATATAATGTCTAAAAAAAAATCGAGGAAGAGCAAGTTGAAGAATGTTGGTAAGGAATAAAAATGGTAAAAAAAAATTAAATATTTAGGAATGAAAGTATAATGATAAGAGATCAAAACAATCATTATATTAGAGTGACGCCCTAACCTTTATAATGACAAAATTTCACTTATACCAAACCATGAAAAAAATATGACAAAGCTAGCTAAAAAAAAGGGGGGGGGGGATAAAAACACAAAATCATTAAATCTTAAAAACAAAATCTGATTGAAAGTAGAAAAAACACACAGGCACAATACACTTTCCGCCTTATTACATAGAGGAACTTGTTACCATCCTCATTGTTATTCCTGCACGAGCCTGGTGTTATGGATCGTCTCTCAGGACACACCACTAGAAATTAGATTGCAGGTGTCCAGACTTGAGTGAGTGGGAGTGGGGGGTGGAGTGGGGTGGGGTGGGGTGGGGTGGAGTGGAGTGGGGTGGAGTGGAGTGGGGTAGGAGGATGAATATGGATAATAAAGTTACCATATAAAAGATGTATTAGTCATGTATATTTTCAAGATAACATGTATTAAACGTGTATATTATCAAGAACAGTTTCCAGGAAATATATAGTGACCTTCATTAAGAGAGAAGTGAATTATACAAAAAATGAATAAAGTGATGATGAAAAATTAATCTTTTTTTTTCATATCAATATATAATAAACTTTTGTATTCGACAGTAAAACACATGGGTGATTAATTTATATTATTTATGTAATATTTGGTAACAGGGGGTGGCCTTGATGCTCTCAGTAGCGACGGTGATTGAGTTTTGAAATTTGCATGTGCTTAAATAACACTACTGAAAATAATTAACTACATAGGTAAAGTTCAACAGGTGATCATGAGTTAATTACTTTTAGGTCAACAGGTGACATAATTTGTTTACTTTTAGCTCAACTGGTGACATAATTAGTTCACTTTCAGTTCAACAGGTGACATAACTAGTTCACTTTCAGCTCAACAGGTGACATAACTTGTTCACTTTCAGCTCAACAGTTGACATAACTAGTTCACTTTCAGCTCAACGGGTAACATAACTAGTTCACTTTCAGCTCAACAGGTAACATAACTAGTTCACTTTCAGTTCTACAGGTAACATTACCAACTCACTTTCAGCTCAACAGGTAACATAACTAGTTCACTTTCAGTTCTACAGGTAACATTACTAACTCACTTTCATCTCAACAGGTAACATAACCAGCTCACTTTCACCATAACAAACAACAAGAATAATTCACATTCAACTCAAATTATTTCTGACACTATTCTTAACTCCTCAGTACCCCCTCGACACCCTTCTGACACATTTCAAAACACACTCAACACATTCCATCTTTCAACAAGTCTAACTCTTCACTTCCTCATTTTTATCACTATTATCGTAAACTTTCTCTATTCCGTCATTCATCATCAGCTGTTAATGTCTATGTACAATCTCTGTGTATTATATGGTAGTCTTGGACCTTTATTAAGACTTCCTATGTCTTTAGACTTTAAACTGTGAAGCCTGTGGAATAATCCTTGAATATTTTGATAATTTATATTTATTTTCTTGGTGTTATGGTGAAGTACTATGCTTCAATAATTCAGGTGTTTAGTCTAGGTTTGTTAATACACTAGTTAAGAACAGGTAGAAGTTATATCTCTATTTAGTCTAATCCTGGAATTTAAATCAACATTCACTAATATCACTATAATCGTGATTAGTGTTTCGAGTATATAATTATTCCTACTAATTATGTGTTAAAATATACATTAGTTTATTATTATTCTAAATGTATGTATATGATATGTACTTTAATTTCAATTCGTCAAACTACAGCCAGAACATGTTGTAATATTCCTGGACATACATCCCCCCCCCTCAACCTTGATTAATATTACAGCATTATCTCACATTATTATCTCATGCTCATTCAATGCTCCACACATCCCCCCAACTCATTTATTTATGTCTTGTATTCATTGCATAACCAGATCTCCCTCCTCCCTTCCTTTAAGCTATTCATCATTCATAAGCTGTGGCTCAGAGCACAATCATCCCATTGACTAAGATGATCTCCTCTTACTTGAAGACGTATAAATGCAGGCCAAGAGCTCCTTCAAGAGGGTTTCTATTAACGCCTCTCTGTCCTCTTAGAAGTCTTTGTCACCTCAGGCTGGGAATACTTACCCAAGACCCCCACACCTCTTCTTCTGTATGACCTGACTGCCAAAGCCAATAGTAATTAAGAATACTTCTTTTTTTTTTTACTTTCATTCGTTATCGATTCATATTTCTGATTATTTGTGATTTTCATTTTCCAGGATTACAATGGGAGCTGTGGGCCAACTTATATCATTTATAGGTTCTAGTATCTATAACTCTGGTGATGTAGATTATCTAGCCACGACTTGTTCTTCATTTATTCGTAATTATTTTAAACTTATTACTATTTTCCTAAAAGTCAGAGGTTAATTTAATGAATCTATTCTTCGCCGAGTTCCTCTCTCTCTCTCTCTCTCTCTCTCTCTCTCTCTCTCTCATCACCACTCCCCCCCCCCAATAATGTTCTATTTCCCGGTAATAATCATTTTTCCATCGAATTAAAACTTACAACTTCACGGGTATCTGATCTACTCTAAGTTCTTCACACAATCTCGACTACACCTTTGTCTTACCAGGAGTCTTATCACCACACTGGACAACCCTGAGTTCCCGTAAGACAAGTGTTATGGTAAGGCTTTAGCTAGAATAGACGCTAAGATGTGACTAGTAGCAGAGGTTCATGTGTTTAGGTGGTAACACTGGCTTTAGTCGGGTCCTATCTTATGTATGTCGCTTCACCTGTCTTCCTCACCTGACAACTTCACCTGTCTTCCTCACCTGACAACTTCACCTGTCTTCCTCACCTGACAACTTCACCTGTCTTCCTCACCTGACACATCTTAGGTCTAGTAGTAGGTATTATTTAACATCTTGATGCTCTTGGTAAC
>NW_024749746.1:0-14257 GCF_018991925.1 Homarus americanus
GCAGGTGCCACCTCCAGAACACAGAAGATGATTGTGTGCTGTCACCCTTGTATGGGGCAGGTGCGCCATCCAGGACACAGAGATGTTTGTGTGTCGTCCACCCTTCATGTAGGGGGCAGGTGCCACCATCCAGGACACAGGATGGTTGTGTGTCGTCCACCAGCCTAAGGGGGCAGGTGCCTCCATCCAGGACAAAAGAAGGATGGTTGTGTGTCGTCCACCCTATACATGTAAGTGGGGCAGGTGCCGCCATCAGGACACAGAAAGATGGTTGTGTCGTCCACCCTTCATGTGGGGGCAGGTGCCGCCGTCAGGACACAGAAGATGGTTGTGTGTCGTCCACCTTCAGAAAGAAGTGGCAGGTGCCTCCATCCAGGGCACAGAAAATGGTTGTATTACACCAGCTTCATGTGAGGGGGCAGGTGCCACCATCCAGGACACAGGATGGTTGTGTGAATAATAATAATAATAATAATTAACGGTTTATTGAAAACGCGTAGATGGCTGAAAATACCAGTTATATTTGGGAATGGGTTACGAATTACAATAATATACAAGTAACATAAGTGACACAAATAAGACATATAATAAATAGATGTGGAAAAGCAAACTACAGTTCATTTCAACATACGACAGTGGAGCAGTGTTTACTGGGATGAATACCTGATAAATTACAAGTCGTCCACCCTTCATGTAGGGTGCAGGTGCTGCCATCAGGATACACAGAGATGGTTGTGTGTCTCACACCCCTTCATGTGAGAGCCACCATCAGGACACAGAAAGATGGTTGTGTGTCGTCACCCTTCGTCAGGGGGCAGGTGCCGCCATCCGGACACAGAAGGATGGTTGTGTGTCGTCACCCTTCATGTAGGTGGGCAGGTGCACCATCCAGGACACAGAAAGATGGTTGTGTGTCGTCCACCTTCATGTATGGGTGCAGGTGCCCATCAGGACACAGAAGGATGGTTGTGTGTCGTCCAGCCTTCATGTAGGGGCAGGTGCCGCCATCCAGGACAGAAGGATGGTTGTTTGTCGTCACATTCATGTGGGAAGGTGCCACCATCAAGACACAGAAAGATGGTTGTGTGTCGTCCACCCCTTCATATAGGGGGGGCAGAGTGCCTGCAAGAACACAGAAAAGATGATTGTGTGCTGTCACCCAGCATATGTATGGGGCAGGTGCCGCCATCAGGATCACAGGAGCGGTTTGTGTGTCGTCACCCCTTCATTGTGGGGGCAGTGCCACCATCCAGAACACAGAAGGATGGTTGTGTGTCGTCCACCCTTCATGTAGGGGGCAGGTGCCGCCATCCAGGACAAAGGATGGTTGTGTGTCGTCCACCCTTCATGCAGAGGAGGCAAGCTGCCGTCCAGACACAGAAAGATGGTTGTGTGTCGTCCACCTTCGTAGAGGCAGGTGCCGCTGTCCAGACACAGAAGGATGGCTTGTGTCGTCCACTCCGAGCAGGGGGGGCAGCACCATCCAGGACACAGAAAGATGGTTGTGTGTCGTCCACCCTTCTGCGGGGCAGGTGCCATCAGGACACAGAAAGATGGTTGTGTGTCGTCCACCCTTCTGGGGGGAGGTGCCACCATCCGCAGCAGAAAGATGGTTGTGTGTCGTCCACCCTTCATGTTAGTGGGGCAGTTACCCATCCAGACATGGTTGTGTGTCGTCCACCCTTCATGTAGGGGCAGGTGCCACCATCAGCGACGCAGTGGAAAGTGTCGTCCACCCCTTCATGTAAAGGCGGTGCCTATCCAGGACACAGAAAGATGGTTGTGTGTCGTCCATCCTCATGTATGGGGCAGTAAAGCCGCCATCCAGACACAGAAGGATGGTTGTGTGGTCAGTCCACCCTTCATAGGGGGCGAGCAAGTCGCCATCCAGGACACAGAAGGGTGGTTGTTTGTCGTCCACCACCTTCATGTAGGGGCAGGTGCCGCCATCAGCAGACATAGAAGGTTGTCTGTGTCGCCCACCTTGAGGGGGGGGCAGCCACCTCCAGGACACAGAAAGATGATTGAATGGTCCACCCTTACGCATGAAGAAAAGCATCCAGGACTATAGAAGGATGGTTGTGTGTCGTCCACCCTTCATGTGGGGGCAGGTGCCACCATCCAGGACACAGAAGGGATGGTTAGGTGTCGACCACTCTTCTGTGAAGCAGGTGCCGCCATCCAGACACAGAAGGATGATCTGTGTCGTCCACCCTTCTGGAGAGGGGGCAGGTGCCACCATCCAGGACACAGAAAAGATGGTTGTGAAGTCCACCCCTTCATGGTAGGGCAGGTGCCGCCAATCCAGACAGCTCAGAAGGGTGGTTGTGTGTCATCCACGTTCATGTAGGTGGGGGGTGCAACCATCCAGGGCACAGAAAGATGGCTGTGTGTCGTCCACCCTTTGGCGCGTAGCGCGCCACCATCCGGAGACACAGAAAGATGGTTGTGTGTGTCCACCCTTCATGTAGCAGTGCCGCCATCGTGTCGTCCACCCTCAATTTAAAGTAGAAGCACCATCCAGCACACAGAAAGAGTGCTGTGTGTCGCCCACCCTCCGCGCAGTGTCGTTCACCCTTCACGTAGGGGGCAGCGCCATCCAGGACACAGAAGGATGGCTGTGTGTCGTCCACCCTTCATGTTAGGGGGAGGGTACCATCTGCGACACACAGAAAGATGGTTGTTTGCCACCCACCTTCATGTAGGGGGGCAGGTGCCACCATGTAGGACAAACAGAAAGATGGTTGTCAGGTGTCGTCCACCTTTCCGTGTAAAGGGTGCCGCCATCCAGACACAGAAGGATGGTTGTGTGTCGTCCACCTTCATGTAGGGGGGGGGCAGGTGCCACCATCCAGGACACAGAAAGATGGCTTGTGTGTCGTCCACCCTTCATGTAGGGGGGCAGGTGCCACCATCCAGGAACAGAAGGATGGTTGTGTGTCGTCCACCCTTATGTAAGGGGGGGGGGCAGTGCCCTCCATCCAGGACACAGAAAGATGGTTGTGATGTCGTCCACCCTTCATAGGGGGCAGGTGCCACCATCCAGGACACACAGAAGGATGGTTGTGTGTCGTCCACCCTTTCATAGGGGGTACAAAGTGCAATCCAGGACACAAAGGATGGTTGTGTGTCGTCCATCTTCAGGGGGGCAGTGCCACCATCAGGGACACGGAAAGATGGTTGTGTGTCGTCCACTTCTTCATGTGGGGGGCAGGTGCACCATCCAGGACAAGGTAGTATGTGTGTCGTCCACTCCATGCAGGTAGGGCAGGTGCCGCCAGGAAGGTAAGAAAGATGGTTGTGTGTCGTCCACCTTTAATGTAAGGGGGCAGGTGCCACCATCCAGGACACAGAAGGATGCTGTGTGTCGTCCACCCTTTCATGGCAGAGGCAGGTGCCGCCATCCAGGACACAGAAGGATGGTTAGTGTCGTCCACCTTCATGGGGGGCAGGTGCCACCCAGGACACAGAAAGATGGTTGTGTGTCGTCCACTCATGTAGGGCAGGTGCCACTAAGAGACACGGAAGGATGGTTGTGTGTCGTCCACCCTTCATGGGGGCAGGTTATCCAGGACACAGAAGGATGGTTGTGTGTCGTCCACCCTTCATGTAGGGGGGGCAGGTGCCACCATCCAGACACAGAAAGATGGTTGTGTGTCGTCCACCCTTCATGTAGGGAGCAGGTGCCGCCATCCAGACAGAAGGATGGTTGTGTGTGTCCACCGTTTATGTAGGGGGGGCCACCATCCAGGACACAGAAAGATGGTTAGTGTCGTCCACCCTTCATGTAGGGGGGGCAGGTGCCACCATAGGGAGATGGTTAGTGTCGTCCACCCTCTGAAGTAGCAGCGCCATCCAGACAAGGATGGTTGTGTGTCGTCCACCCTTCATGGGGCGCGCCATCCAGACAAAAGATGCGTCCACCATGTAGGGGGGGCAGGTGCCGCCATCCAGACACACAGAAAGATGGTTGTGTACCACCCTTCATGTAGGGGGCAGGTGCCGCCATCAGGACACAGAAAGATGGTTGCCTTCATGGGGGCAGGTGCCACCATCCAGACACAGAAAGATGGTTGTGTGTCGTCCACCTATGTAGGGGGGGGCAGGTGCCATCCAGGACACAGAAAGATGGTTAAAGATCTCACCATGGGGGGCAGATGCTGCCACAAACAAAACACACAAGGGGGGCAGGTGCCCATCCAGGACTGGTTTGTGTCGTCCACCCTTCTGTAGGGGGTGGGGCCGCCATCCAGACACAGAAGGATGGTTGTGTGTCGTCCACCATGTGTGGGGTGGGGCAAGAGCCGCCACCCAGGACATAGAAGGATGGTTGTGTGCCGTCCATCCATCAATGTAAAGGTAAGCCGCCATCCGCACACAGAAGCGACAGTTGTGTGTCGTCCACGATTCATGAAGGGGCATGTGCCATCCATACACATAGCGATGGCGTGTCGCCCACCCTCATAGGGGGGCAGGTGCCGCCACCAGACACAGAAGGATGGTTGTGTCGTCCACCCTTCATGAGGGGCAGGTGCCGCCATCCAGACATAGAAGGCTGGCTGTGTGTCAGCCCACACCTTCATAGGGGCAGGTGCCTCATCCAGACACAGAAGGATGAGTTGTGTGTCGTCCACCTTCATGGGGCAGGTGCCACCCATACACACAGAAGGATGGTTGTGTGTCAGTCCACCCCTCATGGGGGGGCAGGTGCCACCACGAGACACAGAAGGATGGATGTGTGCTCACCCTTTGTAGACAGGTTCCGCCATTGTAGCGTAAGTCCACCCTTCATGTAGGGTAGGTGCCGCCATCCTGGAAACAGAAGCGATGGTTGTGTGCTGTCCACCTCATGTAGGGGGGCAGCTGTCAGTACATAGCGATGGTTGTGTGTTGCCCACCCTTCATGGGGGGAGGGGCGCCATCCAGGACATAGAAGGATGGATGTGTCGTCCACCCTTCATGGGGCAGGTGCCGCCATCATGAAGGCTGGCGTTGCTCACCTCTTCGTAGGGGGTGGTGCCATCCAGAACATGCAGATGGTTGTGTGTCAGTCCACCTTCATAGCAGGCGCCACCATCCAGACACAGAAGATGGTTGTGTGTCGTCCACCCTTCATGTAAAAGCAGGTGCCACCATCGAGGACACAGAAGGCTGGTTGTGTGTTGTCCACCATTCATGAAGGTGCCGCCATCCATGGGCATGGATGGTTGTGTCGTCCACCTCCATAGTGCAGGTGCCAACATCCAGGAAACAGAAGCGATGGTTGTGTGTTGTCCACCTTCATGCATAGTGGGGAGCGATGGCTGTGTGTTACCCACCCTTCATGCGTGGGGAGGAAGCCATCCAGACATAGAAGGATGATGTGTCAGTCCACCCTCTATGAAGCAGGTGCCATCCAGACATAGAAGGCTGGTTGTGTCGTTCACCCTTCATGTAGCAAGCCAATCCAGCACATAGAAGGATGGTTGTGTCGCTCACCTTCATGGGGTGAAAAGCGCCACCCACCGACAAGATGGTTGTGTCGTGCCCTTCATGGGGGTTGGCAGGTGCCACCATCCGTGATATAGAAGGATGGTTGTGTATCCACCATTCATGGGGGGGGGGCGCCATCCAGAATACAGGAGATGGTTGTGTGTGTCCACCCTGTATGGGGGGCGCCATCCAGGACACAGAAGGGTGGTTGTATGTTGTCCACCATGTAGGAGGGCAGGTGCCGCTATCCAGGACACAGAAGGATGGTTGTGTGTCGCTCCACCTTCATGTACAGGGCAGGTACAGCCATCCAGCACACAGAAGGATGGTCTGTGTCGTCCACCCTTCATGTAGGCAGGTGCCGCCATCCAGAACACAGAAGAGATGGTTGTGTGTCCACCTCATATAGTAGTGCCATCCAGGACACAGAAGGATGGTTGCAGCCGTCCACCCCGTAGGGTTGCGCCATCATCCAGACACCAGAAGGATGGTTGTGTGTCGTCCAACCTTTATGGGGCAGGTAAACCGCCATCCAGACACAAATGATGGTTGTGTGTCGTCCACCTTCGTGAGGGGCAGTGCCACCATCAGGAACACAGAACGATGGTTGCGTGTTGTCCACCCTTCAAGGGGGGCAGGCCGTCCTCCAGGACAATAAAGCGATGGTTGTGTGCCGTCCACCCTTCATGTAGAGGGCAAAGCGCCATCCAACACAGAAGGATGGTTGTGTGTCGTCCACACTTCAAGGTAGGGCGGGAGAGGTGCCATCCAGAACACAGAAGGATGGACGTGTGTCGTCCACCCTTCTTCATGTAGGGCGCGGAGGTGCCATCCACGGCCAGAAGGATTGTTGTGTCGTCCACCCTTCTGGCGAATGGAGAGTAGCCATCCAGTACACAGAAGGATGGTTAGTCCACCCATTCATGCATAGGGCAGGTGCCGCCATCCCAAAACACAGAAGGATGGTTAGGAGTCGTCCACACCCATGTAGGGGGTGGGGGGCAGGCATCCACAATACAGAAGGATGGTTGCGTGTCGCCCACCTCGCGAGGGGCAGATGCCACCATCCAGAAGGCCAGAAGGATGGTTGTGCCGTCCACCCTTCAGCAGGGTGGGCAGGTGCCACCATCCAGCAGACGAAGGATGTTGCCTGTCGTCCACCCTTCATGCAGGTGGGGCAGGTGCCCATCCAGACACAGAAGGATGGTTGTGTGTCGTCCACCCTTCATGTAAAGCAGGTGCCACCATCCGGACACAGAAGCGATGGTTGTGTGTCGTTCAACCTTCATGGGGGCAGGTGCCACCATCGAGGACACAGAAGGATGGTTAGTAGCTGTCCACCTTCATGGGGGCAGGTGCCACCATCCGGTGATCACAGAAGGAATAGCTGTGTGTCGTCCACCCTTCATGGGGGGGGCAGGTGCCACTATCCAGCTCGCTGTGAAGGATGGCTGTGTGTCGTCCACTTCTTCATGTAGGGGGAGCAGGTGCCGCCATCCGACATAGAAGGATGGTTGTGTGTCCACCCTTCATGTAGGGGGAGGCCATCCGGTGCATTAAGGCCAGAGATGGTTAGGTGTCGTCCACCCTTCATAGTAAGAAAGCCGCCATCCAGGACATAGAAGGCTGGTTGTGTGTCGTCCACACTTCATGTAGGGGGGCCATCCAGACATAGAAGGATGAAGTGTCGTCCACCTTCATGTAGTAAGTGCGCAACATCCAGGACACAGAAGGATGGCGGTGTGTCGTCCATCCTTCATGAGGGGGCGCCATCCAGACACAGGATGGTTGTGTGTCGTCCACCCTTCATGTAGGGGGGCCGCCATCCAGACACAGAAGGATGGTTGTGTGTCGTCCACCGTTCATGAAGAGGGCGCGGGGCAAGAGCCGCCATCCAGACATAGAAGGATGGTTGTGTCGTCCATCCATCATGGGGCAGGTGCCATCCAGACACAGAAGGATAGTTGTGTGTCGTCCACGGTTCGCGAAAGTGGTGCGCCATCCAGACATAGAAGGATGGCTGTGTGTCGTCCACCTTCTGCATAGGGGCAGGTGCCGCCATCCGAGACACAGGCGATGGTTGTGTGTCGTCGACCCTTCATGTAGGGGGTCAGGTGCCGCCATCCAGGTCACAGAAGGATGGTTGTGTGTCGCCCCCTTCCGTAGGGGCAGGTGCCGCCATCCAGGACACAGAAGGATGGTTGTGTGTCGTCCACCTCGTAGGGGTCAGGTGCCACCATCCAGACACAGAAGGATGGTTGTGTGTCGTTCAACCTTCGCGTAGGGCAGGTGCCACCATCCAGGACAAGAAGCGATGGTTGTTGGTCCACCTTCATGTGCCGCTACCATCCAGAACATAGAAGGATGTTGTGTGTCGTCCACCTTTCATGGAGTGGGAAGGGCGCCATCCAGGACATAGGAAGGAGGTGTCGCCCACCTCATGAGGGGGCAGGTGCCGCCATCCAGGATATAGGAAGGCTGGAGTGTGTGTCGTCCACCCTTCATGTAGGCAGGTGCCACCATCCAGGACACACAGGATGGTTGTGTGTCGTCCAGCCTCTGCGTGAAGTGGGCAGGTGCCACCATCCAGACAAAGGATGATGATGTGCTGTCGTCCACCCTTCATGTAGGGGAGCAGGTGCCACTATCCAGGACACAGAAGGATGGTTGTGTTGTTCACTATTCATGTAGGGGTGGCAGGTGCCGCATCTGGAAAGGTAAGGGATGGTCGTCCACCCTCTGGGGGGGGCCATCCAGGAAACAGAAGGATGGTTGTGTGTCGTCCACCTTCATGAAGCAGGTGCCACATCCAGACATAGAAGGATGGCTGTGTCGTCCACCTCTTGGGGAAGCAGGTGCCGCCATCCAGAAAAACAAAAGGATGGTTAGTTGTTGTCCACCTTCATGGAGGGGCAAAGCGCCATCCAGACATAGAAGGATGGTCAGTGTTGTCCACCCTTCATGTAGGGGTGAGGGGCGCCATCCAGGACATAGAAGGATGGTTCAGTGTCGTCCAATTTCTTCATGTAGGCGGTGCAGGTGCCGCCATCCAGACACAGAAGGCTGGTTGTGTGTCGTTCACCTTCCGTGACAGCTATCCAGACATAGAAGGATGGCTGGGTGGTTCACCCCTTCCGCGGAAAGTGCCACCATCCAGGACACAGAAGGATGGTTGTGCAGTGTAACCTTCATGTAGGCAGGTGCCACCATCCAGGACATAGAAGGTTGCTGTGTCGTCCACCATTCATGTGGGGGCCATATGGACACAGGATGGTTGTGTGTGTCCACCTTCATATAGGGGGCGCCATCCAGGACACACAAGGATGATTGTGTGTCGTCCATCCTTCATGTAGGGGGGCAGGTGCCGCCATCCAGGACACAGAAGGATGATTGTGAGTCGTCCACCCTTCATGTAGGTGGGCAGGTGCCGCCATCCAGGACACAGAAGGATGACTGTGTGTCGTCCACCCTTCATGTAGGTGGGCAGGTGCCGCCATCCAGGACACAGAAGGATGATTGTGTGTTGTCCACCCTTCATGTAGGTGGGCAGGTGCCGCCATCCAGGACACAGAAGGATGATTGTGAGTCGTCCATCCTTCATATAGGGGGCAGGTGCCGCCATCCAGGACACAGAAGGATGATTGTGAGTCGTCCACCCTTCATGTAGGTGGGCAGGTGCCGCCATCCAGGACACAGAAGGATGGTTGTGTGTCGTCCACCCTTCATGGTGGTGGGGCAGGTGCCATCCAGGACATAGAAGGATGGTTGTGTGTCGTCCACCCTTCATGTAGGGGGGCAGGTGCCACCATCCTGGCCATAGAAGAATGGTTGTGTGTCGTCCACCCTTCATGTAGGGGGGTAGGTGCCACCATCCAGGACACAGAAGGATGGTTGTGTGTCGTCCACCCTTCATGTAGGGGAGCAGGTGCCGCCATCCAGGACATAGAAGGATGGTTTTGTGTCGTCCACCCTTCATGTAGGGGGGAGGGGCGCCATCCAGGACATAGAAGGATGGTTGTGTGTCGTCCACCCTTCATGTAGGGGGGCAGGTGCCGCCATCCAGGCATAGAAGGATGGTTGTGTGTCGTCCACCCTTCATGTAGGGTGGCAGGTGCTGCCATCCAGGACATAGAAGGATGGTTGTGTGTCGTCCACCCTTCATGTACAGGGGCAGGTGCCGCCATCCAGGACATAGAAGGATGGTTGTGTGTCGTCCACCCTTCATGTAGTGGGGGCAGGTGCCGCCATCCAGGACACAGAAGGATGGTTGTGTGTCATCCACCTTTCATGTAGGGGGGCAGGTGCCGCCATCCAGGACATAGAAGGATGGTTGTGTGTCGTCCATCCTTCATGTAGGGGGGCAGGTGCCGCCATCCAGGACACAGAAGGATGGTTGTGTGTTGTCCACCCTTCATGTAGGGTGGCAGGTGCCGCCATCCAGGACATAGAAGTATGGTTTTGTGTCGTCCACCCTTCATGTAGGGGTGAGGGGCGCCATCCAGGACATAGAAGGATGGTTGTGTGTCGTCCACCCTTCATGTAGGGGGGCAGGTGCCGCCATCCAGGACATAGAAGGCTGGTTGTGTGTCGTTCACCCTTCATGTAGGGGCGCCATTCCAGAATATAGAAGGATGGTTGTGTGTCGTTCACCCCTTCATGTAGGGAGAAAGTGCCACCATCAGACTGCAGAAAGGATGGTTGTGTATGCATGCACCCTTCATGTGAGGGGCAGGTGCCTATCCAGGACACAGAGAAAGGATGGTTGTGTGTCGTCCACCCCTTCATGTAGGGGGGGTGCCATCAGGACACAGGATGGTTGTGTGTCGTCCACCCTTCATATAGGGGGGGTAGGGGCGCCATCTAGGACACAGAAGGATGGTTGTGTGTTGTCCACCCTTCATGTAGGAGGGCAGGTGCCGCCATCCAGGACACAGAAGGATGGTTGTGTGTCGTCTACCCTTCATGTAGAGGGGCAGGTGCCGCCATCCAGGACACAGAAGGATGGTTGTGTGTCGTCCACCCTTCATGTAGGGGGGCAGGTGCCACCATCCAGGACATAGAAGGATGGTTGTGTGTCGTCCACCCTTCATGTAGGGGGGCAGGTGCCACCATCCAGGACATAGAAGGATGGTTGTGTGTCGTTCACCCTTTATGTAGGGGAGAAAGTGCCACCATCCAGGACACAGAAGGATGGTTGTGTGTCGTGCACCCTTCATGTAGGGGGGCAGGTGCCACCATCCAGGACACAGAAGGATGGTTGTGTGTCGTCCACCCTTCATGTAGGGGGGGGGCGCCATCCAGGACACAGGATGATTGTGTGTCGTCCACCCTTCATATAGGGGGGGTGGGGGCGCCATCTAGGACACAGAAGGATGGTTGTGTGTTGTGCACCCTTCATGTAGGAGGGCAGGTGCCGCCATCCAGGACACAGAAGGATGGTTGTGTGTCGTCTACCCTTCATGTAGAGGGGCAGGTGCCGCCATCCAGGACACAGAAGGATGGTTGTGTGTCGTCCACCCTTCATGTAGGGGGGCAGGTGCCGCCATCCATGACATAGAAGAATGGTTGTGTGTCGTCCACCCTTTGTGTAGGGGGGCAGGTGCCGCCATCCAGGACACAGAAGAATGGTTGTGTGTCGTCCACCCTTTGTGTAGGGGAGCAGGTGCCGCCATCCAGGACATAGAAGGATGGTTGTGTTTCGTCCACCCTTCGTGTAGGGGAGCAGGTGCCATCATCCAGGACACAGAAGGGTGGTTGTGTGTCTTCCACCTTCATGGGGCGGTGCCATCATCCAGACACAGAAGGATGGTTGCCTGTCGTCCACCCTTCATGTAGGGGGAGGGCCACCATCCAGACACAGAAGGATGGTTATGTGTCGTCCACCCTTCATGTAGGGGGCAGGTGCCACCATCCAGACACAGAAGGTTGGTTGTGTGTCGTTCACCTTCATGTAGGGGGTGACAATCCAGGACACAGAAGATGGTTGTGTGTCGTCCACCCTTCATGAGGGCAGGTGCCACCATCCAGGACATAGAAGGATGGTTGTGTCGTCCACCCTTCATGGGGGGGCGCCATCCAGGACACAGGATGGTTGTGTGTCGTCCACCCTTCATGTAGGGGCGCCATCCAGGACAAAAAAGGATTGCTGTGCGTCGTCCACCCTTCATGTAGGGGCAGCCGCCATCCAGGACACAGAAGGATGGTTGTAGTCGTCCACCTTCATGAGGGGGGCAGGTGCTGCCATCCAGGACATAGAAGGCTGGTTGTGTCGTCCACCTTCATATAGGGGGGGCGCCATCCAGGACATAGAAGATGGTTGTGTGTCGTCCACTTCATGTAGGGGCATCCAGGACCACAGAAGATGGTTGTGTGTCGTCCACACTTCATGGTAAGCAATCCAGGACACACATCATGTAGGGGGCAGGTGCCGCCATCCAAGACACAGAAGGATGGTTGTGTGTCATTCACCTTTCATGTAGGCAGCCATCCAGGACATAGAAGGATGGTTGTTTGTCGTCCACCCTTCATGGGCAGGTGCCGCCATCCAGGACACAGAAGGATGGTTGTGTGTTGTCTACCCTTCATGTAGGGTGGCAGGTGCCGCCATCCAGGACATAGAAGGATGGCTGTGTCGTCCACCCTTCATGGAGGGCGCCATCCAGACATAGAAGGATGGTTGTGTGTTGTCCGCCCTTCATGGGGGCAGGTGCCACCATCCAGGACATAGAAGGCTGGTTGTGTGTCGCTCACCCTTCATGGGAGCGTGCCACCATCCAGGACACAGAAGGATGGTTGTGTGTCGTGCACCTTCATGGGCAGGTGCCACCATCCAGGACACAGAAGGATGGTGTGTGTCGTCCACCTTCATGGGCGCCATCCAGGACACAGGATGGTTGTGTGTCGTCCACTTTATAGTGGGGCGCCATCCAGGACACAGAAGGATGGTTGTGTGTTGTACCTTCATGGATGCCGCCATCCGACAACGCCAGTTCATGTAGAGGGGCAGGTGCCGCCATCCAGGACACAGAAGGATGGTTGTGTGTCGTCCACCCTTCATGTAGGGGAGCAGGTGCCGCCATCCAGGACACAGAAGGATGGTTGTGTGTCGTCCACCCTTCATGTAGGGGGGCAGGTGCCGCCATCCATGACACAGAAGAATGGTTGTGTGTCGTCCACCCTTTGCGTAGGGGAGCAAGTGCCGCCATCCAGGACAAAGAAGAATGGTTGTGTGTCGTCCACCCTTTGTGTAGGGGAGCAGGTGCCGCCATCCAGGACATAGAAGGATGGTTGTGTGTGGTCCACCCTTTATGTAGGGTAGTGCCGCCATCCAGGTCTCAAAAAGTATGTTGTGTGTCGTCCACCCTTCATGTACAGGGGCAGGTGCCGCCATCCTAGACATAGAAGGATGGTTGTGTGTCGTCCACCCTTCTAGTAGGGGGGCAGGTGCCACCATCCAGGACACAGAAGGATGGTAGTGTGTCGTCCACCCTTCATGTAGGAGGACAGGTGCCACCATCCAGGACATAGAAGGATGGTTGTCTGTCGTCCACCCTTCATGTAGGGGGGCAAGTGCCACCATCCAGGCCACAGAAGGATGGTTGTGTGTCGTCCACCCTTGATGTAGGGGAGCAGGTGCCACCATCCAGGACACAGAAGGATGGTTGTGTGTCGTCCACCCTTCAAGCAAGGGGGCAGGTGCCACCATCCAGGACGCAGAAGGATGGTTGTGTGTCTTCCACCCTTCATCTAGGGGGGCAGGTGCCGCCATCCAGGACATAGAAGGATGGTTGTGTGTCGTCCACCCTTCATGTAGGGGGGTAGGTGCCGCCATCCTGGACATAGAAGGATGGTAGTGTGTCGTCCACCCTTCATGTAGGGGTCAGGTGCCACCATCCAGGACACAGAAGGCTGGTTGTGTGTCAAGCACCACCTTCATGTAGGGCGGTGGCGCCATCCAGACACATAGAAGATGGTTGTGTGTCGTGCACCCTTCATGTAGGGGCAGGTGCCACCATCCAGACATAGAAGGATGATTGTGTGTCGTCCACCCTTCATGTAGGGGGGGGGCGCCATCCAGGACACAGGATGATTGTGTGTCGTCCACCCTTCATATAGGGGGGGTGGGGGCGCCATCTATGACACAGAAGGATGGTTGTGTGTTGTCCATCCTTCATGTAGGAGGGCAGGTGCCGCCATCCAGGACACAGAAGGATGGTTGTGTGTCGTCTACCCTTCATGTAGAGGGGCAGGTGCCGCCATCCAGGACACAGAAGGATGGTTGTGTGTCGTCCACCCTTCGTGTAGGGGGGCAGGTGCCACCATCCAGGACATAGAAGGATGGTTGTGTGTCGTCCACCCTTCATGTAGGGGGGCAGGTGCCGCCATCCAGGACATAGAAGGATGGTTGTGTGTCGTCCACCCTTCATGTAGGGGGGCAGGTGCCACCATCCAGGACACAGAAGGATGGTAGTGTGTCGTCCACCCTTCATGTAGGAGGACATGTGCCACCATCCAGGACATAGAAGGATGGTTGTGTGTCGTCCACCCTTCATGTAGGGGGGCAAGTGCCACCATCCAGGCCACAGAAGGATGGTTGTGTGTCGTCCACCCTTCATGTAGGGGGGCAGGTGCCGCCATCCAGGACATAGAAGGATGGTTGTGTGCCGTCCACCCTTCATGTAGGGGGGCAGGTGCCACCATCGAGGACACAGAAGGATGGTTGTGTGTCTTCCACCCTTCATGTAGGGGGGCAGGTGCCGCCATCCAGGACATAGAAGGATGGTTG
>NW_024749747.1:0-59084 GCF_018991925.1 Homarus americanus
ACATATATAACAGTTGGAATTAAAACATTACAGGAGTTAGGTAGTTAACATAACATAAACCAACAGAAAACCCCATCAAAGTTACATAACAATATAGAACTGCTGCTAGGAATTGAAAAACTAACTTATATGGTTAGAAAAATACAATTGTAAATGATATGAATAGAATTTAAATGAAAATCTTTCTAGACGGTTATTATAGTACAGTACATCAAAGAAAGTTTTCATTTTAATTTAAACAGAACATAATGAGGTTATAGGCACAAACACGTTAGTTTTTAATTGTTACTGTTTGATTCTACTTAACAATTAGAAGGTATTAAGAGTAAAGAGGCTACAGAACTTGTTTCATCCTTGCTTGAAAACCTATTTTTTTAAGATAGAAAACAATTGTTAGTTAGTCTGATATAGGATATTGTGTCGCAGGAATTGGTCCAATAAAGTGGAATACTAATTATATATATTGTTGCTTTGAATCTATTAAGCCATTATACAAGAGGTTTTAACATACATCTAGTGGAAGAACTGATGATACAAAACATAATTCCAGTTTTCCAGCATTTACGATGAACTACAGCTGGCGAGTGAAAGATAGAAGATTCCAGTTATTTATATAGCGAAAGAGATGATCTTGGCTATGACGTGCGTCAACTTTGGCCTGAATAACAAAGCCATCTATTAACTGCACAATTTATCACCCTGCACCTCTGCCATACCTTCTCGATTTTATTCTTTCAGACAGCCATGAATTCACTTCCCTCACTTTCTGTAGCACACTTTTCCCTTTTCCCTTTAATATTTGGTGCAACATAAACAAATTTTTGGCCACGATTCTAGGAAATCTTTCATATCTTCTTGTTTCCAGCCGCTCAATTCCATTGCATCAAGCCCAGACTCGGGAGAGAGGATTTGTGTATATGGGTATTATATAATAGCAATTACAGCAGCAGTAACAGGAAATATTATTTCTCACCCAAGGAAGATGGCGTCACTCGGGTATTTTCTAGTGATGCTGGCAGCGACGATGGTGAACACTGCAACCGCTGTTAGTCAAGAAGTGGGAGGACCCGTCGAGCAGGTGGGCGTTGGGTCAGGTGGTGGAGCACCATCTCACCGGCTGTCACCTGGCGCTCATCACCACCACAAAACACTATATTCAATATAGTCAGGTGAAAAATTAATATTTTTATCAGTAAAATAACAGAAACAAAATATTGATGTATGTTATTATGTATATGTGTCGAGTTTATGCAGGATCTAGTGGACTTTTAAGACTTTTCAATGTGATGGATGACTTTAGTTCTAACCAATAACCGATTAAACTTATCTATTAAACAAATTCTTATGTCTAAAACAAAATCCCCATTACACATCTTGGATAATTATTCATTCACTATCCTATCACCCCAATTCTATCATTGTATGTCACTATGTGGTGATAGAGGATACTTACCTCACCTCTCATTATGAGACATTTATCTTTTAATAACGTTTATAGTTGCTCAGCATAACTCATTGCTCGCGTACTCCAGCCGTTGGATCAGAAGAGGTGTTGTGTACAAAGTAGATAAAGTAGACGTTCTTCGCTTCTTGCAATTCCGTATAATATTCTAGTGATTCTCCGCACTTTAAGTTATAGGGACGGTGCTAAGTCGGCCCGGAAGATCCGAAAAGGGTACAAATTACTCAGTTTATTTGCTGGTTTTCTTGGCTTTCTTCTTGTCCAGGCGTTATCTTATTGTTGTTGATTTTTTTAATAAGATACTGAAAATTAGACATAATAGTGAACAAGTGCTTTGGCAAAGCCATTGAGTCAGTTTGTTATTTTTCTTTGTTTCTTTCTTGTTTGTTCAAGGTTATTATAAAATTGCAAACGTGTGCCTTCTCAGACACTTGGGTGTGGCGGCTGTCGGTTGTGGAGGCAGGGTGGGTGTTGTCCCAGGACCAGCTGACCCAGGACCACCTCCTGCAGGAGCTGTGGAGACACCAAAACTACCTGGGGACTCATCCGATCTCACTGCCAACAACAGTGTTCCTCGTCTTCAGGTAATATTACAGCTAGAAGGTCAAGAAAGTCTGAGATGTAATCACTAGTGTTACACACAATATAGTCCTCAGCATGTCAAAGGATAATATTATTATCCTTGTTTTTAACTTGCCGGACAAATCATTTAAAAGCTTAACACCATATTCCAACATACTAAAAAAATTTATAGGAATTATATCATTAACTGCACTTTGACATCACATATAATGGCTAACATTTAGCCTTTACCGAAGTCCTCTCCATTCATTATTACTCTAGATTGTTAGAGTCGTCAGGTTTGTGGCAGTTGTCTGAGACTGAGTGTTCGTGTTGGGTGAGAATGAAGGGGTGGAAAGATTTTGTTCCATCGTCATCTCCGCAACATCGTCCACGCCTTTTACCTGGCCCTCCAAAATCTTACCAGTCACCTTACCTTTCCTCGGTAACTCACGCCTCAGGATAATTCTCCCAGGAAAGTTAGTAAATGTTGACCAAATATGAATTTACGTTATATATTTAATAAAAAGTTAGGTTGGTTAGATTAAGTTAGGTTAGGTTTTGTTTTATTTCAAGCTTCTAATATACATGTATTTTATAATCTACATAATCTCTTATTACCAGTCAGAAGTTTCTAAAAGGATAAATACATAGGAGTTATCGTTAATCGGCAATTATCCTTTACTGTAGCACACATATATATATATATATATATATATATATATATATATATATATATATATATATATATATATATATATATATATATATATATATATATATATATATATATATATATATATATATATCTATTGCGCTACAAGCAAGTATTTGGCATGAGCATGGGTAATTGTCTTTCTGCTCCTCTAGCCTGTATTTATATGGAGTTTTTTGAGTCTAGATTACTACCCAATATAGTGGACTTTATTCCTCCTTGGTATAGATATGTAGATGATGTTCTTTGTCTTTGGCCTAAAAACAGTGACCCATTGGAATTTTTAGACAAGCTTAATAATATTGTCCCTAGTATCACATTCAAAATTGAAAGAGAAATAAATGAATCCCTTCCATTTCTTGATATGCTTATCATGAGAAATGGCCAAAACTATAAATTTAAGGTATATAGAAAGCCCACACAGGTAGACAGTTTCATTCACTTTTTATCCAATCACCTTGAGTCTACCAAAATGTCAGTTTTTTCTGCTATGTTCCTAAGATGTCTGCGTATTTGTGACTCTGAATTTATTGACGATGAATTTAAACACATTCGTTCTATTGCACAGAAACTTGGGTACCCTTCTGTGTTTGTTGATCGTTGCTTTAAAAGGGCTAAAAAATCCTTTCATTCCTCTCTAACCAGACAAGTTCCTACACTTAAGAATATTTTGACTCTGCCCTATCGTGATGAATTTGTCCCGTTAGTTCGGTCCCTCAAGCTTCTAAATATTAATGTTGTTTTCAAGTATGACTCAACCATTACCAATATGTTAATAAGGAATAGCCCAAGTTTGAATGTAAATGGAAGTGTTTATTGTATTCCATGTAGCAAATGTAATTGTAATTATGTAGGTCAGACAGGAAAAACACTGCAGCTCAGAATCAAACAACATAAGTATAATATCAGAACTGCATCTGAAAGCAGTGCCTTGTTCGTTCATGTTAGGAATAATAATCACCCCATTGCTTGGGAAAAAAGCTTAGAAGTATTCAAATCATCTTGTGTCACAGAAAGACTTCTGGTTGAAGCTAGTTTGATTAAGGAATTAAATCAATAAACCTTAGTGATGGTCAGTTCAAAACTGATAATGTTACATAAATTTATTTGTCAGTGGCCCAAGGTTAAAAATGCTTTGAAAACCTTTGATCTTGATGTATGATAGTTATTTTGTGGGTCCCTTTTTTCTGACCTGACCTGTCTAGTCACGTCACCACCCTTCTCTTAAGCTCCTCTACGGTTGTGTTGGTGTGGGGATTAGTGGATGTCATCATTATGACCTGACCTCATGTTTTTAGGTCACCCTGTATATTTAAGCCTCTCTCTGTCCATGTAATCCAGTTGCCTCTGAAGATGTCTTGAATAAAGACGAAAGCTAAGGTACTCCGTTGTTTCCATTTTCCCGTGTGATTTTATCAAGATTTATCTTATCCACGTTTTCATTGTGAATTTACATGATATATATATATATATATATATATATATATATATATATATATATATATATATATATATATATATATATATATATATATATATAAGTGCGTAAACCACTGTAGATGTGATCTAGGTAGAAAGAAAGAAAACACGAATTCCCAAGCGCTTTTGTAATTTTACACGAAAGCGCTTGGGAACTTCGTGTTTTCTTCTTTCCTTGTGGTCAATTTTTTCTATATATAACATGCCCCATGTTGTTCCATATTATTCCTGTAATGATGTTAAATTTACTATTATATATTCTAGTCACCTTACCCTGTGCTGTTAAGGTTTTAACTGTCATTATTTGTTCAAGCCCATCTTATTTCTTTTTTATTTTGTATTGTAACCAGCATTCTTTGTTCGCTAACGACCATCTGCATCGTTAAACGACCCACCGGCGGGTAGCGTGTCGCGAGCCGACCTTGTTACTTAATTTATTTGTGTTGTTCCTGTCGCCACCAATGTGGTATATTCTATGTGAGTACCTATGTATGTCTCTGTTTGTGTCCATCAGTATTTGCTTAGTTGTATTCAAGTAATTCAGTGTTGTTTCACGTTAGTTAATTTCAGTGATAGTTTTATATGTTTATACAGTGTTAACGTAATCCAATGCTTTATTTTTATTCTTTTGATGTTTTGTATCACTTGTGTCTTAAAAGTTTCGATGGTGAATCAATTTGTTGTGACAGCCTACGAGGCTCTTATTGTGTTAATATTTAATGAATTAAATTTTAAAGGTTTACTTTATTTATTTTTATTCTCTTTAATTTACTTCACTTTTTGTTTGTTTACGCCTAGAACCTGGATATTTAAAAATTAAGAGATTTACAGATAATATATATATATATATATATATATATATATATATATATATATATATATATATATATATATATATATATATATATATATATATATATATATGAATTTTAGTATTACCATTTTGGAACGTTAATGTGGCATTTAAAAAACTCATGCACTGTAGAAACAGATGTTAAATCCAAGAACTCCCCAAGCAATGTTTTGCATTTTGCAAGGTCCCTTGCAAGGAATGTATGCTATGTTCTACTTAGGCCAGACAGGTAAAGATCTTGGAACTAGGCTTAAACAGCATAGACTTGTAGTATTGGGAAGGCCAGGAATCCAATGCTAATAATAATAATAATAATAATAATAATAATAATAACTAATAATAATATACGGTTTATTAATAGAGTTGCGGCCGATTGGGTGAAAATATACAGACTTACATTTGATTCGAACTTGTAATGATACTTAAACATGCATTGAATACATTTACAAGGCTGTACAGAGTACATCCAATCAGGAATTGTTTATTATTTAATAATAGATGGGATAGTGCTATTCTTATATCTATGGAGTCTTGAGGGCTCTTAGGGAGCAGATTTTGTTGTAATGGTAGGACTGCTCTGTTCGTTCATATGAGGAGAGATAATAAGCCTTGCATTGACTGGGATAATGCCTCGTCAATATAAAATTGTAATTCAATTGTCAGTAGGAACATTATAGAATCTAATCTCATTAAACATATCGAATCCGTCAACATGAATTTGAGTAATGTCATGTACACTTGCAATAAAAATATCGGTGCATACTGTAATTGTGAACAATTTTGAGACCAGTAGCGAAATAGGTATTGGGAAAGGCGAGTTACGATTCAGCCGTATGTTGTTGACAGCCCTGTAATCCTGCTGGTAGCTACCTGGCCTGGTCAAGTGAAACAAACACATTCATACTCATCAGGTGGGAGTGATAAATAGGCAGTATGAAGCCAGAGAGCTCCCTGTTAATAATAAAATTATTTGTGATACTTGTAGAATCTTACTACGCTAATTTATGCTGCCAAATAAACCGCACTCAACCTGGTCATCCTAGAGGTGCAGCGTAGACTTCTCTCCGAGACCTGTCGTCTGTAGCACCAGTTTGAGGTATCGCCGCCGAGGTATCTCTGACGCCGAACCCGCTGGGTATGAGGGCAATAATAACTTTCCATGTCGTCTAGCATGTAGATCTCTACTGCTTCATATTGCCTCTGTTTTATACCCCGTTCGCGAGACGAACCCTCACACTCATCAATTTCAGTCGACACAAGCAACAATCCGAAAAGAGAGGAAACAAACACTAGTTATCAACCCTTTATGGCAACACCTAGTGGAGGAGGAAGTTGAAGATGCATACCGCCGCTACCGATATATCCTAATACATATTACACCTACCACGATACTTTTTTGGTGCCAGTGTATAAACTGGATAATTTTGTAACCGGGTGAGAAGGTTGGGTGTGCATGGCCACCCTATGGCCTGACACGAATACAACTACTATAGCATGAGATTAGTAGGGTCACTGCCTTGTAATGCCGGACCATTGTGGACACCCTCTGATTCTAGGGACTTGATCTCCTCTCCTCTACTCTATATATTAGCCTTGTCAAGGTATATAGTCTCCCCCTTGAAGGTGTGAATTACATGAAGAGCTTAGGAACTTCATGTTTCCTTGTGGTTGCGAAACACCATAAGCTCGTTGAACGGGCTTTGTGTGAAAGCTATATAACAGAATTGTAGGCTGCTTTTCGTGTCCTGGTGGCCCAGAGTAGCGTCCCCGGTCACAATTATAAGATCGTGGGTTCGAATCCTGGTAGGGTAGAGGTGTTGATTATATGTAGAAGTCCACGTGCTTTATTGGGCTAATGAAATATAGACACTTCATTTAGTCCATATAACCGCGTGAACGAACCTCGCGACCTCACTAACCAGTTTCGGAGCAAATGGCGCCATGAGAATCGCCCTTGCCACTTATGTGGTGGGGTAACATTTTGCAGAATCAGCTGGTGTGGCTTGCAGTGCCATATATACTTCATTTTAGTCCATTCCAGCTACTCCCACCACATAAGTGGCACGGGCAATCCCCAATGGGAGGTTCACTGCGCCATCAGCTCGATGAACAGGCTTTATGTGAAATATAACATAGTCGAAGAATGATTTTTGTGTCCTTGTGGCATGGTCGGTAGCGTTCCCTGGTCACACACACTTTAGGTCTAGGGTTCGAGTCCTGGCTGGTGAGGTCGTTGAATAAATGTATATATTTATATATATATATATATATATATATATATATATATATATATATATATATATATATATATATATATATATATATAAAGAGAGAGAGACATAGTATATGGATAATTGAGCCTGTGATTTATGAAGCCATTGGTATTCAAAGAAGTTTTTAAATTTGTCCACATGTTATGGGCCTGCAAAGTTTAAGTAGCTCATATTTCATAATTCTACACTCATCTGCTCACCCCCATCTATAACTGTCTCTCGTAATTCAATATCTTGTGGCAAAAAAAATATTATTTTGATATTTGTAAGCATTATTTATTCCTCTAAAGTTTTCCATAATTCATCTCATGAATTTGTAACCAATATCCGCTCCAGCGATACACGGCAACACTAACGAAGAGAAAGTGATATGTCTCCCGAAAATAAATTACAGAAGTGACGCACTATGATCAAATATAAAAACACAAGCATCTCTGTGTGCACCTTGTGATATTACTGAATATAATTTATTGTTTGATGCATACTTAATTATGGAAAAGCCTCTCTCCCTTGGCAGCATCAGTGAGTGAGCGTGTGTGGGTGTACCGGCGGTGTCTGTACTGCAACAATGGGGAGGCGGACGTCCAACTTATCCACAAGTGGAACCTCACCTCCCTTCCCTATCATACTGCTGACCTCTTCTTTCAGGGTGAGTTTTGCTTTCCAACCTTACTATTGTAATACCGATATTCTTCCTAAAGACAAAACATAATATTCACTCATTTTCAGGTCGTTTATATTTCTACACGATTGAAAAGGGTAAAACACCTAACTTGTGTAAACTTTTTTATATTTCAAAATTCATTCTAAGTTAATTTTTTCTTATATTCTTGAAAAAAAAACAATGTGAATTCAGTCAACAAGCACCACATCTACAGGGTAAATATATTTCGTTACTCTCAGGGTGCATTCTTGAGACCAAAATATAAACAAAACAAGTCACCATATAAACTTGGATTGAAAAATCTGAAGGTTTCCAGCTATAGCACGTGTAAGATCCATTGGAACTTTAATATAAATTACGTGACATTTTATGTAAATATTTAGCATAATTCATTTGATTCAGCAAAGAAAATTTTTGAAATTCTTTATGCTTGAATGCATAAATCAGCTCGGTTGCACCAGTGATTATCCGTCACACTCAACAATTTTCTGAGTATTGCGGGTCGTTTCGTAATTGTCTCAAGCTCGTTGTCACAAAATCATCAAGTGCTCGGACTTCTATGTAATAAACTGTGCTTTTTAAATAATCTCATGAATAATAATAAAGATAAATTAAATTTGGTGACGTAGGTGGCCATGGAATAGAACTTGACGACTTATGCATCATAGTGTACAGATCATTCCTTTCGTTTAACGAGGGAATATTTTCATGTTTTGTATCTTACGACGAGGTGTCATAAGATACAAAACATCAAAATATTCCTTCGTTAAACGAAAGGAATGAGCTGGTGCACCATCACGCATTAGTCGTCGAGTTCTGATAGGCTCGTTTTAGAACAGCGTGGTAAAGTCTGGCGAGGAAATGCCTCTTCGAATCACCAGTCAGTCTCTGCGGCAGCAGATATGGGCCGATAAAATTATCAACAACGCCAGTCCACACCTTGACTGCATCTTGTTACTGATGTGTTCTACTTTTTGCTTTTATTGCGTGAGGAGTCTACCTGCCCGAGTATTTATGATGTTAGTGTTAAAAATTTCTTCCTTTGTCCAACTCACAGTTCCATTAGATCTCACACGTACTGTAGTTGGAAGCCTACTGCTTTCTTGATCTATGTGTATGTGGTATTTTGCCTTATTTTTTTCTCAAGAATACAACCCTGAGTTATCTGGAACACAATTATGTCAGCATGTACAGGTCATTTCCACACCAATGCGCTTTTGTTGTAATCATATTCTGTTGTAATACTATTGAATCTAACAGCCACTTTCCTGACATAATAATGACATCCTCAACAAAATGGCTTCAAAATTGAATGAAATCCCTACATCTACACGCAATGCTTTCCTGTAGAACAGTGACTTGACGAGGATTCTTCTACAACGAATCTAATGGTTCATAATTTGTCAACAGAACAGTTTCTTAACTTCATGGGCCTCAAGATCCAGTTCTCAATTATACGTTACTTCCCATATACGGATTACACACCAGGCAGCAAGGAGCCAGACAGTACCGTCACACTCAGAGACTGTCTTGATACTAGACTGCTCTCTGTCCTATCACGTAAACTCAATTTCAGGTAGAATTTGTATAACATTCTTGGGAATTTATGCCAGGAAAATTATTGAATATAGTGGATTAAATGAGTATGTAGCATCAGACAGCTAATTTAATTTTGAATAAGACAATTCAGGTTATCAGAACAACATGGCTGTCATTTGTGCGTGTCCAACACTGTCCATGCTATTGCTATATACTGTATAAGTCATGAACGAACAATAAAATCACAGCAATTTTTTATTTTTTTAAATGTTCGTTAATTTTCCCTTGAAATGCAAGAGACACTTTAGTAAAACAAATTTATAAATATTACCTAACAGTATTGAGGTTAGTGAGCCGCCTCAACGTATCTGGGGATCGCAAAAGAACGGCAAGTTCAGCGGAATGTTGGGTCTACTCTAGCGAGAGGAGGCAGACATCGGTGTTCCCGTTAGTCCACAAGCAGAGCGAATGAGTGTCATGAAGTTTATCAGTGCTTATCAGATTGATGTCTTGAGCATAGTGTCACTGAAGCCCCCGTTACTACCACAACACCTGTCGCTTATAAGACCCTTTACAGGTAGGAGTAATAAGTTTGTTTCTAAGGGTGAAACTGAGTGGGGCTGTGTACGAGATGGTGAAATAGATAACACATTAGGAACCGTGCGGATTTGAGGCTGTGTGGGACCAAAAATCCTATTAAGGGTTTTGCCTATATGAGTATCTATAAATCTCTTATGGAAACCATTGATAAAGAGTAATTCCTTTAATTTCCACCTGGACACTGAACTTCGACGCTCTGTACACTTCACGTACTTCTTTTTCATCAAGGTACGGACGAATTTCTGGAGGAAGTCAATACTTAAATTGTTTTTATATCGTCATGTACTAAAGTTCGTCAAAGGTGGA
The DNA here is from genome assembly GCF_018991925.1 of Homarus americanus. Classification (NCBI taxonomy): domain Eukaryota; kingdom Metazoa; phylum Arthropoda; class Malacostraca; order Decapoda; family Nephropidae; genus Homarus; species Homarus americanus. The sequence goes on from NW_024749747.1 coordinate 10,453, forward strand.
GGTATTACTAGCTGTTATCCACTTCTCAAAATATCGATTTAACGTTTCACCTAACTCCGAATAAGTAGAGTAAGGTGTCTTCTGGTGATTCCTGAATCGTGTACGATAAGTTTTTGGCACCAACACGTATACTTGTAATACACTACTATTAACGTGGTCAACCTTTCCTACCAATGTTGTTTTTCCCATTTAAGGTTTGAAGCAAATTTCTCCATGAGAACAATAAATGTATCAGGATCATTTTCATCAAATGTTCTCCACCAGATGAACATTGTTACCAAGATAAAAAAAAATCAGGTTTACTGTATTATCAGGTACATGAGTGAGGAGTTCCTTTGACGCTGTGCTAATTGTCCCAATCTTGGCAGTTTCGCTTCTCTTTCTTGTTGTTTTAATTTTAATTGTCGCTCTCTCTTGTGCTTTAACTTGAATTCTCGCTCACTTTCTTGTTCTTTTAATTTAATTTCGTGCTCAAGTATTTCCCGTCTTATTTTAAATTGGCACTCTATTATCAAACTTTAGTAACACAAAATCTTGGCGTTGTTGAGCAAGAGGACCATCCATTTTGAATGATTTAAGATCAAGTTAGTAAATAAATGAAATAATTCCTTCTGTAATTGTCACTGGAATTCGTACTAGAACTATGATGCGTAGTTTAGCTATGCATTACGAAAATGATGTAGACTGAGTCATGACACTATGGTGTTATGACTAGTATTTAGCACGAAGAATAATTCACGTCTTATTCAAGCTTTAGTTACTACTTGTCGACTGCACTGTTTTAATTACCCGTCTACTCTTAGCAATTTATAATGAAGTTCAAAATTAAGCTAAGTTAAGAAAAATAAAGAGGCCCAAAAATAAAAGTTTGTTTTGAACTAGAAGTGTTTTCAGATTCATCTCCCTCTCTGACAGGCACATCTATTGTCCATTCAATCTCCTGTAGGCACTTCCAATGATCACTTTATAATTAATAATTAGGGAAGATTGTAAAGCAGAAGTCTTATAGACAAGACAATGTGTACTCAAGGTAACAGTATTCAATTAGATAGTTATCAATTTAGTATGGTAGTAGGTAGGTAAAACGAAAAGTGACAGTTTTATTATTATACTTGAAAAAATTTTTACATTCAAATAATCATAAGGAGTTAACACAAATAAGCTTTTAAGGCTTAGTAAACACTTGTAAGAATGATGGAAGGTGGTTCTCTGCATAATGAATATTGGCACCAAGAATTGTATACGTAAGATAATTACTTCATTTATGGTAAGACTCACTTGTGTTGGCGACATTCGTATGAATAAAGAAGTAAACGGAAGTATGTAAGGTTCTTTTATCTCGTCACTGGTTGTTTGGCGTTTTACAGCAAATTTAGGGAGCTCTTAGAAATCACTTATTTCACACTAGTATAACAAAGGCTGGTACACACAGTTAAAAAAGTACCGCACGGATTATGTGCGGAACAATATGACACCACGGACGAGGTGAAATATGTGTGTTGGTCCTGTATTATGGTGGTAGTCCTGCTGTCCTTGCCTGAGGGTGTCCTCATATATCTGTTGCCCTACCCTAGGTAGGTGGAAACGTTTGCCCTACATACACGCATACCAACCCTTCCGGCACATCAGGTGATGTATGGATCATTACGGAAGTCAGCAGACTCCCCCTGCGCGATATATTTTTTTTTTATTTAGGTTTACAGATCAGCCTATATGTAGGTTGGACACATGGAATACTCGTAGGTACGGGCATGGCTTGTGCTTGACGTCACTTTTTTTTCCTAATAGATGATTTGGTCGAATCATCCCGCCACGACGATCACGCGATGTGCAGGGGAGAAGAGGGTGGGGGTTCTGAGCGGCAGGTTGAATTCTCCGATTGCAGAGCAGCTAAATATCAATTTTTGAGGGAATTTTGCATATGGCGATACGAGTATGAAAATTGGCATGGAGATTCAATATGGGTTAATAATCAAATCGATCCGATTGGACATTCAAAATTCCCAGATGGCGGCCATTTTCCAAGATGGCCGCCAAATGTAGATGTCAAATTTCCTTTTTGACATAAAATTTATTGTGCTCAGCATTCAGGTGATTTCATTGTTGATTTCCATGTTTTTGAGTATGTAGAATCTGAATTTTGTGTTGAAAACTCTGAAATGGATAACATTCAAACGAAACATGCTTATAAAGAGTGAATGTCAATGTATTACCAGAGACACACTGGTGACAACACTGCTGTGAAAGTGAGCACGGGGTTCAGTATCAGCTAAGTACAAAAATCACAGTAAAAGATTATTGAGTACTTAGTGTTCCGTCACTATCATATTAGCCCCAAATAAGGTTAGGTAGCCGCACCTGAATTGACAGGATGTGCCAGCGCGAGAGAGCCGAGCCACGGATAATGAGTTAAGTTATCTGGATGGTGGCACAGATCGCACGGGACTTAAATGATACTGGATGAACGATCAGCGGGCTAGGTGTAGAGACAAACAATTGCTTGAACTTAGTTGTATCCCATACGAGCACTATGATACGAGAGGTAGTAAAAGGATAAACCCTCGGCTCTGTACCACAATGGCGATGAATATTGGTCCTAAAGTAATCCTGAGGAGAGGAGAAAACAAACTGGGCCAAATTAACACTTTGTCAAGAGACCAACGAAGGAAGAACTTAAATCTCCAAAGACTGGAAGTGAGGAAGATGGCTACAGCAAATTAGCAGACTTATTCTCTTTTTCAGCTCAATCAATGACCTTCCAATAGGTTTGATATGGAAAGACAGGGATGGTGGAGATGGTATTGCAGAGACACTGAGGGAAAACAATACAAATTATGTGAGGCAGAGGCTTGGGGTTTAACAAATGTTACAAAGAGAGCCCCAAAAGTAGCTATCTGTAGTTGATAGTGATGAAAGTTGCAGAAGGAAGGAATTGCCACAGCCAAAGAACACAGGAACCACAACAAAGTTTTTTTATGGCATGTGGCTGAGAGTGCTCTCCGACAAGCAATGATAATGAAACTCAATGACGGAATCAGTGTGTGCAAAAGGCACTCATTGACAAAAGACTCATGCTAAACTTAATTGCAAAGAGATATTGTGGTGGCACAAAAATTGATGAAATATCAACCTGCTTGCTTAGCTGCACATTGCAATATAGAAAAAGCATCTTAGTGCGAAGGAATATGAAACACAAAAGAACCTTGACAAAAGATGCATATGCACTAGGTGTCTCTGGGTGGTGACAGACATCAATGAGACAAAAACTACACGTGAAGGTTCTATTAAGAACAATTCTTAGTAGCCTAAAAACAAATTGGTGTCGAATTACTTGAAGTTCATTCTACTACACTTAAAGACCAATAGATTTCACTTGTTCCTCAACTTTGGAAGCTCACAATAAGAAGGAAGTGATGTTTTACTAGCATTCCAAAGAGGATGAAGGCTCCATCTGACTGAGGTTGACAAATACAATGAAACTGTTCGTTTGACCTTTTACTGCAACAATAATACGACAGGATATGCTCAAACACAAGTAAAAATTCAAAACGATGCCCGACGATAGAAATGGCCGAAGAAGGCTGGGTTGCCATCATCAGTTCTCCAATTCATATGTATGGTTGACCATGGAGCAGACATTAAATAAAAATCGGCATGGAACAATCAAGATAGGAAAGCTGTTGCAGTACAACTGTTTTGCTGCGTACCCAAGGAAGAACACAGTCCACAGACATTCTAAGGCTAGCAAGACCCATTTGCTGTGGAGAATATTGCCATGTTCGTGTTTTAAGGCAGGAAAAGATTGCTTATTGACATTCTCAATCAGCATGGTATTTTGTTTATGATAGGGTTTTTAGAAATATCTGCCCAACTGGTGATGCTATTTGTTTCCCGAATGTAGAAGATGGAGTTATTATTGCCTGCAAACTGAAAGCATCTTTTACAACACCCTGCAATAGACAACATTGACCCTCCTGCAACTGATACCACCTGCCATGGTACCAGTATCTCTGTTTACCAGTACCCAAGCTTTGAAAATCTTGGTGAGAAGCATTGAGCCCACTTCATGCAAGACAGAAGCTGTATTGGAAGGCAATAAAAGACTTCTCATAAAAGCCAGTGACTGAATATCATTGTCACTGCTATATCTGTGTTCACATCATGGGAAGAAGTGGTGTGAAAATGTGGTTTCTTATGGTCAGGGGTTTATAGAAAATGGATTCCTGTTCATGTAGTTGTAGCCATGGGGCCTGAAAAGGCCACTGGAATCACATTTTCATGTATTCAGTGGTTTGTGATGTTGTGTCCGTCGAAGTGTCCTACATCAGTTAGTGAAGAAGATCTCCGAGGTCTTTGAAAAGAAGAAGTTTGTGGTGGTGATGTATGACGGAATTCTTTACTGAGTCAATGGTTTCAAGACTTGATTTATTTGCTCGCAAACAGAGATCATATGTACACATTCTTACAACACGGTCTGCTCTAAGGAACATGTCAAATTATTTTAGCCTATCAAGGAATTGGAATGATTTGGGGTCAGGCAACAGTAGCCTAACCAGACATTCCAAGTCCTGCTAACTGGGGCACAGTAAAAGAAATGAGATATGTAGCAAAATACACTGGACTGACCTTCCACCATGCTTGGCAAGCTACCAAGAACTCACCAAGATGTTCTTGCAAGAAAAGACTGTGGACAGCAATGTAAATGTATCCGCTCTGGTCTCACTTGTGCAGCTCTGTGTGGATGCAAGCCAGCAGCTGTATATAGGAAAAATAACACACACAAAATACAGTATCTCCAAGGATATGAGGCAAGATATAATTGTTTCTCATTTTAACTAAAGATGCGCTTACACTTGTACTTATGAAAGTAAAGTATGTACAGAACCAATTTACTTTAGGCATAAGACTCAAAACTAAAGGTTCAAAACAATAATAATGTGTTCCGTCATGCTTTACAAAACATATTAGCCAATAATAAGTCCACCTAAAATAATGTTTCTGTTAGGCAAATTTGGCGGCCAAGCCCTAACGGAAAGTGGCCGCCATCTTGGGCTGGCAGATATCCAATGGGATGAATTTGTTTCAGTAACTCATATTGAGGTCACACCAGGGGTTTGATGCTTGGATGTAATTTGAATGATTGTACCTGTTATCTGCTCCTTGCTATAATTGGGTGGCGCAGGGTGTATGGGAAGACTCCATGTGTTATTAGAGGTACTACGCCGGCGATATGAATGAAGTTATCCTATGGCACTATTAGCATATAGGTATTTTAGATTCTGGCAAAGCTACTGATAAAAAAAGAATGTAACTTCCTCCTTCCTGGGAGAACTGTGGGTGGCGCTGTTGTTTAGTGAAAGCGTAGTGGCGTGGGGGTGTGACCCATAACAGTTTAATACATGGGGGCGTGGCGATGGTTTGCAGGAGGGTCGTGGTGCTGAAGTTCACCACACATTCTTGTACGGCTGGGGCGCGCTTCTGGGCAGCCTCAACCCTCCGTCAGCTCAGGAAAAATAAATCTTTCATCGCAGTAGCCAATATAAGAAGGTCTTCTTTACACTAGTTACACGCCTCGTTGTTAATCTCTCTCTCTCTCTCTTTATATATAAATATATATGTATATATATATCACGGAATCCGTGGATCCGTATTTTGTTTTCAAAGAAAGGAACTTTTGAGTCAATCGCATATTCGTTATTGAAACAATTGAGTGAGTATAAATAGGTTTCCATTTGTAGGTAATATCATGAGTTCTAAATCTGTCAACCTTACTCTTATGAAGCAAATAGCGTTTAAAATGTCCTGCCAGTATCACATTCATGAATATATTGAGAAGTTTGCCATACTGTGGTCATAAAACCTTATGGAGTCTTGTAAAGCTATTGAAAATTTTTATTTTATAACAAAGTGATATAACACTTCTTTGAACTATACTTTTTAAGTGTAAAAAGGACAGATAAAGCGTTTACATGACAAGACCTTATCCACATTTCTTGGACCAAATATTTAGTTACATTAGTTACATCCTCATGGCTACTTCATTTATCAATATCTAATCCTCGTTGAGGTCTACCGTTGTTGAGTCTTTCACTTGAAGGCAGTAAATTCCCCGTCTTAAAACACCTACTATTAGTGTCCCTTACATAAAAGTATAGTTCAAAGAGGTGTTATATAACTTTGCTACTCCATCCATTCAATAGCTACAAGATTCCATAGGTTTTATGGCCTTTATTATAGCCAAACTTCTCAATATATATTCATGAGATGTGATACTGGCAGGACATTTTAAACGCTATTTGCTTCATAGAGTAAGGTTGGACAGATTTAGGAACTCCATGATATTACCTGCTAAGTGGAAACCTATTTATAATTAATTAATTGTTTCAATAACGAATATGCGATTGATCAAAGTTCCTTTCTTTGAAAAACAAATACGGATTCCATGATATATATAGTTCCAAGTAAATACGTAGGATTCTATTCTAAGACAAAAGTTTATAAAATCGTAATTAGGAGGCCAATACTCGCTGATTTCACACAATTATCTCTCATTGTTCCTTCGTGGTTCAATAACACCAGCATAGTAAAGATATAGCTCTACTAGGACGCTATTGAAAAATAATATTATGATTTGAGGCAAATTAATTAGGTTCCGAACAGATTCAGTACTCTCGTTGGTCTATCGCTTTAAAACAAACTTGTTATTCTTGAGCTTGTTAATTCAGAGAAATGTGTTCAGTGAATATTGTCGTTACTCCATAAATTCGCTTGAATACATGAAATGTCAATTATATTTACTGAGGGTTAAAGGCCTGGTCATTTAAAGTAGAAATGCGAATGTTAGGTGGGGATGAAGTTATATACAATCGTTTGGCTGCACAGTGCAGATTGTGTTTGCAGGTGCTGGTGGAATTGGTGGCTGGTGTTCTATTGTCGTCATGATCACAGGGTTTCGTGTTGAAATCTGCACGGTCGAGGATGGGATGCGAAACATTTGAGGTCATTTGGTTAAAACGACTTTGGTAGGGCGCGGGTTGGTGGAGATGTTTGCAGGCCTGTGTGCGGAATAATGGAAAAATGGGGCAAATGTTTTGCCGTGCATAATTTCATGCCAGCCGCTGCTTTGCGGATATTCCGATTATATTATGAAATTCCAATTACTATTTCTTACAATGACGTAATATGTGAAACAAGTCAATATAGTTAAAAGGAATAACATCATTTCTTTGCTGAAGAAGAATACAAGCCCAATCCGTAAAGCCGAGTATCATCAACTGAACACAAAACCACGCTGTAATATATAAGAATGTAAAGCATCGACTCAGTTTTTACTCTGCCGGAACGTACAAATCAGAAAAAAAATGTAAAAAGGGACAAACTGGCGCAGTTTAACTGTATAAAATGACTACTCAATAATATATTTTGGCACCTCTCCCAGCCTGTAACAACGGCAGGGGCGCGAAAAGAGTGAAAGAGGGGAGCTACTCATTCTTCAGTGCTAAATGCCACATCACCATCATCGGTGACTCCAAGTACACCAACAGCTACGGCCAAACACCCTTCCCGTAAACAGCGTGGAATAAAAGTACTAGCACCTTTGGGTGGTCATTCAGGCGTAATGTAATATGCTAAGTTGCATGCTCGGTAGGTGTATGTAGCAAATACTATAGACGGCAGGATTGAGCGAGTGTTTCAGAGGTGTAAGGAAATGGAAAGAGATGCATTTCTATTGAAACTAATAGAGATAAAGAATATGGAATATTTTCATGCAATGAAAAAGTTATTTTTTTGTAGTTTAAAATAATCATAATTCGTGCAGCAAAACTTTTGTAATACCTCAAGAATATAAACACATGTTCTCCAGCTATTGGTGCATAATTATGATATCCAGATAAAGAATCTCGAACTCCACTCTAGTGAGGTGGCAGGTACCGGCGCAGGTGAACCGGATACTGTATAGACTTAACACCAAGTGTACTCTTGACGGTGGTGAATACAGTGGTAAAATACTTAGTCTCTTCGCCTCGTCCCTAACTAAGTAAAGCCAGCATTTATTATACCTTAGTATAGACAGTTAATTACGCAAGTTGAATTTTAATAACTTGGAAGCAATTATTCACAGTTAACTATGATTATATCGCCTCCTACCCCAAAAACATCGAAGATCTAAAGTGCAATCATTTCCTAAATATATTACTGACACTCAAATATAGTATATACTACATAAAATCGTAACAACAACACAGCCCGCATCCTGGCACAAGTTTTAGTTTTACTCTCCAACTTTAGAATTGGAAAAAGTTGAAATTACTATCTCAAATAACATTTCATGAAATTTGTTTAGTCAGATCACCTTGTATTCTTTACTTTAAAACAAGAGAGTTGCCAACAGATTGCAGAAAAGTATTATGGAAATTTTTTCAATAAGAATTAATTATACAGATATAATGGTGTCATAATTTATTAGAAGCATTGCACTAAATCTATCGAGCTTTTCTGTCTTCATATTACATTTCCTCCAAGTTTCGCTATTTACATTATTTCTTAGGAAGGGGAGCACCATATTACCAGCGTTTCCAACAGCTCCTGTCTAGGTTAAAAGATACCGGCATTGCTCACTACTGGATTGAAGGCGTATTAGCCGTGAGGAGAACAGGGCAGCTGCACTTTACTGGACACTCGGACAATCCTGTGGTAAATATTGTGCAGGCGTCTCTCTCTCCCCATCTATACTATATGTTAGATCCAGTATCTGTATGTGTATATGTTGCCTGATGAAATATAAGAGAGTTTGTCAACTTTATTTGTTAAATTACGAGTTTCTTTACCGGCCAATTTTATCCGTGGGGCTATGGGTATCACAGGGATAAACCGGCCATTAATAAATGCCGAAACCATCAGCTAATTATATTTAATATGGTAGGTGTTTCAGTTCAATGGATGGAGTCTGAAAGATGAAATGTCAGTTCATATGTATCAGCATTTAATTTGTTGGAATTAAAAATGATATACATGGTACCTCGTGTTTCATACCAGCTGGATTCGGTAAATGCTACTGACACCATACGAGAACGGGCGGTTTAATGAGTTCTCAAACATCCAAGCAAATGATCGAGCTTTGGTGTGAAATATAACATAGTTAAGAGCACAACCTTTTCAGTACTTTCAACGGTACATGGTCATTAATTCCCTGGTCCAGCATTAGGTCGAGGTTCAGAATCCTGGCTGGTGAGTCGTTGATTTATATTCAAAGAATCCCGCGTGTTATATGGACTAAAAATGAAGTGTATATATATATATATATATATATATATATATATATATATATATATACTATATATATATATATATATATATATAACTATTATTAATTTATTGAGTAATTAATTAATTTTATGTAGGGAAGGCAGGAAATGACCTTGGGGTTGCAACACCTTCAGGGCGCTCACCCTATGTTTCTGGGCTGCTTCATCCTTTCCTCATACAGTTGCGGGACAACTTTACTTTACAGCCACTCCTCCCACCAGGAAGGACACAACTAAGCGAGGAGACCAGGGAGGGATATAGTAAGGCAGTTGAAACAGTAAATGATTTTGTTTTGTCATTATGTGGTGCGGCTACATATGTTAGTATATGTATGGCTAAATTAACATTAACTATACTTTAGAAGTCACAAATGTTTTAAAACATAAACTCATAGAGATATTTTTGAGTGTAAACCGACGTATACTAGATTTAATAAGGTTTATTAATAGGGTTGCAGCGGTGGCTGAAAATATACCACCTTGTATATTGATTTAGCCATAATGTATACGTTCAATACATTTACGAGCTTTACAGTACTTATATCAGGAGCTGTTTATTATTTTAACAATAGATAGGATGGGTTATTCTTATATCTATCAGTGCGGCCTCTTATGGGCGGACTGCATGATTAGATATGTCGCCTGTTCTTATAGTATATTCTGATGTTTGCTTTTATTGTGGATTTGGTGTGTGGACAGTGGATGTCATGATTTTGAGATCCTCTCATGTTTTGGCAGGTCACCCCTGTACATAAGCCTCTCTCAGTCATGCCATTCAGTTTGCGTCTGAAGATGTCTTCAATAAAGATAAAACTAGGGGTATGCATGGTTTCCTTTCAATGTGTACGTTTTATCAAAGCTTTAAGGTATGTGTAAAAAGCACCAATCCCACTATACCTCTTGACGATCATTGCCTACATAGTTTGCTGTTTACATGCAGAAAGAAAGTATGGTGGTGTTAAAATAATGCAAGGGGGCGTTATGTACAGTCCATACCACTTAGAAGCCACACAAACTGGCGGCCTCAGGAGGCCTAACAGGCAACGTTGCCAGGTTCGTCCCTCCCTCTCCAGCTCCCGAAGCATACAAACCAGGCGGTAAATCAGTGGTCCGCCAAGTTGTAGGTCCAACGTTAGTATCGATAGGTTTTATAAATAGAAATAAAAATACAGTTTAAAGATATATAATAATGCTAACATTGGCAGGGGTAAGCATTGACTTTATGCTGGAGTTTAGATTTTTCAATTATTCTTTTGGGGGAGCAGAAAAATTAATCATGCTTATAATCAGTCTAGGTATTCCCCGAAGTGAGATTACAGATCCAAGGCCAAAAGATGAAATTTTTGGTTATTAAGTCTCCCTAAAAAGTAATTTGAACAGTGGTTATCAACTTTTACTCCAGGACAATTAGGGACAAATGACAAAATCAAAATGTCAACATGCTGGGCCGCTTTTTGCTTTTTATTTACTCTCTGGATTATTTTTAATTGGTACCGAAAATATTTTTGTATTTTTCTTGGTATACTCTTTTTGATTTATTTTTTTTTAATTACTTGTTTAAATATAAAACGTTTCTTTTCAAATTTCCTATGTGTTTTTAATATCTGAATTTTCTAAAAAATGGAATTAATTACAAAAAATATATTATTTTTTAAATTTTTCATTCTTTTAGTTTTTGCAGAAATTGAAAATGTTTGAGTTTTATTAATTTCAAAAAGTGGCCTCACCCCAAAAAATAAAAACAGACCTTCAAAGACTGTTTGCCGGGCTTGGATTTCCCCGCCTGGCGACCAGTTTGATATGATTGGATTTAATCTTTATCCTTTTATTTGGTTTATTTTTTGAATTTTAGAAAAATAAATAAAAAATATATATTCTACAAAATTCGAGTATATTTCATTATCTTATTTTTTGTTTTGAAAATTTCACATTTTTATTAATATTTTTTATTTGTAATTTTTTGCACATGTAAAAAAATATGTTTTCTAATTGAAGGTATTATTCAAAATAATTATTGGTGAGGGATATAATTTATTGGGTATGAACAAATCGTATCCCTCAAAAGATTGTTCGCCGAGCCTAGTTTCCGGTAAAAACGAGTAGTTTCCGTAAGCAGGCGTTTAGGGATAGGATATGATTTTTGAATACGAGTAAATTTTGCAATTTAAAAATCACAATTTAACAATTAAAATTTTCGGTAATTTTTTAATTAGTTTATTAATTGTTAATTTTGTTTACATACAAAAGGTAGGGGGCCAAAAAATCGTATCTAAAAAGACCTTGTGCCAGACTGATTTATAAGAACATTTATTTCAGTTACGATTTATTTGCTGAAAAATCGTATCCATCAAAAAAACAGTTCGCTGGGACTAGAAACCGGAAAAACATCGTTTGAGGGATAGGAGGAAGGAGTATTTCTTTTTCATATAAATCTTTTTTCATAAGTTTTAAATGTTTTGAAAGGTAATTTTCCTCAAATTCTTGGTATAGTATTCCTCGGCGTGCAGATAAAAGGATCTGTGGTTATAAAGTTGAAATTCTGATATTTTTTCTTCTAACAGTCGCTTAAGTTAGTATTTTAGTATTTTTGTAAATAATTTCCCTGATATAGTTTTGGATTTTTAATGATATTTTTGTTTATAATCTCAATATTGGTCGTCTCATTGCACAGATTAATGACCTGTGTAAAGTCAGCACTTTTACGAGCACATTAGCATTTTTCCTGTTTAAAAAACCTAACCACACTAACATGTTCAAAGGGTAAGTTTTGACTTTATACCTTGGATGACCATCGATTAATTGCCTGGTTTTGTATGTTTCAGGAGTGGGTAGAAGAATGGACTCAGTAAAGATGCCAGTTAGGAATTTCGGGGCCACTTCCGGTGTGTTGCTTATAAGTGGCGTAAGACTGAACTGATTAATAAAATATAATATTATCAGTGGACAAAAAGAAAAAACACATAAATTTTATTTCTACTGAGTTTACTCATACCTGAAAATACAATGATAAAAACACCCTTTACAAATAAAGAATACAAAAATAATTGACATTTTTTAATACCTTTAGGAGGGATACACCTCACTGATGGTTAGAATTGATGCTGAGTATCTGACATTATTAATCTCATCATGTTTTAGGTCATTGGCACGGGAAGTTAATACACAAATTAGATCTAGTATCTGAGGTACACGAAGATATAATACAATAAACTTACCTCTTTGTGGGGTTCTGCCTATATATAACAAAATAGATTGTTATTTTCTTGTGGGATTCAATAAGAGCTGGGCAATAAAAACAGTATATTCATATATATATGTATGTATATTTGAGTGTGGGGATTCACGTGCAGTAATTCTTTTTATGAGAAAAATTACTGGAGGCCTAATACTATATACTATACATATATATATATATATATATATATATATATATATATATATATATATATATATATATATTATATATATATATATATATATATATATATATATATATATATATATATATATATATATATATATATATTCAAAGGAATTCAGCATGTCTTGTTACGTCATTCAGGCCAGTTTCAGCACTTCCCCGCCACCTCAATTATAAATACCCCAGACTGAAACTATTGCGCATTATTCGCTCGTGACCTCCGCGGCAGGAAGTTGTCTGTGAGTATTACCCTCAAGATTAATCAGTGGAGCCCGTATGTTGAGATAAATTGCCATACATGCCTATTTTCCCAATTCGATATAATATTACCAGTTTCGTTATAGTACACCAATTGTCATTACTTGTTAATATCATTCTGCTCTAAGATAATTCTTAAGTCTATTCTGATTACTATGTGATTGAATCGGCTTTTGGAGTCATTACATGTTTATTCCTGTCATGCTCAGCTTTGTGAATTGACGAGAAGCAGTTCTTCAAGATTAATTATGTCAAGCTCTGTCATGCGTTACTCTGCCCCAACAGGTTTCAGCATTTGAGTCAATAATTTTTTTCAAAAGCAGTAGTGTTCACATTTTGATTGAAAATTTAGTTCAACAGTTTGTTGACAATGTGTTGTCTAAAGACGGGAAGTGATATTTTGTAAAATGTGTGAAAAATCAGTGAACTGCGACAAGTACTGTGCATTCTAACATTTAGAGACGTGCAAACACAAAGTTGCTCCCGCACGCAAAACAGATGAACAGAATACTTACAGTGAGCTTCCTTTCTACATATAGCACAGCTTCTGGTTGGCGATCGTGGTTTTCGTTGGATAAAGTATGAACATATGCAAGGCATTCGTTGATGAAGGCATTCTTCTGAAGAAATTAGAATACAATTTTTGGAGTATACCAGGTGAGGTTATGTCAAGAGAATTATGTGACCAAATTATCTGACTATATATAGACGAAACAGGGATCGAGGGCACTTCGTGCCCGGTGGCGAGTCCGGTAGTAAAGTCGTGGCTGTTATAATCATAGTCGTGGTTGTTATAAATTTGATCGTAGTTGTTATAATCATGATCGTGGTTGTTATAATCATGGTCGTGGTTGTAAAAATGATGGTCGTACTTGATATAATCATGGTCGTGGTTGTTATAATCATGGTCGTGGTGGTTATAATCATGGTCGTGGTTGTTATGATCAAAGTCGTAAGTGTTATAATCAGAGTCGATGTTGTTATAATCATTGTCGTGGTTGTTATAATCATGGTCGTCGTTGTTATAATCATGGTCGTAGGTGTTATATCATAGTCGTGGTTGTTATAATTATGGTCTTAGTTGTTATAATCATGGTCGTTGTTGTTATAATCATGGTCGTGGTTGTTATGATCATAGTCGTAGTTGTTATAATCATAGTCCTGGTTCTTATAATCATGGTCGTGGTTGCTATAATCATGGTCGTGGTAGTTATAATCATGGTCGTGGGTGTTATAATCATGGTCGTGGTTGTTATAATCATGGCCATGGTTGTTATGATCATGGCCGTGAATGTTATGATCATAGTTTTGGTTATTATAATCATAGTCGTGGTTGTTATAATCATGGTAGTGGTTGTTATAATCATGATCGTAGTTGTTATAGTCATGGTCGTGGGTGGTATAATCATGGTCGTGGTTGTTGTAATCATAGTTGTGATTGTTATAATCATAGTCGTGGTTGTTATAATAATGGTCGTGGGTGTTATAATCATGGTAATGGTTGTTATAATCATAGTTGTGGTTATTATAATCATAGTCGTAGTTGTTATAATAATGGTCGTGGGTGTTATAATCATGGTATAGGTTGTTATAATCATGGTCGTTGTTGTTATAATCATGGTCGTGGTTGTTATAATCATGGTTGTGGTTGTTATAATCATAGTCGTATTGTTATAATCATGGTCGTGGTTGTTATAATCAGAGTCGTGGTTGTTACAATCATGGTCGTGGTTGTTATAATCATGGTCGTGGTTGTTATAATCATGGTCGTAGGTGTTATATCATTGTCGTGGTTGTTATAATCATGGTCTTAGTTGTTATAATCATGGTCGTAGTTGTTATAATTATGGTCGTGGGTGTTATAATCATGGTCGTGGTTGTTTAATCATGGTCGTGGTTGTTATAATCATGGCCGTGGTGGGTATGATCATAGTCGTGGTTGTTATATTCATAGTCGTGGTTGTTATATTCATAGTCGTGGTTGTTATAATCATGAAAGTAGTTGTCATAATCATGGTCGTAGTAGTTATAATCATGGTCGTGGTTGTTATGATCATGGACGTAGTTGTTATAATCATTGTCGTAATTGTTATAATCATAGTCGTGGTTGTTATAATCATTGTCGTGGTTGTTATGATCATAGTCGTAGTTGTTATAATCATAGTCGTGGATGTTATAATCAAGGTCGTGGTTGTCATAATCATGGTCATGGTTATTATAATCATTGTCGTGGTTGTTATAATCATGGTCGTGGTTGTTATAATCATGGTCGTGGTTGTTATGATCATTGTCGTAGTTGTTATAATCATAGTCGTGGTTGTTATAATCATGGTCGTGGTTGTTATGATCATGGTCATAGTTGTTATAATCATATTCGTAGTTGTTATAATCATGGTCGTGGTTGTTATAATCTTGGTCGTGGTTGTTATAATCATGGTCGTGGTTGTTGTGATCAGATTCGTGGATGTTATAATCATAGTCGTGGTTGTTATAATCAATGATTATAACAACCACGACTATGATATAACTAACCACGACTATGATATGCCCGTATTATCATGGTCCTGGTTGTTATAATCATGGTCGTGGTTCTTATAATCATGGTCGTTGTTGTTATAATCATGGTCGTGGTTGTTATAATCATGGTCGTGGTTGTTATAATCATAGTCGTGGTTCGTGGTTGTTCTCATCGCGGCCCGGATTGTTCAGCCTTTGCTTGTTTAGCCTATCTATCTCTTTTCTTTATATATTACAATTGCACAGCCTGTTTACCTGTGTTTGTCTGCGCAAGAACCATCAGTAAAAAGCAGAGATATTCACTTAATTTAATACTTTCTCTGTATTGATACAGTAATAGTTTCTAGTGTGACATCTCACCATCGGTTTTAAGCATTTTCTTAATACTAGCGCAAGTATAATTAATTGGACGTGATATATCCAGCCAAAGAGAAAAGAGCATTTATGGGTTCTTCTGGGGTTATTGGGACATTCATTTTTCAAGAGATCTGCAACACTTTTTATGAAGCCACGCTCCAAAGAGAGTCTTTGTGGAAAGTTAGCGAGATAGTTGGGATTACTTGGAGAACATCAACTCAGCTTGTGCTGTAGTTTGGAGACCATTGTTCTTCAAAAGTTTGACACAAAACATGGTATTAATTAGAGCTATCCTCTCAGATAGGAGGGCAGCACGAGCTCTTTCCTCATGCTTACAATTCTGTTTGATTTGGGCAACTAGAATGATTCTCAACTTCATTTTGCACTACCTCCAAGGCTGTTGAATTGTTTAGGTGGAGATAGTCACAAGATGGAGAGCATGATAGTCAACTACAGAACGAATAAAAATTAGAAGATAGAAAGTACGAGCATAGGTGATGTTAATTTCATAGCCCTTGCCAACAAGGGTTCTGAGGTGATTAATGCACTACATTAGTTTGGCATCAAGGTTGCCGGCAAAGGTTGCATCATTCACACAAATTCAAGATATTTGCCAGAGCTACATAGTTTAAAAGCATGCTATTAATGATAAAGATCAAGAGGCAGAGGTGAGCAAGACGAGGATTAGAGTTTATACTGTCAACCAGATATTTGTGAGACCACATTCTGATCCTTCGAGCAAATACATACACCAAGTCCCTGGAGCTGAGCTTAGTATTGTATCATAATACGAATATCATCGGCATAGCATATCATAGTCTCGTTTGGCTGAACTGGAATGTCAACAATAAGCTTGTGCATCAAATATATTAAAGAGCATAGGACTTAACCTCCCTCGGAGAGGTGCTGCCAACTCATCCTCCTCATTCTATCACCTGACTCCCCTAAACAGAACACTGGCATACCTGTTGGACAGATAACCCCTTATCCATGTCAGGGAGGTTACCTTGGATGCCCAAATTAGTTAGTTGCTCAAGAGTATAATATCACTTTTAGCTACATCAAAGGCTGATTTAAAGGTCTATGAGAAGGCTGTTTGTGTCTTATCTTTTGAGTGAACAAGATTTATTCTGCAAAAGCATGTCTGTGTGCTGCGCCCGGACATGAACCATACAGATTATTGGTCAGTTTGTCTCTGACTTGAAACATGAGATGGTTGAGAACAACTCTTTCCAGGACTTTTACATACAGGATGTGAGTGAAATGGGCCTGAAGTTTGGAGAGTTAGCTTTAGGGATTGGTATATGTTTCCATAGGTCCGTAATGGCCAAGAATACCTAGTAGGCTCATTTCATACAGTGGATGTTTTGGGACCTCATTACAACACTCTCGGGGTGTTATGTTATGCCATCCTCACCGGGGAGGATGATTCACCTTTATTAGTGCTGTTGTTAGTTCGTGGTGCATTATAGGAAGCTTGGTCACCAAGGTCTGGTGAGAACAGGCTATTTCAATATTGAAACCCTATTAATATGTCTAAGCGGTTTTAAGATACTGCTACCATATGTCAGGACGCAGGAAGTGATTTGTGACACACCTAGTCACTAGACTATTGAACAAATAATATGTCAGCATATTCACACAGGGCTGTAGTGAAGTTGGACTGCTGGGGTGGGTGACTTGGTAATGGCTCTAATTTTGTTTCACACTTCTGCTTCAAGTGGTTGTTCTATTTATCCCCTGTAAATTGTTCCCAATAGGTGTTCTCACCTGACCTTCAGTAATTCTCAAATGCTCTGTAAGCTTTGAGAATGCCAGGGAGGTTATCACTAGTTTTATTTGCTTATAAGTGTTGGGAAGGTGTTCTACCTTCTCTCCTTCTTTAGTGTGAGGATGGTGTTCATGTGTGTCCACAGGAATTGGTTTAGTGCTACCTTTTCATCATGACTTAACCCAGGTGGTATAATTTGTGGCAATGACATTTACAAGATCACAGCAAATTCATCCACACTGACAGGTGTATATCCAGCATACCATCTGTGGATGTAGGCCTTGAAGTGCAGTTACAGATTATCTGGGATGGTAATTCTGAGCTTAGGATGGTGTTCACACTTGACATCAGCAACAGTATATTCAGTAAGTATTGCATAGTGATCACTGACTGGGTGGTCTGAGAGATGACCTTAGCCTTTGACATTGCATACTAGGTTACATACCCTATCACATAATCAAGTCTGCCCCTATCAGATGTGTCACTTTGTCTGCGTCGTATACGGTGATATTATGATTATTGATGCAGAAATTCAAGAACCGCACTCCCATTAAATTACACTGGACATCACCGAGGACAGGTGTGAGGCGGGGGTCAGAATCTTGTACAGCATAGTAGTGTTGCCTACGATGGCTTTGGTACCACGTCCGCTCGCAGCTCCATTACACCGATCATAGATGTTATGCGGTGAAAATTGACTGTTTGCTGTTGTCTTTTGCACTGTAAATTGTTGATTGTGAATACTTTCATCGTATGAGTTTGATCCATTTGCATCCCAGACCATTCTTTCCATAAGTGAGCAGGCCACTTCCTGCTCCACTATTGTTGCTGTAAACCCAGCTGCTCCTGGGTGCAGCTTTCTTCTGGAGGTGCTGGACGTGTAAGGTTCTTGTAAGCCGAATTTCATCATGTTAAAAACTTTAACAACCCATTATAGTTCATTGATTCTGCGGTTAACACTCCGGAAGTTCCATGAAATGAACCTAAGCGTTCGTGTTGTTCACAGCAGACTGAGTATAGAAAGTCGTATTGGCTTGTAGATCAACCTGACCAATTAGTTAACCGTTTCAAAATTCATCACCCTGGAGTTCTTGATAATGCGTCTCACAGCGCTTATTCTGAGTAGGGTATACGGTTCCTTATTCGTCCACAGAGTTTCCTCCTCGAAACTATTGGAGGAAGTTCAGGGTCATGTGGACGGATTTCAGACCTGTGGTTATTAAAAGCGACCACGTTGGCAGTCTGGGAATATTCCTCACTTATTCTTCGTCATCACTATCGGTCTTGCTTTAATACTCACCCTCAAGTTGGCATATTATGAGAGGAGGCACCAGCTCCTTCAAGAAGCTTCACTAACACTATCACTGTCATTGTTCACTGGTACCGCCAGCAAGGCTTTAACCTGATCTGCATTGGCTAACGAAGGAGTCACTGTGGAGGCGATCCGGCCGCGTTAGCATATGAGTGGGACCGCTATTGTGGGTGGAGGCGGCCTCCCAGGACATGTTTGTTTAATACTTTTGAAGGATATAATGGACTCTTTTGTTTATTTTCTTGTTCATATTTGCTTTGCCCTTTTCTTTTGTAAAAAGATCTTATCATGCAGACAGTTAGCTAAAGATTTTGTAAAGCGCAAAAATCTCTGCAGCTAGAATATTCAATTCCATCACTGGTGCGATTACAGGGGCGGCTCGTCGGGTTTTGCACAGTGTAAGCAGCTGCTGTGTTTGTTACATTGACAGCAGGAAACTCGCAAAACATATTGAAACAAAGTAAAAACAATATTACATAAAATATATGACAAGCCCCTGTAATCCCACTAGTGAAGGAGACTGTACATGTACGCAATTTAATTAAGTATAAAAGTTAAACAAAAAAAATCATAACAGCTTGGGTGTCATAACATATCTTCCAAACTTCTGTTTGACAGAACAAAGACCATGAAGACAATGATACTCAGGAGACGGGCAGCAGCAGCAGGCCATACCAGGTGAATGTGGCAGTGGCTGAGTGGAGTGTCAGCTAAGGAAATTTCCTTGAGAGTAACACCAGCATTTCCACCATTTACCGATGGGTCCAGCAGTGGAAGCTAGATGGCGCAGGGCGAGATCATGCCACGATATTCTCGCCGTAATCAGCGTGACCATAATGCAACAACTGCCTCCTACCCGGCAGCGAATGGCGACCACTGGCATTGATATATCTCGCAGTCTACAACTCACTACAAACCCCTCAAATATTGGATCATTATTTACAAGGAAGAGTAATTAAAAATCTTTCGTATTTTCAGACACAAACTCCATATCCACCAAGAGAAGCAAAAAGGTCCAGATCCTTTAAAATGCGTTTAAAACATATAGGCCTGTATCGTATCATGGTTTAATTCCTTTGGTAACCAACAGCCAAGAAACTAAACATTTTGAAGACCACAGAGTATGTAGGGGCCTAAAAGCAATGCGCACCTGCTCATGCCACAAGTTTATAGAGTTGATATTATAATGTACGCTGAACTACTCAGTTTCGCCTGAGTGGAGGAGAAAAAGATAAGTGGACAACCGTTTCCCTAAGCTACAAGCACCTCTCTATCAAATTTGAGCTCAAACTTTAAAACTATGAAAATGCATAAAGAACATACAAACACTAGTTTAATTACTCACCTAACATACGTGCTTAGGATGTTAATTATCTCATGTAAAATAAATATTTGCAGCGTTGATGTTTCATTGTGCTATTGCGTACTATACGACACTTAACATTTTAGGTGCGTATATTATTTAAATAATTACACACTAATGACGATCAGTTACAATCGAAGAATGATGCCTCTAACTGGTTTTGCGTAGTTGAGACTTGTCTTGATATATTGTATCCACTATGGCAGACGACGCAAGCAGCACAAGAGGAAGCTGTGTTTATTTACCCAAATAAATATCCCTACTACTGTATTATATTTGTTTTGATTAGGTAATCCTAATAGTTGTTTTAGAAAAATAAAAAAACGACCCTGCAAAACTGCCTGATATTTTCAACATAATAAAGATAAATCATTACTCAATAACCAAAAAATACGCATAGCATTAATAGCACTAATAAGATAGACATTTATTCTGAAACAAATATACAGTACATCAATAATATACATTCCTTTTATACCTTTGACCTGTATTACGGCAGTAACTCACTTCCAGCATTTTTGTATAGTTATTTATCTATATAACTGTGATGGAACTTAGTATGCGCACAATTTCGTAACCCTAGATCTTTTGTTGTTGTTGTTCTTTTCCGTTAATATGTTGTTATTGTCCGTTAACACAGTGTCCTCTTCACGTCTCCGACATCTCTTTATCACATCACCTTCAGTTTCTTTGTATATAAGTTGTATAGTAGATTAAAAGAAAATCGTTTTTGTTATATAAACCTTTTCAACTACGTACAGGAGGTTAATCAAATTCTACCCAAAATGACTTCAAATAATCGTCCTCTATAACAGCACTTGTGTGTATAATCTTTGCCATAAATATTGGCCTGTTTTCATCATTGATTCATCCAATTTTGAAATATTTTTCTGTCTGAAGGAATTGAACTACAATTCCTCGATCAGAATGAATATCAAGAGAATGTGAGCACAGAATAAAACAAAAAAGAACACCTGGAAATGAAAAGCATACGCTAGAAAAAAATCATTGTATGTGTACAGAACTTTAATAAAGACGGTATTTCTTGGCGATTATGAAAGAATATCAAAGGAAGTAGGCTAAGAGAAACTGTACAGACGTTTTACTTGCTGGCTATACAGTAGCAAGTTGAATATATTAAAACAAAGGTTAAAAGACCGTTTTCCTCCATGTTTTAATAACCTTTGAAAATTTTAAATGAACCAGTGTTTTTGTTTTCAGCCGGGAAGACTATATCGGCAGAGTATTTGATGATTTTTTATGTGAATACTATACACCAGAATAATATAAATAAATAATACCAGTATACTCTCTTAGTATAAGATAGAGGACACTTTTAATGAATCTATAACCATATTAAAAGTTCTGAAATATTTAATAATAATCCAATTACTTTTTATTTTTACTCCAAAGATTAATTTAAGCAAATATAAAAGGGTCTACAGGCGACTCAATTATTACATATAGTTTTATTTGTTTTCTAAGACTAAAAATATATACAAGTGTATTACTTATCCAGGAACTCTTAAAGTTCTTAAAATATTTTGACGAAATTTATATACATGTGAATATATCTTGGCTATTTTGTGTGTGATCAAATATATAGAAACAATTACAGAAACAGTTTGATCATATAAATAAGCTGGGAATAAAAAGAAGTTCAGGGATTTATTGGATATTGCGTCTACAGTACAGTAAATTTAGAGATTGCATCTGTGGGTATTTTTTGCCCCATGCTTCAACCTCAGTTATTTATAATTGTTATATATTTGTTATCCAAAAATGCATGTTCAATATTGATCTCTTCCATCATAATGTTTCTACAATAGTTACACTACAGCAGTGCCCATAACATTTTAATTAAGGTTGTTTAAAGCTTGTTTTTCGTCTTCCTCCTCCTTTCTCTCAAACAGGTACAATGTCATACAAACTTAGTAATTATACGTCTTTCTCATCTTTTACATTTTTTTTATGGGAAAAGCCTGCCGGGTCACTGGCCATATCAGGAGCCTGAGGAGGCAAAAGTAATATACTAATACTAATACTTAATACTACTACTACTACTACTACTACTACTACTACTACTACAATATGTAACCAATAATAATAATAATAATAATATTGTGTGTGTATTATTATTAAAATAACAATAATAATTCAGATAAGTAAAGATTTATAATAAAAATAAAAATAAATAAAAATAATAAAATAATAATGATAACAATAATAATAATAATAACAACACTGCGATGTAGTACTTAAACAATAAGTAATAAAGACAAAAGAAAAAAAAAAAGGATGAGGCAGAAACAATATATACAATATGTTGTCATTTGTCAATGGCAAAGAAAAACAATTGAGACCCTGCAATTTATGGATGCCAATGAGACAGAAAAGTCAGTCAGCAACACAGGACTTGGTGCAGTACGACCACCATATGGCAGCAGGGTCTACCATCAGACAACACATTATGCTTCCAATATCTTCCCAGGCGGTAGTACCTCCCTGTTTGGTAGCTGCCTTCTACCTATCAGTTGCCCACCATGGACTTTCTCATGGCACACATTTCTGTCTCTGTCCATTTCTGGTCATTCGTTTTCACTCAGTATATCCTCTAATTCTATCTCTCCCCTCTGGTTACTCTCTCAGTTATCTCCCCACCACTATAACTCTGTCTCTCCCACCGTTATGAATTTTTTCATACACACTTCTGTGTTAATCAAAATATTTCACCACCCTCACCTTTTTTCTTTTCCCTGTTTCTTTCAGGGCCTTTAAGCAAATACTCTCACTTTCCCCAACAAACTCTTTCCTTTCCCTTTAATATTGTATTGCCCATAGCATGACATGCAAATCCCTTGTTATTATTTGCAGCCACTCCAGTTCAATTACATCAGGCACTGGACTGAGGAAGAGGGAAAGGAGTATACTTCAAGACTTTCATAGGTGACTTTCTCTACATATATGGTATGATAAAATGCAACAATAGTAATGAAGATAGAGCCATTTTGCCTCAGGGAAACGCATGGCGTCATATGGGTATCTTACAGCAGTGATGGCAGCCACGTTTGGTGACACTGCAGCAGTTGATGTGTGAATCA
Source organism: Homarus americanus (assembly GCF_018991925.1). Taxonomy (NCBI): domain Eukaryota; kingdom Metazoa; phylum Arthropoda; class Malacostraca; order Decapoda; family Nephropidae; genus Homarus; species Homarus americanus. Next base: position 33,858 of record NW_024749747.1, read on the forward strand.
AGAAGTAGGTGTGGACCCCGTGGGCAGGTGGGTGTGATGGTGGGTCAGGTGAGTCAGTACCATCTCACCAGCTGTCACTGGTGCTCATCACCACTACACAACACTCACACGTAGTACTGAAGTATAATCAGGTGAAAAATATTTGTTTAAGAAAAGTCAACTTTAATGACGCCAAAAATTTGGCATTTGCTACTGTTTTGTTTTGTATATATGCATGATTTATCATCATAGCACTTGTATTTTTTTTATTAAAAGTAGTTTTTCCGATATGATGGATGAGCCTTTCATTTAACTAAACGAACACATATTTTATAATTACTATGCTAATAATTCTCCTTTATGAACATTACGAGTACAAAGTAATGTGATAAAGGGGATGCATACCTTACCGTCACAATTTGGGAAATAATGGGTGTTTAATCTTGACAGATGTTGACAGTTGCCCACAAATTTCTCGTATTACTTTCGCAATCTAATCCTAGCTGGCTCAGAGGCTGTGGTGTCCTGTACTACGTAAAGAATGGTATTACTTACTTTCCATACGATTTTCTTTTAACATTTTGAAATGTTTTCTACCCCCAATTTTGGTCAGATCTTAGAGTCCCATTTATAATCATTGCACGGGTCCCCACGCTTCCCCGTTCAATCTCCACGTAATCCTGGATATGAGTTCCGAAAAAGGAATTGTAGTGTAAGCTTGTTTGTTTGAGTGCGTGTTTACCTGGAGAGGGAGGGAGGATTCTTACTTACTCTTACGCACTCTTTGAACTATAGGTTGAAATTTGGTCAATTCAGACATTGCTGACCAAAACTTTGCATTCATGTTTTCTTTCAACTTTTGTTTCCCTCTTCCCTTGATGGTCGAGTGATATATCAGACACACCTTTAACTGGGAAACTGCTTAATTTTGATTTTTTTACTTTGGCGACCCCAATTTTCATAGTTTTGACTAATATTTTTTGTTCATTGCGTACGGCAGGAGGAGATGTCAATTAATACATTAAGCAATACCACTGCTGCTTTATTTTGAGGTTGCTAATATACGTGGAAATTTGTGCCTCCTAGACACATGGGGCGGAAGCTGGCGTGGTTGTGGAGCGGGATTGGATGTTGTCCAGGACCAGCTGACTAGGGCCTCAGGGGCTGTGGGGAGACACCAGAACTACATATGGGCACTCATCATGACCTCTGCAAGCAACGTACTGAGATCTCGTCTTCAGGTAAAAGTACAGCTAAGGTCCAAGAAAGAAGTCTGAAATATAATCACTAGTGCTACACTGCAACAATATGAGCGTATTCGCGGTCATAAGTAAGCATGTGTCATAGGACAATATTATTATCCGACAGGCAGAATTTTCAGGTTATATCGCTAACTGCCACTTTGACATTACATACAAAGACAAATAAAAATAGTGCTTTGCCTAAGGTGAGAATACTTAAATCATCACTCAATGGTATAAATAATTTTGCCTCTACCGGGTTTACACATGAAAACAAGATTATTATAATCTTCTAAACCATGGGTACGGCTTTTGCTTCTCACGTTGGAATTACTGTATGGCACTGATTATTTATTAGTGCTAGAATGGGGATTTTCGCGCTGCCATATGAAACTTAAGGTACCGGTTAAATTACGTGTAGTAACGATTGGGAACGTAAATTTTGTGTTGCTCTATCCTGGGTAGTAAATTATAGCATGAGGATGGCCAAATAAAGATAATATATATTGATACCCGGGGATGAAATTGCACATATGTAGGAAAATTCATGGATCATTTCCTCCAGTACAGAGTGGATATATGCACTATTCATCATTAGAGGCCACATTATTCAAAATTAAATTCCTCTCCAGATTGTTAGAGTCGTCAGGCATGTGGAAGTTGTCTGAGACGCTGGTGTTAGTGATGGGTGGGAGTGAAGGGTGGAAAGACGTTCTTCTCACTATGATCTCCGTAACACTGTCCACGCCTTTATGACCCCTCACACCATGACCTTCCCCTTCAAACCTACACTTGCTGCTAACTCACGCCTCAGGAAGGTGGTGCAGAAAAGTGGTAGGTTTAAAATAAAAATGATCTGCTGGGTTGCACACATATCTCTCTCCTCTCTCTCTCTCTCTTATAAGAATAAAGAACATAAGATACGGAGGAAACTGCAGCATTTCATTGCGGACCACGCTGGGCAATCCCATTTACACCCAACCTGTAAAAGCTCATATCCATCCAACCCTTGTTTGGAAACTATCAGCAGCTATTCTAGTTGATGATATCTTGGTTGCCCTTACACTCTATTTTAAAGCAATGTTTGTATGTACCAAAATCCGTTCTCTAATTTAAAGCTATTATTCTGGTTAGCTCTGGATGGATAAGTTTGAATATGCTTGTCAATGTCATCTTTTATTCAGCCTGACTTCATTTATACTCTACATATCTGCCCCTCAAATATCTCTCAGGAATTTGGTAGGAGGGTTTTAACCTGTCTCTTAACAGGGTTTCCTATTACCGGGATTAGACTTGTCATTCATACAGAATTCTTTACGAGTTCTCCGTTTCCTATATCTGGTGACCAAATTGAACTGCATAATCAGGTGAGATCTACAGCGCAAGATATAGTTTTAAGAATGGCCTCTACTAGTCTTGTAGCTTCAACATACCTTTGTATGGGCAAGAACTTTTGTTAGCCTTGTTTCGAGCAAAAAATTCACATTGCTTACTTGGCTTAAGATTCATAACTATCATTACCCTCAAAATCTTTATAATGAGTCGGATTTCTCAATAACATCGTTACATTCCATCTGATATGGTTTCCCTGTTTTACATCTCTATACTGAGTACTTTACATTTGTCACATTGAATTTCATGTAAATTTTCGGAATACATTTTCAAAATTTTTTTTTAAGATCTTCCTGCTTGGGTTTCAGAGTCCTCGTCAGATTTAATTCTGGCGCCCTATTTTAGTGTCATCAACCAAATTTACTTATGTTGCTGTCACATAAAATCTATCTAAATCGTTTATGTATATAATAAATAATAATGGGTGAGAATACTGAGCCTTTGGGAACTCCACTATTGGCGTTGCTCCGGTAGGATTTGGTGCGTTAATGCTGCTCGCTGTTTTCCTGTCCTGTAACCACGCCCCAATCATTTTTGAAATATCACCGCTGGCTACTTGGCCTCAACTTTTCTTATTAGTCTTTCGTGGGGACTCTGTCGAAGGCTTTGCTGAAGTCGAGATATACCACATCACATAGTCAGTACTTCGTTCACTGATTCGAAAACAGATGAAAAAGGAGAATGTTAATAGATTATTTAGACATGAACGCCCGCTTGTGAAAGCCATGTTGTAGATCGATGATCAGCGTACTTCTCAGGTGATTCGAATAAGGGGTTTGAAATGATTGCTTTCAGTAATTTTCTAATTTGATGTTAGACTGATTGGACGGTAGTTAGCGGATAGTGATCCTATCTTTCCTTCTTAGTAAATTATCATTCGCTATCCTCCAGATTCTGGTACTACGCAATTTTTTAATGACTTGTTAAACAAATTTACGAAAAGGCATACAAAGCTCTTCCTTACATTCCTTTAATACTCCACGGCAAATATCTATGCAGACTGGCGACTTATTAAGGCTTTTAACTTGTCTATTTTGCTTTACTACATCGTTACTGGTCACTTAATCTATTTTTCACTATCTCTCTGTATACTGTAAAGTCGGTGCCTCGGGTATCATGTTGAAATTTTCAGTGGTGAAAACTGTTAAAATATATTTTCAGATTGTGCCCATTTCTCATTAGTTTATCCATTAAGCTCGCCGGTATCTGACTGTATTGGTCCAATCTTGTCTCTTGTTTTAGTTATTTACCTTTGGAAGAATCCTCAGAGTTTGACGCCTTCCTTGCTACCTTCAGTTCTCTATATAACTTTTCTCTCTCTCTCTCGTTGCTATTGTTTGCTTAATGTTGAATAAGCTGTGTGGAATCTTCTCACGTTAAGGGCGATCTGTTTTCTCTGTTGGTGATCTGAAATAGTTTTTCTGAAGGTAGGAATCAGAGTGTCACCAGAGGCAGTTACTGATCGTAATTTAACGGAACAATTCCTGTGAAATACATAAAAAGTACGGTGTAGTAGGGAACAGTAACAGGGATCTCAATTAGAGCCCATTGTATGCTGAAATTGACCATATATGACCATGTGAAAATAGCCATGTAAAATAGCCATGTAAAAAATAGCCATGTGAAAATAGTAATATACAAATTTGGCAAATGTTTATTTTTTCTTAAATAAAGAGATATATGGAAATATGACGCTTTACGAACTCTATACTTAAAAAGTAAACAATTGTATAAGTGTGTTTACCTATACATTTGTTAAGATAAGACAATAGTTTATAATCTAAAATGTTGCAGCTTTGTATGTAAGATGACTCATCCTCACTCTTTCACTTCACTATTTCTCTCCTCTGTATCACTCTTTTTTTGCGGCGTGCTGAGTCATGCATTGAAGGAGGTGAGTTTATGGCCATACATTCCAAAGAGGCAAATGTACTAGACTAGGGTAGCCATTCTTCCGAGTAGTTTAATTTTTCTATCAAGTGCTTCAATTCACGCAGTTCCTTTAGGTATTTCACGTGTTGTAATTACAAAGTAATGCATTATTTGCTATATACAGAAAATCTACAGAAAGGACAAACATGAGCTTATGGAAGTGTGCTCCAATTTTCATGTGAATTTACTGTATGCTACAATTTGTGATTATTATAAATTTGATTAGAAAAAGCCCTCTTCTCTTGGCGCATCGGTAGTGAGCGTGTGTGGGTGTACCGGCAGTGTCTGTACTGCAACAACGGGAGGCGGACATTGCTTATCCACAAGTGGAACCTCATCCTTCCCCAGCATACTGATGACCTCTTCATTCATGGTAAGTTCCTGTCAAATTTCACCCACTATGTGACCCATATTTTAGCTGAACACGAAATGTGAGTATGTTCACCCATTACTTAGGGTTTCCTATATGTTCATACAAGACTGGAGATATATAAGCTTATCTACCTTGTATACATATGATTTAGATATGGTTTAAAATAAATTAAAATTTATGCTATGTTTTATTGTTAATTACTCTTAAAAAATACTTTCAATGTGAATTATAAAAATATTATTGAAGAAAATAAGTCCACACATATACTGGTTTGTAAAGATATATATGTGAAATATCGTCCATAAGAAAAGCTTCATGGGATCCCTTCCACTACATGTTATCTTACTTAAAAACTCAATTGATTTTTTCTTTTAATAATAAAGTATTCCTCTTTTCAAAAATAGCGACCTGACGAATTTCTTTACAACAGTCTATTGGTTCCACGATTTTTTCAACAGAGCAGTTTCATAACTTCTTTGTACAAGATCAGTTCTCAGCTGTACGATTCTTCCCATATATGACCTTCACACTAAACAGCAATGAGTCCAGGCAGTACCGTCACACTCAGAGACAGTCTTGATGCTAGACTGCTCTCTGTCTTCACTTACATACACTCAATTTCAGGCCAGAATATGTATCAAACTCATAGATTAATATCAGGAAAATAGACATAAATTATCGAATATATATATATATATATATATATATATATATATATATATATATATATATATATATATATATATATATATATATATATATATATATATATATATATATATATATATATATATGTGTGTGTGTGTGTGTGTGTGTGTGTGTATATATACTGATGATCGCTTAGTGTAAACTGAGCTAGAAGCTTTTCACAAATGTCTTAATTTTCCCTTGAAATGGAAGAACCATAAGGTAGAATTCTAAATTATCAACATATTCAACAGTTTGGATATTCGTGAGCAGCCTCAACGTGCCTGGGGGTTCTGAAGAACGGCAAGTTCAGCAGGATGTTAGGTCAACTCCAGCGAGGAGGTGGTAGACATAGGTGGGCCCGTAAGCCCCCAAACGAGTCCGTAATCATGAAAGTTCATAAGCGCTTATGAAATCGATGTCTTAAGCATATAGTGTCTATAAAGCCAACGCCCTACTTACGACACCACTATCGCTGATGAGACCCTTTTGGCACGGTAGTTGATATAATTCTTGGAATTGCTTGAGAAGCGCGTCTATCAACTGAACTGTGATATATTGTACATTATTGATCTATTTGGATCGCCACCTACAATGAAATATGAAGGATTTACATAAGATCAACCTTCCTGATAGGTGACAACGTAATATTTTTGCACAACGTCCATCTTCCCCATTCTGTCTTCAGATACCTTTGGAAAGCACATGTGCTAAGTGTCCTTATTGATTGTTCTAGCTGTTTTATCTAAAACTGGGAATACGAAATTTCGATATAATAGTGGCCAGTGTGGTTTTGGCAACCATATCTCAAAGTGGAAGCAGTCACAGACCTGAAACTGTACACACATATTGCATTTGTCCCAAGGCACATTGCCGCATGGAACTGTTATTCTGTTATTGACCACTAGCCCCCGTGTGATGCGGACAAAACAAAATCTTCCTGACTGAGATTTTTATGTTGTTATAATATTTGTTTCTTTACTACAACAACTGAAGTCTTTAAGCACATCAACTAGGTCAGCAAGTATAATGTTCCATCCCAACACTAGAAATTATAAGAGATATAACTCTCGTGGTCTAGGTGACTGGGATATCGACACAGCGATAGCGGGGGGTGGTTATCTGTCAGGAGGTCAGAAGTGTGATAAAGTTAGGTCAGGTTAGGTTGGATTTAGTTCGGTTTGGTTGAGCTACAGGTTGGGTTGGGTTTTGTTGTGGTTGGGTTGGGTTGGGTTGGGTTTGTTGTGGTTGGGTTGGGTTGGGTTGGGTTGGGTTTTGTTGTGGTTGGGTTGGGTTAGGTTAGGTTGGGTTTTGTTGTAGTTTGGGTTGGGTTGGGTTGGGTTGGGTTTTGTTGTGGTTGGGTTGTGTTAGGTTAGGTTTGTTGTGGTTAGGTTGGATTGGGTTGGGTTGAGTTTTGTTGTGGTTGGGTTGTGTTGGGTTGGGTTTTTGTTGTGGTTGGGTTGGATTGGGTTGGGTTGGGTTGGGTTTTGTTGTGGTTAGGTTAGGTTTGGTTGGGTTTTGTTGTGGTTGGGTTGGGTTGGGTTGGGTTGGGTTGGGTTGGGTTGGGTTGAGGTTTGGGTTGGGTTTGTTGTGGTTGGGTTAGGTTTGGTTGGGTTTTTGTTGTGTGGTTGGGTTGGGTTGGGTTGGGTTGGGTTGGGTTGGGTTAATTTGGGTTTTGTTAGGTAGGTTAGGTTAGGTAGGTTAGGTTAGAGTAGGTTAGGTTAGGTTAAATTAGATTAAGTTAGGGATTGGAGTTGGGTTGAGGTGGGTAATATTTTTTTTTTTTGCTTGTACTGTATATTAGATTGGCATTCCCATAACTAGTCCTCCATGACTTATTCTGTCGCCAGGTAAGCTGCATGATGGAAGGGTGGGTGATCTGTGAGTCACTAAAATTGTTTCATGATTGTCAATGCCTAGGTACTTCAAGGTACTTTAAAGGAAACTACTGTGCAAAAATTAAATGTTGCTTCTCCTTTCCTGCAGGAGAACTGTGGGTGGCGCTGTTGGTGAGCGTAGTGGCGTGGGGTGTGTCCTGTGGTTTATACATAGGGCAGGCGATGGTTTGCGGGAGGTCGTGGTGTGAAGTTCACCACCGCATTCCTCATGCAGCTGGGGCGCGCTTCTGGGCAGCCACCCTCAACCCCTCCGTCAGCGACTCCAAGGAAAAATAAATCTTTCATCTGTGTAAAAGTAAATGTTTTTTTCCCATGTTCTACTCTTCTTTTATTGTTGCTTCTACGTAAACTCATTTTTAACAAACCCTTGGTGATGCCTTAGGGCAGGGCAGCTTATTTGTTTTTATCAAGAAAATAAAAGGATACTGACTGCTTGTTGTACACCATTATTAACGTGTTTGCCTATCGTCTGTGACAACAACATACGTCTTTGCTTGAGTAACTTGGAAAAACATATTAAGCTACACCTTCATGCTTATCGTTCGTCAATGTATGAAAATCCTTGAAAACCTAGAGCCGTCCATAAGAAAAGTCTCATTGTCCTCTCACCCTGCATCACTCCTGGAGCCCAGCATAATAAAGGACCCACTAAATAATTAAGTTGAAGATTTTTGACACTGGAATATTTTGTGCTCTATGGTTAAAACGGTTGACGAACTTTTCGCAACTTCTTTCTGCTAGGGTGAAAAATCTAAACTGACCACCTTTGGTAATCATTATTGTTGTTCATGCTGCCAAAAACTTTAGTTTTACGGTATTACATTTGTTTTGGACACAAGTAGTATTCAAAGGGGAGTTTGTAGTGTTACTAGAACCAAATTAAAGTATATTTGATATGCCCATAGCAAAATTCTTCTTTGTTTCTGCTGTATGACGTATCTCGTCAAAACATGCATGAATATGACAGAAATCTAAGACACTTGACTTTATAAATAAATGTGATTAGACAGGATTAGAAAATACAAAAGGAGATGGCCAACCTGCAATATTGCCTGCTAAATAGAAAATTCTTATGTTTAATGAATCGTTTTTCAAGAACACATATGATATCTGATTTTTGTTTCCCGAAAAATCTAACTTCTGCTCGAAAAGTGCTTGGTTGAAACTCAGCGATATCACTCGAATAACTGAGGGTTAAAATCTGGTCATTTAAGTAAAGTAGGTATTGGTAGGATGAAGTTATATAAACGTTGGCTGCCTGGTCACAAGATTAATGTTTGCAGGTGCTGGTGGGGTGGTGGCTGGTGTTCTGTGTCGTCATGATCACAGGTTTCGTTCGTCATAAATCCACCTGACAGTAGTCAAGGAGGACCCAGTCTCCAGAAACATTTGAGGATCTGTTGTGGATAGAAGCTTAACTGGAAGTGGGTATAGAACACTTTGGATGATGAGAAGGGAATGCCAAAGGAATATTTCTCGAGAAACATACTGACTTCCTATGTCGTGAAGGAGATAAATAAAAATGGAGGTAAGTAAACAAAATATTTGTAACATAAAACTTTCTCAAGTTTATTTTTCTCATTGTAACAGATATACAATTATGTTATGATTCGAATGAAATAATTTTGATCCAAGCAATATGTGAAATAAGATATTATTGTTAGGATGACATCATTTCTTTGATGAGGGAAGCATAAAACTCGTCAATAATAAAATGAGCAACAGGTGTATACCAACACACATACAACCTACAGTATATCAATCCAAAAGAAATATCAAAATTACCAAAAAGTGGTGCCACATATACCCATCCCTCATCTGAGTTCTGTGGTTATGTGTTTAGAGACCAGCACCATACTTTTGGTATTTATGTTCACACTGACTTTCCTACATACATACACAAACACGCAAGTATTGAGTCATCCTAAGCACACAACCGTGAGAAATACTACGGTATACTTAGGAACTCAGTATCAACTCATTTTTTATTTTATCCAGTTCGAAAATTTGTAATAGGGGTTAACCAAGCGCAAGCAATCTTTCAGATGTAATTGCTATTAACAAACATCTTTTTCAATCCTATCACTCTAGGTCACGACAGCAGATGAGGCACTGCAAGAGGTGAGAGGGGAGAGGGAGCTACTCGCTCTTCAGTCCTAAATACCCACATCACTGTCATCATTGACTCCAAGTACACCAACAGTTACGGCCAAACACCCTTCTACATCGTAAGAAGCTTTGTGGAATAGTTTTGATTGCTTCGGGTGGTCATTCAGGCATGTGTATTGTGTTACTTTTCCCGCCAGGTTGTTGTGTAGTATTAGATGTGATGAGGATTTGGTGCCAGGGTCATTCCTGGTTTTGGAGTGGTGGAAAAGCTTGTTTTGTTGCTACCAAAACTGATAAAAGTTGAATCCGATTGATTTTGCATACACTGATTTATGCTGTTTCATGTGTAAGATATATCTCATATTTACAATAATTCTATGATTTCTTAGGTAATATATATTCTAGTCGACTTGTTTGTTGTAGGAAAGGATCCTGCCATATACGCGTTTCCTTCAACTCAAATCTCAGTTAGAGGACGCTGGCATTATACAACAGTGGGCCAGTGAGTAATATCCGCGCGCGTGAGGAGAACAGGGCAGCTGCTGCTGGACCTCGAGCAACCCTGGTAAATACTGGACGCCCAGGCATCTCCTCCTTCTCCTCCATCCATAGTGCACTGAACTACTGGTCCAGTGGCATATTTGCCCTGGTAAGAACTAAATTTGTTCAGTATATAATTCTAAATCGTTTGCTGTTTACTTTTTAACGTACTGGCGACCGAAGGAAACAAATCAATCTCTAATGAAATGTTGAAAGCCCGTCGGTTAAAGTTAAGTTCGACGAACCGCCTGCCGCTAAACTCACAGGATGGTGCTGAATGTAAAAATGCCAAATTATTATTCATCAATATCGATAATGTATGGAATTCCAGACAAAACCATATTATCATGTGTCATAGGCGAAGCACAAAACCTCTGTGTGAAGAGTTAAGGAGTCATATTATCGAACAATAGTTTTGATGTTTGTGGGAAGAATTTAGTTAACTTTTACATTGAAAGTTGTGCCTGACACCAGTTTGTGACTCAGATGGACATTAAGATCTGGTGAGCCACTTGGTGTTATCACTTATGATGTCGCGCGGCACCTGATACCCATTAGAATATTTTTCCTTATGAACTGTTTTTACGATAAAACTGCGCTATAAAATATATGTGTTTTGTGTGTACATCCAATTTATCCAGAGTACTTTTACCGCACATATAATAACACTGGATAAATGGGCGCAGAAGTTCAATATCATGCAGTATACTGGTAATATGGCAGTCTTATTTCATTCAGTATAACTCTATTCTGTCAGGCAACACAATAGCCATAGCATTACATCACAAAGCACCATATTATATCACACCAACACCTTAATATATCACATAGCACTACAGCATTAAAAAGACTATATAATGGCACAATACCCCTTTAACATCACATATATAGCATAATGAGCAGAATGGAGTATCACATGTTATCACACATCGTGGAAACATACAGAGATAATACACTAATATTACTTCCTATTAAATGATTTGCAATTACCCTCAATTATTTAAGAAAACACACCCAATACCACACAACATCACATGTCGAGCTATCAAAATATATTACGTATTACTCTGTCTCGCGTACTGTCATGGTATCATAACGTATCCAACTAAAATCCCATAGGAAGGCATCATATAATAACAAAAGAGAGTGATATATCTAATATATATGGAAATCTATGACTGATAAAGTAACGGAGACTAGGTACAGTATAAACGAATATTATAATCATCGGTAAAACATCTTATGATTTCTTCAGGAAGACAGCAGAGAGATGACTTTGGGGTTACCACTTGCAGGGTGCTCTCTACCTACTGATTCTGGGCTGCTCCATCGCTTGCCTTATTCTGCTGAAGGAGAACTTCGCCCAAACTAGGTCCTCGCGTTCTGGAAACGTTTCTAGCTTCGATTTAAGCAGGCAGCAGACCGGAAGAATATCGTTAGGCACTTGGGTAATGCTAAGAAATTTTTTTGCATTGTATATAGTAATGCAGAGTAAATTACATGTATGGATTTGAGTTATAGTCACTATTCTTAAATTGGCTATAATTCTTGAGAAATAAAGAGGAAAAGCTTATTTACCTGTAATTATTATTTCTTCGTTAGTAACAGACGGTAACTACACACACACACACACACACACACACACACACTGCTATTACTACTACTACTACTTTTTTTTTTTTTGGAAACGTGGCCTCCAGCTTCCACTTAATAGCACAACTAGCATGGCTTTAGTAAAATTAAATATCCTAATACGCAAATAGTTATCCTAGCTGTGTTGAGTTAGTTGAGCCACCAGATCTATGTGGCATTCGGTAGCTGTACCTCGTAGTCAATATCTGCACCCCAACTGTTGTCGGCTTTGGGGCCGATGCTCTCGTTCCCCTGAGGCAGAGCAAAGTAGACCTAAAAGACTGATCGACATCTCATCGGGCTGTAACGCTTGGGCTGCTGCTTCTGTTCGGATAGCACCTCTGCGAATCTAGCGTAGGAAGCATCTTGCACTTGATCGATCCAACTAGGGTTGTGAACACCAGAGGAGTGAAGCTGCCTTGATCAACGTTCTGAATTCTCTCTCCCCATATGCCTTATCTTGTCGTTCTCGTTCCTCCTGTGTAGGATGACATAGAATTTAGCTAAAACAACCTCAGGATTGCCGGAATCCTAAGAATATCACGAGAACTGGGAGGAGTCATCAACGCAAATTTCACGCCTGCTAAATGAACATTTTTAAACTTCCTAGAGTAAGTTTGACCGTGTTCAACGCGTCGGGAAACTAACTCACTCCGTCCCGCGATATCATAACAAAATTCTCATCCCCTCTGACCCAAGTGACAAAGTGTTTTATAAACGCAGTAAGCTGAAAGCATCACTATCTTCGTCAACGGGATACTTTACCCAGAGTACAATAAAAGCCGTCTGCAGCAAATGGACCAGTTTACAGAAGCCGAAACAAAAAGGAAACACGTGATGTTCTATCACAAAATCCTTGTTAGGGATCAGGCAAGTGGACACCCACCCACTCACCCACCCGCTGTACCACCCCAGGCCCTCAGGAGCCCCCTCCCACAGAGAGGAACCAGCCACTGTCACTATCACCTGAGGAGTTTCCCGCCCCCTGCCGGCCAGCTCGGGTACTACACGTCTACCCTCCTGTGGTGGAAACCAGCAACCCTCAAAACCAGTGACAGGGCACCTCCCACTCTATCTGGGAATCACCCTCAACCAGTACCGATCCATCCGAATTCTGTTGGTTGTAGCACGTGTGAGTACGTTACCCCCCCGCCCCCACTATTATAATTTTCATAGATCTTCTTTTTTCACACCTCAGTGACTGGTTTTACTGTTTGTAATCAGTATCAATGTCCCCACAATGATGATAGTAGTGTCATTCCTTAGATGTGCTAGATCGTATGTGTTACACCCCTTTACCCATAGTGTCGACACAATACTCCTCATATCGATCTGATGTCTTTCTACAAAACTCACTGGGTTACATAGCCCCAACTGTAACTATTACTTTCGGCTCCCCTGAGTTTAGTTCAGTCTCCTACTGCCTCATTCTTTCTCCTTGATTAGCCAAAACATCAGCAGTATTCCCTTCCGGCTAAGATACCTTTTAGATCCAGTGTTTTATCTTCTGTTGCCCACGAACTGATGTACTTGGGTTTTGTGAGACCAAATTCACTAACGATATTGAACAATTGTATAATTCTAATTATAATAAACACCGCATCAACGTCACGACACAGTGCTGAAAGGTGTCACCCTATATGTTGATATCAAGTATAACACCACTTCTGTAAGAGATGATTTAAAGGTTCAGGAGGAGCACATAGAGAGTGTTTTCACTCAATTAAGTAACGACACACGAAATATCCTAGTAGGAGTAATCTACAGAAGACCCCACACTAATGTAAGGAATTTTCTTGATATATTTTCGGAGCTTATCACTATCATACGTTCAGAGAGGAAACGTTGCTACATAACAGGAGATTTCAACCTTGATCTATTAAAATCAGTGACTGACACCTCAGTATTAGACCTTCTTCCTACCTGTCATTCTAAGCTCTTCTTCAACACAATAACCAAACCCACTAAAGTAACTGCCACCTCTGCCACTGTGACCAGATCATATCTGGACTAACAACACTCCTAACAACCTTTACCGTGGAATTATTTAAAACAATATCTCCAGATCACTTCCCAGTTTTGCCATGTATAAAGCAGCTTCTGTGCTGGAGGTCTGAGTAAGAGTCTCAGTACAATACAGACACTACTGCGCCGACAACATGCCTCCGACATCCTAACGTGAACAGCTGCAATTTCTCTTTGCATCTTCAATGCTTGCTTTGATAAATGCTTCCCGCTCAACACTAAGTCGAGAGTGAAAACTGTATCCATTTCCAAACCTATATCACAAGCGAAATTAGATAATGATAAAAAGAAAGCTTACTTACAAAATCAAAAGGAAATTTGCAAAAGACCCATAACTTTCGGTGATGCTTAACGAAGTAACAGAAAAAGAGTAACTCAATAATTAGAAATGCCAGACGTAGCTATTATACAAAATAGCTCAGTCGGCATCAGGCGATATTAGAAACCTGGGCTAATAGCAGAATTCTATTCAGAACAGGAACACTTAGCCTTCGGCCCCCACTCAGCTTTTATGATAAATGATTCAGTTGTAACAGAACCCTCTCATTGCCAACCACGTCAATGAATATTTTGATATCTGGCAAAAATCTTTGCCAAAATCCCTGATCACCATGAGAATTTAGAACTACCTGCAAAACGAACAGCAAAATGAGATTTTTATCCGTCTCCAGCAGATGAATTACTGGCTGTCATGAATGTCCAAAGATGCGGCAGCAGGCGAGGACAATATACCAATGAGCATCATTAAGTAGCCCACTTATTACTACCTTGTTCACCTACACATTTGTAACTCTCCTCCTTCCTCGTGGTGTCTTTCGGATAAACTAGAAAATTGCTAAAGTTCACCCACCATATAAACTTCCTATAGGTTGCCAAGGTATCTTTCAGAATTACCGCCCCCTATCAGTCTATGGCCTTGAGTAAGATACTGGACAAATGTAAACATGCTTAGTAGACTAAATTCAGCTTCTGCAATGCCAGTAACATCTTTACAGTCTCCCAGTTTGGATTTAGAGGCTAGAAGGTCTTCAGGAAGTGCTCTGCTATCCTTTACTAATGACATCTTAAATTCCTTTGATGACACTCAGTTCACAGTCGGAAATATTCTTGGACCTCTCTAAAGCCTTCGATATTGTCAAACCATACCTTCCTACTTTCAAAGCTTGAACATTACGGCGTTAGGGGCCTCTCCCACAATTGGTTTACCTCATCTCTCTATCCAACAGGATGCAGTATGTCTGCTATTATAATCACCAACCTGACTCCTCGCCAATCTTGTATGGAGTCGCCCAGAGTTCCATTCTCGGTCCTGTACTGTTTATGTTGTACATATACGGCATAGTCCACGCCAGCACACTGCACCATCGGCAGGGGTGTAAGCAGGCACAGGTCAAACGACCCACAACGGAGCCTGGGGGGCGAAAAAAAAGAACGGAAAGAAATTGAAAACATAGAAAAAAAGGTTATACTGTATTAATCTACACCACGAAGATGCCGGAAAACCAGCTTTTTAAAGTGAGACAGATTGTAAGAGCATGGAAACACAGAAGAAGGCAAAGCATTCCACAGTTTGGCTGTGTGAGGAAAGAAGGAGGTACTATAACGGGCTATTCTCGTGTGATCGATATCCACAGAGAAATGGTGGGCACCGCGGGCAAGACGTGTGTTACGAACCCACGGCCTTTCCGGCGGTACACAAGATGCCAAATCCCCTGAACATTGCCCGTTAAAGTACCTGTAAAAGAGAGAGAGTGAAGCAACATTGCGGCGAAGAGAAAAGGGAGAGAGATTGTCGACTAAAGGAGGAGAGTTAATAAGACGAAATGCCTTTGATTCCACCCTATCTAATAGTTGGACAGAAGAAGAGCCACCCCAGATATGAGAGCAGTACTCCAAGTTAGGACGAATGAATCCCTTATATACTTGGAGCAACTGCTCAGGAGTGAAGTAGCTGCGGCATCTGTACAGCATTCCCAACTTTCGGGAGGCAGCTTTAGTTATACTAAGGGTGTGTGATTTCCAGGACATATTGGAGGAAATGGTGAGGCCTAACATATTTATTTCAGAATTTGGGGGGATGATAGCGTCCTGAAATGTAATTAGTGGGAGATCGTCTACTTTACAAAGTGTAATTGGTAAATATTGAGTTTTGTATCTCCCCATTCAGAGATGCTGCACAGATCCGCGTTGATAGAAGTAATGATATCAGTTCTAGAAACAGATCTAGTTTGAGAGTTAGGAGGAAGGGGAAAATGTGAGGAAGAGTGAAGAGTAGAATCATCGGCGTAAGAATGGATAGAATTAGTTGTAGTGTGAAGTAAATCATTGATAAAAAGAAGAAAGAGAGTTGGTGAAAGAACAGAACCCTGTGGGACGCCACTATTGGTAGAGAAAGAGCGAGAAATCGATCCCTCGACAACAACTGCCATGGATCGATTCTCAAGGAAGCTAGAGATGAGAGAACAAAGTGGGGGAGAGAAACCAAAAGAGGGAAGTTTAGATGGCAAAGACTTGTGCCATACCCTGTCAAATGCTTTGGAGATGTCGAGGGCCACGACAAAAGTTTCCCCATAATCCCTAAGAGAGGATGACCAAAGATGGGTGCAATAGGAGAGCAGATCACCAGTAGATCTTGCCTGGCGAAAGCCATACTGGTGATCCGACAAAACAGAAAAGCGGTTAAGGTGACGGAGAAAATGAGAGTTTGGGTTAGTTTCGAAAATCTTAGAGGGGGATGAAGTTAGGGCAATGAGGCGTTAGTTAGAGGGATTGGAATGGTAACCCTTCTTCGGGATGGACTGAACTAAAGCATGCTTCCAAGAAGAAGGAAAAGTTTGAGTTTTGAGTCAAAGGCGAGCAAGCACAGGGGCTAGAATTTCAGCACACTCCCTCAGAACACGAGGGGGTATTCCGTCCGGTCCATGTGCCTTACTCACATCTAACCTGGATAACAGACCAGCAACCCTATGAGAGTGGAGATTATAGGAAAGGACATACAGTAGGTTCAGCAGGAGTAGGAGGGGTAGAGTTGGAATAAGCATGGTCGGGTTGGATCCACTGGTGGCTGTGCCCAACCAACCTGTTAGTAGAGGAAGAAAATCAACCTTTGAAAGGAATGAGTAAGGGCAAAGGAGGAGGGGAAAATGGCTTAACCACTGACCTGATCAAAAAAGCAGGAGATTTTATTAGGTAAACTCGTAACACTCTATACAAATTGTTTACAGACCCATACTGTACCAAAAGCCTGGAAGAATGCACCAAAGATCTAAAGAACCATCGACCAGTAAGACTGCTCTCTGTAGTTTACAAGCTCTTTATAAAAATAATTACAAATAGAATAAATGCTGTACTCGACTCCAACCAGCCAAGATACTCCACACCTGATCACAACCACACCATCAATTAAGTTATGGAAAAATCTTCTAAATTTAATAAACCATTATGCATGGACTAACAATGGCTGATGATTATGATGCCCAACCAACCTGCTGCATCGGTTGTTCCACCCCTCACAAAGGTTATTAGTGCGTGATTCATCCTTGAGCGTTGCTTTATGAACGTTCATTAGCTCGTTTGTGGTTCGTGAGCTCGAACTGAAATTTGTTTTGTGCCATTTTATCCCTGGTATGAAAATTGTGCCAATTTTTCAGTGCCATTTTTTTCAGAGTACCGTTAATAGATTGTGCTCCACAAAAGGAAAATTGGATCTCAGGCCGCGAATGTTAGAAAAATTAAGTGTGAAAAAATGTCGATCCTCTAGCAACCGCGGTGACGTCAGTCGGCCATAGGGTCCACAACCTTTCCGACTAATGGGACCCATCCGAGAAGGCCCCCATTAATATTATTATCAAGTGATTTCATAGGAGAATAGAGAATAGAACAGATCAAGAGTGACAAATGCTATTTATAGTAAGAGTGAATTGGTCACAATTTTTGCCATGCAATATGGCAGCAGGGTCTACCATTAGACAACATATTATGCTTCCAATATCTTCCCAGGTGGTAGTACCTCCCTGTTTGGTAGCTGCTTACTACCTACTGTGGGAGACCCAGGTGACACTTCCAATCAGGGGTGAAGGAAACACACTGGTGTCAAGTTCGTAAGTTCTATTTCTGGGACAAACACCCAAAAGGAGTTAAGACAGGGAAAACAGCGTCCTGTCTTGGAATCTCTCCGGGTATCTCTGTCTGCGCATGCGCGTACAGCGCGCATGTGCCTAAAACATGAACTACACTCAGTGACAAAAGGGGGTATGATTATAACATATAATACAGAGACCTGAATCAATAATGGTAAATAGTACAGTTACATATTACAGCATATTCGTCTCATATATCTACACCTCCCTCCACCTCACGCTCGTAGTGCAATCTCGAGCGGACTCTTTTTCCAGGAGCCTTTGAGAGTGACTTGGGAAGACTGGGGGGTCACTGAATGAGGACTTACTTTTCTCGTCCAAGCAAGGGTTCACAGGGATGTGGGGGAGGGGTTCACCACTAGGGGACGGTACTGAACGAAGGAAGCGGCGATTCCGCCACCATACCCGACCACTAGGGAGACGGACCTCGTAATCCCTGGTCTTGCCGCAGCCCATGACAACCCCGACCTTGTCCCAGCGGTGAGACGTCGGGTCTTGAACCCGAACTGTTTGCCCGATACTCAACCTGGGAAGGGGTCGGGCGTGCTGATCGTACTGTGCCTTTACGTGGTCAGCACGGGCGGCTGCACGACGATCGCAGTCCTCGGTCTTGGCCTGCCACTCCCTCGAGAAGGACTCAGGATGGGCAGGGACACATGACCGTAGTGGGTGGCCGTATAACATCTGTGCTGGGGAGCGACCTGTGAAGTTGGGGTTATTCCGCAATTCCAATAAGCCCCGGTCAAACTTCTCACAGTCAATGTTGCCTGAGGGTGCCGTCTTGAGGATGAGATGCTTGACGGACTTTACGGCAGCCTCGGCATGTCCATTGGACTGGGGGTAATGTGGCGAGGACACCACATGATGAACTCCCCATCGCTCCATGCAGTCCCGAAAGTCGTTGCTGGTGAACTGGGGCCCGCCGTCAGTCCTCAGGCGGAGAGGGACACCAACTTCCCGGAAGTAGCAACAGAACATACGTACTGTATGAGAGGCAGTAGTGTTGCCTCCGCAGGGAACGACAACAGGCCACCCTGAGAGCCGGTCGGCGATGACGAGAACGGACTTTCCCGCCACAACGAAGAAATCCGCAGAGACGGACTCAAAGGGCCTCGTAGGGTTGTCGTTGTTCATGAGGGGTTCCTGCTGCTGACTGCTGAGTGGAGCCGTCTTGAGGTCCTCCTTGGAACCCAGTACGTCCTTGAATTGCAGTAGGAAGAACTCCCTGGCTGCAGAAGGTGACGTATTGGGTGGGAGGGGCAGCTCCTTGCACCTGTTGACATGTTTAATTTCCAGAATTGGCTTGGGTAAATCTGGAGATATTATGGCCAACTCTTGACAGTGGCCATAAGACAGTAGGGGCATCTGAACACCTTTGTGGACCTGAATCCTGGCAGAACATGACTGCTTACCTAGGGTGAGGGTAGCCTGAAATGTACCCAGAGCAGGTGCCATTGTAGAACCGTCTGCGGTGAGCGTTGTAGAAGTTGACGGTGGCTGCAAACTGCTCCTAGGGATCCCCAGAATGTCGAGGTGTCTTGTGCCGATGACTGTGACGTCCGCACCTGTGTCAGGAAGCATCTGGATACGGGAAGTAATGTCGCCGTATGACAGGTGAACACAGATGGGCTGAGGTGTCTTGCTGACAGGAGAAGAAGAGGATCCCACGCGACAACAGCGCTTGTTCTTCGCCGCCTGAGAATTGCAAGTAGTATCATTTTTCTTCCGTGACTGACAGAATTTGTCATAATGTCCAATGCGGCTACAGGAGCGGCACTGAACGTTGTTGGCAGGGCACTTCAGTGTCCTAGCCCAATGACCACGAAGGCCACAGTTATTGCAGGTGCTGTCAGCGGCAGGGCATTCAGAACCATGCCGACGAGCACAATATTGGCATGAATGACCTGGCGTCGAAGTCTGAAGTGATGCTGAAGAGTGATGCGAAGCTGAAGTCGGATGTGAAGCTGAAGTCGGATGTGAGGCTGAAGTCCCGTCACGTCCTTTGCTCTTCTTATATGCGGAGATGGCACACAGCTGGTTAGATGGAGCACGAATAGCAGAAGTCGCACTTCTGGTGGCTTCGTAAGAGCGGCAGGTGGTGACAACATCCTGTAGAGAGGAGGCAGTGTCGAGGGAGATAAGCTTCTGAATAAGCTCTTCGTCCCGCACGCCCATGAGGATAATCATCTTCAGCTGTGTTTCCTCACAAGTCGACGAGTTCCCAGGACAAACGTCAACCTCCTCAGCGATGCGTCTGAGTCGTACGTAAAAATCTGCAAATGACTCACCCTCCAGCTGCTTACAACTGAGTAGCTCTCTCCTACGCAGAGCTTCGTTGCGGAAACCCTTGATATGCGTCTGTAAAGCATCCAAGACGTCCTTCACAGTCTTGTCTGTGTTGTGGGGAATTTGCAGGGTGTGCTCCAGGATACGTTGCGTCTCTAGGGTGAGACACATCCTCATCTGGATCAGCTGTTTCTCCCTAGGCAACCTCGATAAATCGACCATCATCGAATAATCGTCCCACCTCCGACGCCATTCACGGAATACCTGGAACGAGGCATCAGCTTGGAGTGGCGGTGGACTCTGAGCGAGTGCTTTCTGTGGGGGGGGCAAAGAAGTTGGAGAGGACCCTGCAGGCGCACCTGTGGACGAAGAGGCAGGTGTAGTAGCTGCTTGAAGGGTAACAGGTGCCAACAACTCGATAATGGCACTGAATCTGGCATTTTCTTGTTGACGCCTGTGATCCTCTTCACGTCTTCGTTCATCGTCTTCCTGTCGCCTCCTGATGTCGTCTTGTCGTCGGTTTTCTTCCAAAAACTGAATTAAATGAAGGAAGTCGACACCTGTGGCAGGTTGCGGACGTGTGTAGTGGGGGCTAAGGGTGGGTGGGGCCGCTTGATCCACTTTCCGCTCCACTTGGAGTCCACTTACTGCACCGACATCAGTCTGAAGTTGGTCTTGTTGGGTATCTGAAGAAAACCCAATAAATTCCTGATCTTCCATATGGCCTGGTTTATTTCTCTCACAATTACTGTAATTAATAAGTGAGCAGAAAAGCAATTGTCTTTAAATGGAAGATATCTGCGAGCGTCTGTGAGTGTGTGTGTGTGTGTGCGTTCGTTCGTGCGTGTACTCGGGTCGGGCTGGCTCGGGAGCGCGCTGGCGGCTACAGCAACTCCCCTCGCGGCTCAGACGCCCAGTGCCGGTCGGAACACGAACGAAGGCGGATGTCAAAACTTGAGCTCTCCCATAGGTCTTAAATAGGCTTCCCTCTTTTGTAAAAAGTGCAGGAACACCGGGAAACACTTTAAAGACACTAAAGGGCACACACAACACTGAAAAAGCACTTCACAACACTGCACTGTAAATCCAGGAATATCTTGAGAGGTACGCGCCGATCCACTCGACAGGAGGAGTTGACAAGATGGCGGCTCCGAGAGAGAGATTCTGTGTCCACTCCAATTCTGAATAATGTGATGTCCCAGCTAAACACTGCGCCATGTGGGAGACCCAGGTGACACTTCCAATCAGGGGTGAAGGAAACACACTGGTGTCAAGTTCGTAAGTTCTATTTCTGGGACAAACACACAAAAGGAGTTAAGACAGGGAAAACAGCGTCCTGTCTTGGAATCTCTCCGGGTATCTCTGTCTGCGCATGCGCGTACAGCGCGCATGTGCCTAAAACATGAACTACACTCAGTGACAAAAGGGAGTATGATTATAACATATAATACAGAGACCTGAATCAATAATGGTAAATAGTACAGTTACATATTACAGCATATTCGTCTCATATATCTACACCTACCAACAACACAATTGGTTGCATTTATAAAGTTCCTTGCAAGGAATGTAATATGTTTTACTTAGGCCAGACAGGCAAAGATCTTGTAACTAGACTTAAACAACATAAATATAGTGTTTGGACAGGACAGGATTCCAATGCTCTGTTTGTTCATTTGAGGGATAACAAGCATTGCATTGACTGGGATAATGCCTCCTCAATATTACCTTGTAATTCAATTGACAGTAGGAACATCATAGAATCTAGTCTCATTAAACATACAGAAGCATTCAACATGAATTTGAGTAATGGCATGTACAAACTGGACAATTTGTAATTTAGAAAATTTATAACCAGGTGAGAAGGTTGGGTCACCTTACCCTCTGCTATTTAAAGATTAGTAGGGTTTTTACCTAATACCTGACCACTATGGACCTGATCTCACCCTCCTCTGTATATATCCACCTTGTTTTGTACTTTTCCTTAGTCTGTACTCATCCCTGAAGATGTGAATTACACGAAAGCGCTTGGGAACTTCGTGTTTTCTTCTTTCCTTGTGGTTATCAGCATATATATATATATATATATATATATATATATATATATATATATATATATACTTTGTTCAAACATCTCAGAGCCTCTGAAGATGTCTTGAATAAAGACGAAAGCTAAGGTGCTCCGTTGTTTCCATTTTCCCGTGTGATTTTATCAAGATTTATCTTATCCACGTTTTCATTGTGGATTTACATGGAATATATATATTCTTATATATATATATATATATATATATATATATATATATATATATATATATATATATATATATATATATATATATATATATATATATATATATATATATATATATATATATATATATATATATATATATATATATATATATATATATATATTACTGGATATCTTCACTTGATGAAAAATTAGCAGTAAGCAATAAAATGATCTAATTTGTCATGAAGCACTTCTTTTTTTTGCTGTAGTACATAAAGGAAATGGAAAAACAATTCTCTCAACTTTACCTAACCTAACCTAGTAAGGCAGCCATCTGGCCTACTCATACCATTAATCCAATGACAATATAATTCATGCTGTACAGAGTTTAATGCTTGTCTTTTATGTCATGCTTAAAACAATTTTAAACCAATTAATTATAGATACAGGATATATTTCTTTCTAGTTTGTAAACTGTCAAGTAATTTTCCTGTTTTATTATATGATCTTCAAAGTGTGGCTATGTGTTTTATTGTAAATATATATTAGATTTTTTAAGATTCTTGTTTTCATCGGTGGGTTGGTTGAATCATAAATATAATAATCCTTATCTTACTCTGAAGAAAAATGCACCCTAAGTTTTCCTTGGACATAAAGTTTGAGCCAAAATAATGCTGATTTAGAACTAGACACTTATTTAATTAAAGCAAATTCTAAACCATTCATTCATTTGTATGATTTGGCCACTGACTTGGACACATTTTGAGCACTACCCAAAACTTATCAATTTTAAGGAATGTAATATTCATTCTCTTCTGTCTAAAGTCAAGTAACATTTTTCTTTTCTTTAAAATGTTAATTCTAAGGGAGGTAGACGAAATGATATTTAACGCTGCTGGGACTCTCGAAAGGGCAGTTCAAAAGATGTCGAAGTCTTTAAACTGCTAGGGGAACATGTGAGCACGAGGGTGGAAGAGATAGTTTGAAGAGGCAGTAGAGAGAAGGGGCATCACACTTTGGGGTGAACTACGTGGACCTGACTGTTGAAACCGACCTCATAACGTATATATATATATATATATATATATATATATATATATATATATATATATATATATATATTATATATATAATTTCTACAGTTTCAAAGACAGTAGACGGTGGTCGTGCACCGTCTCCCGGAATAATTGTTGTAGTTAAACATTTAAATACTATTGGTGGTCATCACAGACACACGACTGTCATGTCAATAGTTCATAGTTGAGGCACAGCTGTGACATGTGTATGACGTCACAGCATAGCCGTATTATCCGTCAGCAATATTTACGATTCAGTCGTAACTACAATAACAACGAGCCGTACGGGACATGATGAAGCATAAACTGTAACAACCTGAATAGAGATGTCGAGACTTCAACCTCAACCGTGATGTATACATAGTGGCCTAACCTAACCTAACGTAACCCCTCCAGGCAGCGTTAGGGTGTTTAATCATCAGGTCAAATAAGGGAGTGTGTCTAATCTTCACGTGTACAAGATAACGACATAAACAAAAGACGCACAACATGGTGACGTAAGGATGACGTAAGCGTGACGTAATCGGTAGGCTGTCGTGAGAGGCCCGCCAGATGGCGTGTTGAGGGGTGTCTGGGCTTTTTCTGTTATTGGTAAAAGGCCAGAGTGGTGGTCTGAAGGAGGAGGTGGTGGTGGTGGTGGTGTTGGAGGAAGAAGAGGGGGAGGAGGGGTGGTGGTGGTGTTGGAGGAAGAAGAGGGGGAGGAGGGGTGGTGGTGGAGGAAGAAGAGGGGGGAGGAGGGGTGGTGGTGGTGTTGGAGGAAGAAGAGGGGGAGGAGGGGTGGTGGTGGTGTTGGAGGAAGAAGAGGGGGAGGGAGGGGTGGTGGTGGAGGAAGAAGAGGGGGGAGGAGGGGTGGTGGTGGTGTTGGAGGAAGAAGAGGGGGAGGAGGGTGGTGGTGGTGTTGGAGGAAGAAGAGGAGGAGGGGTGGTGGTGGTGTTGGAGGGGAGGAGGGTGGTGTCGAGGAAGAAGAGGGGAGGAGGGGTGGTGGTGTTGGAGGAAGAAGAGGGAAAGGAGGGGTGGTGGTGGTGTTGGAGGAAGAAGAGGGGGAGGAGGGGTGGTGGTGGTGTTGGAGGAAGAAGAGGGGGGAGGAGGGGATGAAGTGGTGTTGGAGGAAGAAGAGGGGGAGGAGGGGTGGTGGTGGTGTTGGAGGAAGAAGAGGGGGGAGGAGGGTGGTGGTGGTGTTGGAGGAAGAAGAGGGGGAGGAGGGGTGGTGGTGGTGGAGATGGTGGAGAAAGAATAGGAGGGGATGAGATGGTGGTGGAGAAGGAAGAGGAGGAGGTGGTGATGGTGGTGGGGGAAGATAAGGGTAAAGAGGAGGAGGAGGAGGAAGAAACTGAAGAGGAAGAAAGCAGGAAGAGGGGAGTGAAGAAGAAAAGAGGGAGGAAGAGAAAGAAGAGGAGGAGGAGATGGAAAACAAGAAGGAGGAGAGTAAACAAGGAAGAGTAGAGAGAGTTAACGAGAAGGAGGGAGGAAAGGTAATCATCAGGAAACAGCAACAAACTCCCCTTCCATCTTCACTTCCATTACTCTTTCCTCTCATCTCTCTTACTACCTTATTTATTCTTTTCTTTATCTCTTCTTCTTTATATACTTCTATCATTCTCTCTCTCTCTCTCTTTCTCATTCTTTAACGTTTGAACAGTTATCATCCGAAGTTGAATTCTTGCGTTTATCATCTACATAAA
>NW_024749748.1:0-44994 GCF_018991925.1 Homarus americanus
CTGACACTGCCAAATACACCTCACACACTGCCAGGTACACCTCGAACTTGCTGCGGTGCACCTCCACACACACCCCAGTGCACCTCCAAGATACTCAAGGTGCACCTCTGACACTCCAGAGTACCTCAACCTCCCAGGCACACCTCTGGCCTCCCAGGTACACCTCCAATATTCCCAGGTACCTCCATTTGAGTACACCTCCGTCTCGCAATTACACCTTTGAGACTCCCAGGTACTCTACTGACACTCTGGTACTCCTCTGACATTCCAGTTACACCTCCGACACTCCCAGTTACACACCCTGGCTTGCTCCCAGGTACACCTCTGACCTCCCAGGTACACTTCTGATATAGTGCACTTCTGACACTCCCAGGTACACCTCCAGACATTCCATTTTATCTGTGCTCCCATTTTACCGCTGACACTGCCAGGTGCCTCTGACACTCCATGTGCACCTCCGACCTCCCAGGTACACCTCTGACACTCCCAGGTACATCTCCAATACTCCCAGGTTCGTCTGGCCTCCCATTTATCAGCACTCCTAGGTACTCCTGTCCTCCCCAGGCCTGCCTCACACTCGCAGTACACCTTCAACCTCCAGGCCCATCTCTGGCACTCCCAGGTACACACTCCTTACTCCCAGGTACAACTCTGACACTCGCAGGCAACCTCCAAATACTCTCAGTACACCTCTAGCACTCCCAGTACATCTCTCAACCTCCAGGTACATCGCTGACTTGCTCCCAGGTACCTCACAGCTTTGCCAAGGCTTTGCCTCCGACTCCCAGGTACACCTCCCGACACTCCAGGTACACTTCTCACACCTCCTAGGTACACCTCCGATATTCCCAGGTACACACCTCCGATGCTCCCAGGTACACCTTTGAGACTCCAGGTACTCCCACTGACACTCCTGGTACACCTCTGACATTCCCAGTTACACCTCCGGCCTCCCAGTTACCGCTGACACCCTCAGAGTACCGCCTGACACTCCCAAAGTACTCACAAATTCTATTACCTCTGACACTCCAGGTACGTCAGAGCGCTCCCAGATACACCTCTGACACTCCCAGGCACATCTCTGACACTCCTGGTACCT
Source organism: Homarus americanus (assembly GCF_018991925.1). Taxonomy (NCBI): domain Eukaryota; kingdom Metazoa; phylum Arthropoda; class Malacostraca; order Decapoda; family Nephropidae; genus Homarus; species Homarus americanus. The sequence goes on from NW_024749748.1 coordinate 1,100, forward strand.
CTGACACTGCCAGGTACCCGTCCAACACTCCCAGATACACCTCCTGACACTCTCCAGGTACATCTCTGACACTCCCAGGTACACCTCAAGACACTCCCAGGTACACCTGAGACACTCCCAGGTACACCCCACACTCCAGTGGCTTCTCACACTCCCAGGGCCTCTGACACTCCCAGGTGCCCTCTGACACTCCCCAGGTACACCTTCCGACACACCCATTTACTCCACTGGCATTCCCTGGGTACACCTCTGACACTCCCAGGCAGTCCCAACACTCCCAGATACGCCTCTGACACTCCCAGGCTTACCTCAGACACTCCCAGATACACCTCTGACACTCCCAGGTACATCAAGCCTCCCAGGTACACCTCTGACTCCCAGGTTCACCTCCTGACCTCCCAGGTACCTCCGATACTCCCAGGTACACCTCTGACACTCCCAGGAGACACCTCTGACCTCCTAAAATTTTCCTCTGTCAATCCCTGATACACCTCTAACACTCCCAGGTACCCGCTGACACTCCCAGGTACACTTCTGACACTCCCAGGTACACACACTCCCTGGTAGACCTCAGACACTCCCAGGTACACCCCAGACACTCCCAGGTACACCCAGAAACTCCCAGGTACCTTCTCACTCCCAGGTACACCTCTGACACCCCAGGTACACCTCTGACACACCATTTACTCCACTGGCATTCCTGGTACACCTCTGACACTCCCAGGTACATGTCCAGCACTCCCACATACACCTCTGACCTCCCAGATACACCTCGAGACCCCTCCAGGTACACCTCCTGACACTCCCAGGTACACCTCTGACACTCCCAGGTACACCTCCGATGCTCCCAGGTTCACCTCTGACACTCCAAGGTGCACCTCTGGCACTCCCTAGGTACTCCTCTGTCATTCCCTGATACACCTCTATACTCCCAGGAACACCCTTGACCTCCTAGGTACACCTCGCACACTGCCAGGTACACCTCCGACTCCCAGGTACACCTCCGACACTCCCAGGTATGCTTCTCACACTCCCAGGTACACCTCCGACACTCCCAGGTACCTCTGACACTCCCAGGTACACCTCTGACCCTCCAAGGTACACCCTGACCTCCCAGGTACACCTCTGACCTCCCAAGTGCACCTCTGACCTCCCAGGTGCACCTCCACTCCCAGGTACACCTCCGACCTCCTCCAGGTGCCTTCTCACACTCCCAGGTGCACCTCCGACACTCCCAGGTACACCTCTGACAAAGCAGGTACCTCTGACACTCCAAGGTGCACCTCCAGGCACTCATAGGTGCACCTCTGGCCTCCCAAGTGCACCTCTGATCTCCCAGGTACACCTCTGACACTCCCAGGTACACCTCTGACACTCCCAGGTACTCACTGACATTCCTTGGTACACCTCTGACACTCCCAGGCACGTCCAACACTCCCAGATACACCTCTGACACTCCCAGATACATCTCTGACCTCCCAGGTACACCTCTGGCCTCCCAGGTACACCTCTGACCTCCCAGGTACACCTCCGATACTCCCAGGTACACCTCTCACACTCCCAGGTACACCTCTGTCACTCCTAGGTGCTCCTCTGTCACTCCCTGATGCACCTCTAACACTCCCAGGTGCACCATGACCTCCCAGGTACACCTCTGACCTCCCAAGTACACCTTTGACATCCACGTACACCTCAGACACTCCCAGGTACCCAGACACTCCCAGGTACACCCCAGACACTCCCAGGTACACTTCTCACACTCGCAGGTACACCTCCGACCTCCCAGGTACACCTCTGACACTCCCAGGTACACCTCTGACACTCCCAGGTACACCTCTGACACTCAGGTACACCTCTGACACTCCCAGGTACATCTCTGACACTCCCAGGTACTCCACTGACATTCCTGGTACACCTCTGACACTCCCAGTTTACGTCCAGCACTCCCAGACCTCTGACACTCCCAGGTACACCTCTGACACTCCCATGTACACCTCCTGACATTCCCAGGTACACCTCCTGGCCTCCCAGGTACACCTCTGACACTCCCAGGTACACATCCAGTCTCCCAGGTACACCTCTGACACTCCCAGGTGCACCTCTGAGCCTCCCAAGTACAACTCTGACACTCCCATTTACTCCACTGGCATTCCTGGTACCTCTGACCTCCCAGGTGCACGTCCAGCACTCCCAGATACACCTCTGACACTCCCAGGTACACGCTGACACACCATTTACTCCACTGGCATTCCCTGGTCACCTCTGACACTCCCAGGTACCGTCCAGCACTCCCAGATACACCTCTGACCTCCCAGAAACACCTCAGACACTCCCAGGTACACCTGAACACTCCCAGGTACACCCCAGACACTCCCAGGTACACTTCTCACCTCCCAGGTCACCTCTGACACTCCCAGGTACACCTTTGACACTCCCAGGTACACCTCTGACACACCCATTTACGCCACTGGCATTCCTGGTACACCTCTGACACTCCCAGTTACGTCCAGCACTCCCAGATACACCTCTGACACTCCCAGATACACCTCGGACTACCAGGTACCTCAACCTCAGGTACACCTCTGACACTCCAAGGTACACCTCCGTGCTCCCAGGTTCACCTCTGACACTCCAAGGTGCACCTCAGCCTCCTAGGTACTCCTCTGACCACTCCAGATACACCTCTAATACTCCCAGAACACGCTGACACTTCAGGTACACCTCTCACACTGCCAGGTACACCTCCGACTCCCAGGTACCTCCGGCCTCCCAGACGCTTCTCCCACACACAGGTACACCTCCGACACTCCCAGGTACACCTGACCTCCCAGGTACATCTCTGACACTCCAAGGTACACCCTGACACTCCCAGGTACACCTCTGACCTCGAGTACACCTCTGATGCTCCCAGGTGCACCTCCGACTCCCAGTGCACCTCCGACACTCCCAGGTACACTTCTTACACTCCAGTGCACCTCCGACCTCCCAGGTACACCTCTGACACTCCCGAACACCTCTGACACTCCCAGGTGCACCTCTGAGCCTCCCAGGTGCCCTCTGACACTGCCAGGTACCGTCCAACACTCCCAGATACACCTCTGACTCTCCCAGGTACATCTCAAACCTCCCAGGTACACCTCTGACACTCCCAGGCACCTCCAGGCCTCCCAGGTTCACCTGACACTCCAAGGTGCACTCCAGCACTCCTAGGTATCCTCTGTCATTCCTGATACACCTCCTAATACTCCCAGGAACACCCCAGACATCCTAGGTACACCTCTCACACTGCAGGTACCTCCAGCTCCCAGGTACACCTCCGACACTCCCAGGTATGCTTCTCACCTCCCAGGTACCTCCGACACTCCTGGTACACCTCTGACACTCCCAGGTACACCTCTGACACTCAAGGTACACCCTGACACTCCCAGGTACACCTCTGAGCCTCCCAAGTACACCTCTGACCTCCCAGGTGCACCTCCGACTCCCAGGTACACCTCCGACACTCTCAGTGCATCTCACACTCCAGGTACACCTCCGACACTCCCAGGTCCCACCCCTCTGACAAGCCAGGTGCCTCTGACCTCCAGGTGCACCTATGACACTCATAGGTACACCCTCCTGGCCTCTAAAATTACCTCCTGATACTCCCCAGGTACACCTCCTGACACTCCCAGGTACACCTCTGACACTCCCAGGTACTCCACTGACATTCAGCAGGTACACCTCTGACACTCCCAGACACCAGATCCAACACTCCCAGATACACTCTGACACTCCCAGATGCATCTCTGAGCACTCCCAAGGTGCACCTCCTGACCTCCCCAGAGTGCACCTCCTGAGCATCAGGTTACCTGCTCAGATATGGGTGCCTCTCACTCCCAGGTACACCTCTGTCACTCCTAGGTGCTCCTCTGTCCTCCCTGATGCACCTCTAACACTCCCAGGTGCAGCTGACCTCCCAGGTACACCTCTGAGCCTCCCAAATTACACAGCGGCATCCCGTGCCTCAGACACTCCAGGTACACCCCAGACACTCCCAGGTACACCCCAGACACTCCCAGGTACACTTCTCACACACTCGCAGGTACACCTCCGACACTCCCAGGTACACCTCTGACACTCCCAGACACACCTCTGACACTCCCAGATGCACCTCTGACACTCCCAGGTGCACACGCCTCTGACCTCCCAGGTGCATCTGAGCCTCCCAGGTGCTCCACTGGCATTCCCTGGTACACCTCCTGGCCTCCCAGTTGCATCCAGCTCCTCCCAGATACACCTCTGACACTCCCAGGTGCTCCTCTGACCTCCCATGTGCCTCTGACATTTCCCAGGTGCACCTCTGACACTCCCAGGTGCACCTCCTGACACTCCCAGGTACACATCCGATGCTCCCAGGTACACTCGGCCTCCCAGGTGCCTCCTGACACTCCCAGAGTACAGCCTCTGACGCCATTTGCCATGGCGTTCCCTGGTACACCTCACGGCCTCCCAGGTACTGCGTCCAACACTCCCAGATACACCTCCTGACACTCCCAGGTGCAGCTGACCCACACCCATTTACTCACTGGCATTCCCTGGTACACACCTCTGGCCTCCCAGGTACACGTCCAACACTCCCAGATACACCTCCCAGAACACCTCAGACACTCCCAGGCTAGAACCTCAGAGTACACCAGACACTCCCAGATTTTGCCCTCACTGAGTACACCTCTGGCCTCCAGGCACCTTTGACCTCCCCAGGTACACCTCTGACACCCATTTACGCCACTGGCATTCCTGGTGCACCTCTGACCTCCCAGATTTTGCGTCCAACACTCCCAGATACACCTCTGGCCTCCTGGATACACCTCGGACACTACCAGGTGCACCTCCCAGCCCCACTCCCAGGGTACACCTCCTGACACTCAGGTGCACCTCCGATACTCCCAGGTTCACCTCCTGACACTCCAAAGATTGCACCTCTGAGCCTCTAGGTGGTACTCCTCTGACCACTCCCAGATACACCTCCTAATACTCCCAGAACACGCTGGCACTTCCAGGTACACACCTCTCACACTGCCAGGTGCCTCCCGGCTCAGGTACACCTCCACGACACTCCCAGGTACTTCTCCCACACACAGGTGCACCTCCGACACTCCCAGGTGCACCTCTGACACTCCCAGGTGCATCTCTGACCTCCAAGGTACACCCTGAGCCTCCAGGTACACCTCCCACAGGCCCCTCAGTGCACCTCTGATGCTCCCAGATTTTGCACTATCAGGCTCCCAGACACACCTCCGGCCTCCCAGGTGCCTTCTTACACACTCCAGGTTACACCTCCACCGACACTCCCAGGTACACCTCCTGACACTCCCAGAGACACCTCCTAACACTCCCAGGTACACCTCTGGCCTCCCAGGTACCCTCTGACACTGCCAGGTGCAGTCCAACACCTCCCAGATACCTCTGGCTCTCAGGTACATCTCAAACACTCCCTGGTACACCTCTGACACTCCCAGGTACACCTCTGACCTCCCAGTACACCTCCATGCTCCCAGGTACACCTCCCAGGCCTCCCAGGTACACCTCTGACAGTCCTAGGTGCCTCCTCTGTCCAGTGATGCACACCTCTAACACTCCCAGGTACACACGCTGACACTCCCAATTTGCACCTCTGACCTCCCAAGGTACACCTTTGGGCACTCCTGGTGCCTCCTCCAGACGCTCCCAGGTGCACCCAGACACTCCAGGTGCACCCAGACACTCCAGGTGCCTTCCTGCACTCCCAGATTGCACCACTGGCCTCCCAGGCCTCCTCGGCCACACCATTTAGTCCCACTGGCATTCCCTGGTACACCTCCTGACACTCCCAGGTGCACGTCCAGCACTCCCACATACACCTCTGACACCCCCAGATACACCTCCAGACCTCCCAGGTACACCTCTGACACCAGGCACACCTCCTGACACTCCCTAGGTACACCTCTGAGCCTCCCAAGTACACCTCTGAGCACTCCCAGGTGCACCTCTGACACTCCCAGTGCACTCTGAGCATTTCAGGTACTCCACTGACATTCCTTGACACCTCACGGCCTCCCAGGTGCATCTCTGGCCTCCCAGGTGCCTCTGGCCTCCAGGTGCACCTCTTGGCCTCCAGTTGCCTCGATGCTCCCAGGTGCACCTCTGACACTCCCAGGGTACACCTGTGTCCTCCCTGGGTGCTCCTCTGTCACTCCTGATGCACCTCCCTAACACTCCCAGGTGCAGCTGACACACCCAGGTACACCTCCCGGCCTCCCAGGTGCACGCAGCTGACACTCAGGTGCACACCTCCCAGTTACTCCAGGTACAGCAGACACTCCCAGGTACACACACCAGACACTCAGGTACACTTCTCTCACACTCGCAGGATTTCACCTCCGGCCTCAGGTACACACCTCTGACCTCCCAGGTACACCTCTGACTCCCAGGTACACCTCTGGCCTCCCAGGTACACCTCTGGCCTCCCAGGTACACACCTCTGACCTCCCAGGTACTCCACTGATATTCCCCTGGGCACCTCTGAGCCTCCCAGGCCTGCGTCCAACACTCCCAGATACACCTCTGACCCCACTCCCGGTGCATCTCTGACAATCCCAGACCTGGGTGTGAGCATTCCCAGGTACACCTCCTGACACTCCCCAGGTACACATCCGATACTCCCAGGTACACCTCTGATGCTCCCAGGTACACGTCCAGACACTCCCAGGTACACCTTTGACACTCCCAGGTACACCTTGAACACTCCCAGGTACACCTGGGCATCCCAGGTGCACCCAGACACTCCCAGGTACACTTCTCACACTTTCACTTAGGTACACCTTTGAGCCTCCCAGGTGCACCTCCGACACTCCCAGGTACACCTCTGACACTCCCAGATGCCTCAAACTCCCAGGTGCACCTCCTGACCTCCCAGATACCTCTGACACTCCCAGGTACACCTCTGACCTCCCAGGTGCTCCACTGACATTCCCTGGTACACCTCTGACACTCCCAGGCCTGGCTCAGGCCACTTTCATGGAGTAAGCCTCCAGAGTACTCCCTGGGTACCTCTGAGGCCTCCCAGGTGCACCTCCTGGCCTCCTGGGTATTCCTCTGACACTCCCTGGGTACAACTCTGAGCCTCCCAGGTGCACCTCAGGCACTCCCTGGTACATCTGACACTCCCAGGTGCACCTTTCACTCCCTGGGTCCTCCCCTGACAGTCCCAGGTACACCTCACTCAGGAGTGCACCTCCTGGCCCTCCCAGGCCTCCCACTGACATTCCCTGGTACAACTCCTGACACTCTCCAGTGCAGCCGACCTCCCAAGATACACCTTTATTTGCTCCCAGGCCTCCACTGACACTCCCTGGTACACCCTTGACACTCCCAGCTACACCTCCTGACATTCCCAGGTACACCCCAGACATGCCTCCCAGGTAGACTTCTCACACTCCCTAGGTACACCTCCTGAGCCTCCTGGGGCACTCACTCTGTCAATCCCTGATGCACCTCCTCCCAGGTACCTGCTGACACTCCCAAGGTGCACTCTGACCTCCCAGGTGCACCTTTGACACTCCCTGGTGCACCTCAGACACTCTCAGGTACACCCCCAGACACTCCCAGGTGCACTGGCAGACACTCCCAGGTGCCTTCCTCCCAGGTACACACCTCGGCCTCCCAGGTACACCTCAACACACCATTTACTCCCACTGTGTTCCCTGGTACACACCTCTGGCCTCCAGTGCGATCCAACCTCCCTCCACCTCCTGACCTCCAGATACACCTCCCGGACCTCCCAGGTGCACCTCTGACACTCCAGGGTACACCTCTGACCTCCTAGGTACACACCTCCTGACACTCCCAAGTACACCTCTGCCTCCAGTACACCTCTGACCTTCCAGGTGACACACCTCCTGACACTCCCAGGTACTCCATGGGCATTCCTTGAGTACACCTCTGACCTCCCAGGCACATGTCCCAACACTCCCAGATATACACCTCTGACACTCCCAGATACATCTCGACACTCCCAGGTACACCTCTGACACTCCCAGGCACACCTCTGACACTCCCAGGTACACCTCCGATACTCCCAGGTACACCTCTGACCTCCCAGGTACACCTGTGTCACTCCTAGGTACTCCTCTGTCACCCCTGATACACTTCTAACACTCCCAGGTACACGCTGACACACCCAGGTACACCTCTGACACCCCACGCACACCTTGACACTCCCAGGTACACCCTCAGTTACTCCCAGGCACATCCCAGACACTCCCAGGCACTCCCAGACACCCCAGGTACACTCTCACACTCGCAGGTTCACCTCCGACACTGGCACACCTCTGACACCTCCAGGCACACCTCTGACACCCACGTACAACCCCTGACACTCCCAGGCACACCCCACACCCCAGGTACACCTCTGACACCTCCAGGTACCCACTGATAACCCTTGGTACACCTCTGACACTAGCTACACGTCCAACACTCCCACATACACCCCTGACACTCCCAGGTACACTTCTGACATTCCCAGGTACACCCTCTGACACTCCCAGGCACACATCCGATACTCCCAGGTACACCCTGATACTCCCAGGCACACGTCCGACACCCAGGTACACCTTTGACACTCCCAGGCACACCTTAGACACTCCCCAGGTACACCCTAGTCACTCCCAGGTACACCCCAGACACCCCAGGCAGACTTCTCACACCCCATGTACACCTCTGACACTCCTAGGTAACCCTCTGTCACCCCTGATACACCCCAACCTCCCAGGCACACCACCTGCTGACACTCACAACACACCCCAGACACTGCCAGGTACACCTCAGACACTGCCAGGTGCACCTCACACACCCCCAGGCACACCTCAGATACCCAAGGTGCACCTCTGACACCAAGTGCACCTCTGACACTCCCCAGGCACACCTCTGACACTCCAGGTGCACACCTCCGATATTCCCAGGTACACCTCGATATTCCCAGGCACACCTCCGATACTCCCCAAGCACACCTTGAGACTCCCAGGTACTCTACTGACACCCCTGGTACTCCTCTGACATTCCCAGTTACACCTCCGACACTTAGTTACACCCCTGACACTGGCACACCTCTGACACTCCCAGGCACACTCTGATACTCCCAGGCACACTTCTGACACCCCAGGCACACCTGAGACATTCCCAGGCACACCTCTGACACTCCAGGTACACCGCTGACACTGCCAGGCACACCCTGACACTCTATGTACACCTCCGACACTCCAAGGTACACCACTGACACCCAGATACACCTCCACTCCCAGGTTCACGTCTGACACTCCCACACCTCTGACACTCCTAGGTACTCCACTGTCACTCCCTGATTCACCTCAACACTGCCAGGCACACCGCTGACACTCCCAGGTACACCTCTGACACTGCCAGGTACACCTCCGACTCCCAGGAACAACTCCGACACTTAGGCACACTTTCACACTCCCAGGACACTCCGATATTCCCAGGTACACCTCCGATACTCCCAGGTACACCTTTGAGACCCCAGGTACTCCACTGACACCCCTGGTACACCTCTGACATTCCCAGTCACACCTCCGACACTCCCAGTTACACCCTGACACCCCAGGCACTGTCTCCCACACTCCCAAGTACCCACTGACATTCCTGGCACACCTCTGACACTCCCAGGTACACGTCCGACACTCCCAGATACACACCTCTGACACTCAGGCACATCTCCGACACTCCCTGGTACACCTCTGACACTGCCAGGTACACGTCCAACACTCCCAGATACACCTCTGACACCTCAGGCACATCTCTGACACCCCAGGCCACCCTCAGACACCCCAGGCACACCCCAGACACCCCAGGCACACCCCAGACACTCCCAGGCACACTCTCACACTCCCAGGCACACCTCTGACACTCCCAGGCAACACCGCTGACACACCCATTTACTCCACTGGCATTCCCTGGTACACCTCTGACACCCCAGGGACACGTCCAACACTCCCCAGATACACCTCTGACACTCCCAGGTACATCTCTGACAATCCCAGGCACACGTGACATTCCCGGCACACCTCTGACACTCCCAGGTAGACATCCGATACCCCAGGTACACCTCTGATACCCCAGGCACACGTCCGACACCCCAGGTACACCTTGACACTCCCCAGGCACACCCAGACACCCCCAGGTACACCCCAGACACCCCAGGCACACCCCACATCCCAGGCACACTTCTCACACTCGCAGGTACACCTTGACACTCCCAGGAACACCTCCGACACCCCAGGCACACCTCTGACACCCCAGGCACACCTCTGACACCCCAGGTACACCTCTGACACCCCAGTTACACCTCTGACACTCCCAGGTACACCTCTGACACTCCCAGGTACTCCACTGACATTCCCTGGTACACCTCTGACACTCCCAGGTACAACCTGACACTCGCAGGTAAACCCCGATACCCTAGGCACACCTCTGACACCCCAGGCACACCTCTGACACTCCTAGGTATTCCTCTGACACTCCCTGGCTACACCTCTGACACTCCCAGGCACACCTCAGACACTCCCTGGTACATCTCTGACACTCCCAGGTACACCCCTCACTCCCTGGATCCCCCTGACAGTCCCAGGCACACCTCTGACACCCCAGGTGCACCTCTGACACTCAGGTCACCCACTGACATCCCTGGTACAACCTGACACTCCAGGCACACGCCCGACACTCCAAGATACACCTTGACATTCCCAGGTACCCACTGACACTCTGGCACCCCTGACACTCCCAGCCACACCTCTGACATTCCCCAGGCACACCCCAGACACTCCCCAGGCAGACTTCTCACACCCTAGGCACACCTCTGACACCCCAGGCACCTCTGTCAATCCCTGATACACCCCAACACCCCAGGCACACCGCTGACACCCAGGTACACCTCTGACACCCCAGGCACACCTTGACACTCCCCTGTACACCCTCAGACACACCCCAGGCACACCCCAGACACCCCAGGCACACCCCAGACACCCCAGGCACACTCTCACACTCCCACACCCCAGGTACACCTCTGACACACACCCATTTACTCCACTGGCATTCCCTGGTACACCCTGACACTGCACGTCCAACACTCACACACTGACACTCCCAGATACACCTCGGACACTCCCCAGGCCAACCTCTGACACTCCAGGCACACCTGACACCTAGGTACACCTCTGACACCCCCACCCACACCCCAGGCACACCTCTGACACTCCCAGGCACACCTGACACTCCCCAGGTACCCACTGACATTCCTGGTACACCTCTGACACCCCGGCACATGTCCAACACTCCCAGATACAACTCTGACACTCCCAGATACATCTCTGACACTCCAGGTACACCTCTGACACTCCAGGTACACCTCTGACACCCAGGTACATCCGATACCCCAGGCACACTCTGACCTCCCCAGGCACACCTGTGTCACCCCAGGCACCTCTGTCACCCCCTGATACACCTCTAACACTCCCAGGCACACCGCTGACACACCCACACCCCCACACCCACGCACAACCTTGACACTCCCAGGCACACCTCAAACACATCCAGACTTGGTGCACACCCAGACACCCCAGGCACATCTCACACTCTGCAGGTTCACCTGACACTCCTGCACATACACTCCAGGCACACCTCTGACACTCCCACGCACAACCTGACACTCCCAGGCACACCTCTGACACTCCTGCACACTCTGACACTCCCAGGTACTCCACTGATATTCCCTGGTACACCTCTGACACCCCAGGCACACGTCCAACACTCCCAGATACACCTGACACTCCCAGGTACATCTCTGACACTCCCAGGCACACTTCTGACATTCCCAGGTACACCTCTGACACTCCCAGTTACACCCCTGACACTGGTGCACACCTCTGACACTCCAGGACACGTCCAACACTCCCAGATACACCTCCTGACACCCCAGGCACATCTCTGACAATCCCAGGTACACGTGTGACATTCCCATGCACCTCTGACACTCAGGTACACATCCGATACTCCCAGGTACACCTCTGATACTCCCAGGTACACGTCCGACACACTCCCAGGCACACCTTGACACTCCAGGTACACCTTGGACACCCCAGGCACACCCTAGTCACCCCAGGCACACCCCAGACACTCCCAGGCAGACCCTCACACCCTAGGCACACCTCTGACACTCCAGTCCTCTGTCACTCCCTGATACACCTCCTAACCTCCCAGGCACACCGGTGACACTGCCAAACACACCCCTCAGACACTGCCAGGCACACCCTCAGACACTGCCAGGCACCTCACACACCCCAGGCACACCCTCAGACACCGTGCACCTCTGACACTCCCAGGCACACCTCTGATACTCCCAGGCACACCTCCGATATTCCCAGGTACACCTGATATTCCCAGGTACACCTCCGATACCCAGGTACACCTTGGGACTCCCAGGCACTTCATCAACTCCCTGGTACCTCTGACATTCAGTTACACCTCCGACACTCCCCAGTTACACCCCTGACACTCCCAGGTACACCTCTGACACTCCCAGGCACACTTCTGATTCCCAGGCACACTCTGACACTCCCCAGGCACACCTGAGACACCCAGGCACACCTCTGACACTCCAGGCACACCGCTGACACTGCCAGGTACACCTCTGACACTCTATGTACACCTCCGACACCTCCGGCACACCACTGACACCCCAACACCTCCAATAATTCCCCAGGCTCACGTCTGACATCTCCCCAGGCACACCTCCTGAGCACTCCTAGGCACCACTGCTCACCCCTGATACACACCCCCACCACAGGTACACCGCTGACACTCCCAGGCACATCTCTGACACTGCCAGGTACACCTGACTCCAGGAACAACTCCCACACCCCAGGCACACTTCCTCACACCCTGGTGTTTTTCACCTCCTGATATTCCCAGGCACACCTCCCATACCCCAGGCACACCTTTGAGACCCCAGGTACCTGCATCGACACTCCCTGGTACACCTCTGACATTCTGTGTTACACTCTCCCATAATTCTTAAAGGCCACACCGCTGGACAATTTCAGGTACACTTGACACTTGCTACTCCACTGACATTCCCTCATACAGCCCTGACACTCCCAGCACACGTCTGACACTCCCCAGATACACCTCTGACACTCCAGGCACATCTCCACATTCCCTGGTACACCCTGACACTGCCAGGCACACGTCCAACACTCCCCAGATACACCCCTGACACCCCAGGTACATCTCTGACACCCCAGGCACACCAGACACCCAGGCACACCCCAGACACTCCCAGGCACACCCAGACACCCAGGCACACCCCCACTCCCCAGGTACACCTCTGACACCCCAGGCACACCTCTGACACTCCCATGACACACCCATTTCATTCCACCTCAGCATTCCCTGGTACACCCTGACACTCCCCAGGACACGCCCAACACTCCCCAGATACACCTCTGACACTCCCAGAAACACCCTTGACACTCCTGGTGCACACCTCTGACACTCCCAGGTACACCCCTGACACTCCCAGGCACATCCAACACTCCCAGATACACCTCTGACACCCCAGAAACACTCCCCACACTCCCAGACACACTGACACTCCCAGGTACATCTCAACACTCCCAGGTACACCTCTCTGACACTCCTAGGTACTCCTCTGTCAATCCCTGATACACCTCTAACACTCCCAGGCACACCGCTGACACCCAGGCACACCTCTGACACTCCCAGGCACACCTTGACACCCCCTGTACACCCTGGGTATACCTAGGCACACCCCAGACACCCCAGGTACACCCCAGACACTCCCAGGTAGACTTCTCACACTCCCAGGTACACCTCTGACACTTAGGCACAATTCTGACACAATCTATTTATCTCACTGGCATTCCCTGGCACACCCTGACACTCCCCAGCACGCCCAACACTCCCCACACACACCTCCTTCTGACACTCCCAGATACACCCTGACACTCCCCAGGTACACCTCTGACACCCCAGGTACACCACTGACACTCCCAGCAACTGACATCTTTTGCAGGGCCCACTCTGACACCTGCTGCACCTCTGACACCCCTAGGTACTCCTCCGTCAGTCTGCATGACCCCCAACACTCCCAAGCACACCTTGACACTCCCCTGCACACCTCAGACACCCCAGGCACACCCCAGACACCCCAGGCACACCCCAGACACCTCAGGCACACATCCAGGCACACCCCTGACACCCCAGGCACACATCTGACACACCCATTTACTCCACTGGCATTCCCCGCACACCTCTGACACTCCCAGGCACACGTCCAACACTCCACACACCTCTGACACTCCCCAGATACACCTGGACACTCCCCAGGCACACCTCTGACACTCCAAGGCACACTCTGACACCCCTAGGCACACCCCTGACACCCCAGGCACACCTCACACTCCCCAGGCACACCTCTGACACCCCAGGCACACCTCTGACACCCCAGGCACACTGACATTCCTTGCACACCTCTGACACTCCTAGGCACATGTCCAACACTCCCAGATACACCTCTGACACTCCCAGATACACCTCTGACACCAGATACATCTCTGACACCCCAGGCACACCTCCGACACCCCAGGCACACCTCTGACATCCTGCACACTGATACTCCCAGGCACACCTCTGACACCCAGGCACACCTGTGTCACCCCAGGCACTCCTCTGTCACTCCCTGATACACCTCTAACACTCCCACACCGCTGACACACCCAGGCACACCTCTGACACCCCAGGCACACATTTGACACTCCCCAGGCACACCCCAGTTACTCCCAGGCACATCCCAGACACCCCAGGCACACCCCAGACACCCCAGGCACACTTCACACTCCGCAGGTTCACCTCCGACACCCCCAGGCACACCTGACACCCCAGGCACACCTCTGACACTCCCACGCACAACTCTGACACTCCCAGGTACACCTCTGACACCCCAGGCTCACCTCTGACACCCCAGGCACCACTGATATTCCCTGGCACACCTCTGACACCTGCGTCCAACACCCCAGACACCCTGACACTCAGGCACATCTCTGACACCCCAGGCACACTCTGACATTCCCAGGCACACCTCTGACACTCCCAGGGACACATCCGATAACCCCAGGTACGCCTCTGATACTCCCAGGCACACGTCCGACACTCCCAGGCACACCTGACACCCCAGGCACACCTTAGACACTGGCACACCCCAGTCACCCCCAGGCACACCCCAGACACTTCATGCACACTCTCACACTGCAGGCACACCTTGACACTCCCAGGCACACCTCTGACACCCCAGGCACCTCTGACACCCAGGGCACTCCACTGACATTTGCTGGTACATCTCTGACACCTCAGGCACACGCCCGACACTCCCAGACACACTCTGACACTCCCAGGTACCCACTGACACTCCCTGGCACACCCTGACACTCCCAGCCACACTCCTGACATTCCCAGGCACACCCCAGACACTCCCACAGGCAGACCCTCACACCCCAGGCACACCTCTGACACCCTAGGCAATCCTCTGTCACCCTGACACACCCTAACCCTCCCAGGCACACCCGCTGACACTGCCAACACACCCCAGACACTGCCACAGGCACACCTCAGGACACTGCCAGGCACCACACACCCCCAGGCACACCTCAGATACCCCGGTGCACCTCTGGAGGCCCTGGAAGTGCCCCTGACACTCCCCAGGCACACCTCTGACACTCCCCAGGCACACCTCCGATATTCCCAGGCACACCTCCGATATTCCCAGGCACACCTCCGATACCTAGGTACACCTTGAGACTCCCAGGTACTCTACTGACACTCCCTGGTACCCTCTGACATTCCCCAGCCACACCTCCTGACACTCCCAGTTACACCCCTGACACTCCCAGGTACACCTCTGACACTCTAGGCACACTTGATACTCCCAGGTACACTTGACACTCCCAGGTACACCTGAGACATTCCCCAGGCACACACCCTGACACTCCAGGCCACACACTGCCAGGTACACCTCTGACACTCTATGCACACCTCCGACACTCTGGGCACACCACACACACCCTGCACACTCAATAATTCCAGGTTCACGTCTGGACACCCCAGGCACACCTCTGCGGCCCTAGGCACTCCACTGTCACCCCTGACACACCTCTAACACTGCCAGGGTACACCGCTGACACTCCAGGTACACCCTGACACTGCCAGGTGCCTGACTCCCCAGGCACAACCTGACACTCCTAGGTACACTTTCACACTCCCCAGGCACACCTGATATTCCCAGGTACACCTCCTGATACCCCAGGCACACCCTCTGACCTGTGTGCTCCACTGACACCCCCTGGCACACCCCTGACATTCCCAGTTACACTCCGACACTCCCCAGCCACACCGCTGACACCCTCAGGCACACCCCCTGACACTCCCCACCCACTGACATTCCCTGGTACACCTCTGACACTCCCAGTACACGTCCGACACTCCCAGACACACCTCTGACACCCCAGGCACACTCACACTCCCCAGCACTTGACACTGCCAGGCACACGTCCAACACTCCTAGATATAATTTCGACACTCTCAGGTACATTCCCTGACACTCCCCAGGCACACCTCAGACACTCCCAGGCACACCCTAGACACTCCCCAGGTACACCCCAGACACCCCAGCAGGCAAGAACAGCCCCCAGGCACACCCCTGACACTCCCAGGCACATCTCTGGACACTCCAGGCACACCGCTGACACACCCATTTACCCACTGGCATTCCCTGGCACACCCCTGACACTCCCAGGACACGTCCAACACTCCCAGACATGTCTCTGAGCACTCCCAGAAACACTGACACTCCCAGGTACACCTCTGACACTCCAGGCACAATTCCCTGACACTCCCAGGCACACGTCCAACATTCCCCAGATACACCCCTGACACTTCCCAGAAACACTCTCGACACTCCCAGATACACCCCTGACACTCCCCAGGCACATCACAACACCCCAGGCACAACTCTGACACTCCTAGGTACCCTGTCAATCCGATACACCCCCAACACTCCCCAGGCACACCGCTGACACCCAGGCACACCCCTGACACCCCAGGCACACCTTGACACCCCTGCACACCTCAGACACCCCAGGCACACCCCAGACACTCCCCAGGCACACCCCTGACACTCCCAGGTACACTTCTCACACCCCAGGCACACTCTGACACCCCCAGGCACACTCTGACACACAATCTATTTACTCCACTGGCATTCCCTGGCACACCTCTGACACCCAGCAAGTCCAACACTCACATGCCCCTGTATACCCCAGATACACCTTGACACTCCCCAGGCACACCCTCTGACACCCCAGGCAGCAACGAATGATACCTTGGTGCGTCTCCGATACTCTGCAGGTTCACCTCTGACACTCCAAGGTGCACCCCCACACTCCTAGGTACCTCTGTCATTCCCTGATACACCCCCTAATACTCCCCAGGAACACCGTTGACACTCCCAGGCACACCTCGCACACTGCCATGTACACCTGACTCCCCCAGGTACACCTCCGACACTCCAGGTATACTTTCACACTCTCAGGCACACCTCCGACACTCCCAGGTACACCCTCTATGTTCTAGGCACACCTCTTGACACCATGCCACCGACACTCCCAGGCACCAATTCCCCAGACACTCCCTGGGCACACCTCTGATACCCCAGGCACACCCTCCGACCCAGGCACACCTCCGACACTCCCCAGGCACACTTTCACACCCCAGGCACACCTGACACTCCCAGGCACACCTCTGACAATCCCAGGTACACCCCTCACCTGGCACCTCTGGACACCAGGCCACCCCTGACACTCTAAGCACACCTCTGACACTCCCAGGTACACTCTGACACTCCCCAGGCACACCTCTGACACTCCCAGGTACTCCACTGACATTCTTGGCACACCTCTGACACCCCAGGCACACGTCCAACACTCCCAGATACACCTCTGACACTCCCAGATACATCTCTGACACTCCCCAGGCACACCTTGACACCCCAGGCACACCCCTGGACACTCCTATGGCACATCTCAAACACTCCCCAGGCACACCTCTGACACTCCCAGGCACACCCCTCTGACACTCCCAGGCACACCTCCGATAATTCGTGTACACTCTGACCCCCAGGCACACCTCTGACACTCCTAGGTACTCCTCTGTCAATCCCCTGATACACCCCCTGTTCCCCAGGCACACCGCCGACACCAGGCACACCTCTGACACCCCAGGCACACCTTGACACCCTGGCACACCCCAGACACCCCCAGGTACAACCCCAGACACTCCCAGGCACACCCCAGCACACCCCAGGCACACCCCACACTCCCCAGGTACACTTAATTTGGTGCACAATTTCTGACACACCATTTACCCACTCTCCGGCATTCCCTTGCACACCTCTGACACTCCCAGGTACACGTCCAACACTCCCACATACACCTCTCTGACACCTTTCAGATACACCTCGACACCCCAGGTACACCCTCCGACACCTCCCAGATACACCTCGGACACTCCAGGCACACCTCCGACACTCCCCAGGTACACCTCTGACACTCCCCAGGTACACCTCCGATACTCCCGTTCACCTCTGACTCCAAGGTGCACCTCTGACACTCCTAGGCACTCCTCTGTCATTCCCTGATACACCTCCAAATTCTGGTGACGCTGACTCCAGGCACACCTCACACCACCAGGTACACCTGACCTGTGTGCACACCTCGACACCTGAGGCACACTCACACTCCCGCACACCTCCGACACCCGGTGCACACCTCTGACCTCCCAGGCACACCTCTGACACCTGATGGCACACCCCTGACACCCCAGGCACACCTCTGACACTCCCAGGCACACCTGACACCCTGCAGGCACACCCTGAAACTCCCAGGTACCCACTGACATTCCCTGGCACACCTCTGACACCCCAGGTACACGTCCAACACCCAGATACACCCTCGACACTCCCAGACACACTGGACACTCTCAGGTACACCTGTGACACCCCAGGCACACCTCTGGACACTCCCAGGTACACCTGATACTCCCAGGTTCACCTTTGACACCAAGGTGCACCTCTGACACTCCGGTGCACACGTCCAACACTCCCAGATACACCTGACACTCCCAGATACACTCCCGGACACCCCAGGCACACCTCTGACACTTGGCACACTGCTGACACTTGTGCACACCGCTGACACTTGTACCCTCACACAGCCAGCACACCTTCGACTCCCAGGCATACCTCCGACACCCTGGTGACACTTCTCACACTCCAGGTACACCCGACACCCCAGGCACACGTCCAACACTCCCAAATACACATCTGGACACCCCAGGTACATTCTCTGACACCCAGGCACACATCTGACATTCCCAGGTACACCTCTGACACTCCCAGGTACACATCCGATACTCCCAGGTACACCTCTGACACTCCCCAGGCACACCTCTGGCATTCCCAGGTACAACCTGACACCCCATTTACTCCACTGGCATTCCTGGCACACCTCTGACACTCCGTACACGTCCAACACCCCAGATACACCTCGACACTCCCAGATACACCTTTGGACACCCCAGGTACACCTCTGACACTCCCAGGTACACCTCTGACACTCCAGGCACACCTCCGATACTCCCAGGTTCACCTTGACACTCCAAGGTGCACCTCTGACACTCCCAGGTACACGTCCAACACTCCCCAGATACACCTGACACACTCCCAGATACACCTCGACACTCCCAGGTACACCTCTGACACTCCCAGGTACACCGCTGACACTCCCAGGCACACCTCACACAGCCAGGTACACCTCCGACTCCCAGGTATACCTCCGACACTCCCTGTGCACACTTCTCACACTCCCCAGGTACACCTCCGACACTCCCAGGTACACCTCTGACACTCCCAGGTACACATCTGACACTCCCAGCTACACCTCTGACACACTCCAGGTACACCTCTGACACTCCCAGGTACCTCTGACACTCGTGCTCCTCCTTGACACTCAGGTACACCTCTCACACAGCTGGTGTCTGACCAGGTACACCCTGACACTCCCACACACATCTGACTCCAAGGAACACCTCTGACACCCAGGTACACCTCTGACACCCCAGGTACACATCTGACACTCCCACACCTCTGACACTCCCAGGTACACCTCTGACACTCCCATGTACACCTTTGACACTCTGGTACTCCACTCTCATTCCCTGGTACACCTCTGACACCCCAGGCACACTGGCTGACACTGTCAGGTACACCTCTGACACTCCCAGGTACACCTCTGATACTTCCCAAGGCACACCTCTGACACTCCCAGGTACACCTCTGACACTCCCAGGTACACCCTGACACTCCGGTACACCTGACATCTGCTGCACAATCTCCTGACACCCCTGCACACACCTGACACCCCCAGGCACACTCTCACACCTGCACCTCTGACACTCCCAGGCACACCCTGAACTCCCAGGTACACCTCTGACACCCCAGGCACCCCAGACACCCCCAGGTACACCTCAGACACTCCCGGTGCCACCTCAGATATTCCCAGGTTACACCTCAGACACGCCCAGGTACACCCCAGACACTTCCAGGTACATCCTCTGACCCTCCCAGGAACACCTCTGACTCCCAGGTACACCTCTGACACCCCTGGTACACCTCTGACACCCCAGGTACACCTCTTACACTCCCAGGTACACCTCTGATACCCCAGGAACACCTCTGACACTCCAGGCACACCTCAGACACTCCCAGGTACACCTCAGACACCCCAGGTACACCTCTGACACTCCCAGGTAAACCCCTGACACCCAGGTACACCTCTGACACTCCCAGAACACCACTGACACCCAGGCACACCACTGTCTCCCCAGAACACTTCAGACCCCAGGTACACCCTCTGACACCCCAGGTACACATAAGACACCCCAGGCACTCTGACACTCCCAGGCACACCCCTGACACTTGGTGTGCACACCCTGACACTCCCAGGAACATATCCGATATCCCCAGATACACTTCAGACACTCCCAGGTACACCTCTGATACTGCCAGGTACCTCTGACACTCCCAGATACCTCTGACACTCCAGGTACTACTCTGACACTCCTGGTACACACCTGAACACTCCCAGGTACACTTCTCACACTCCCAGGTACACCTCTGACCTCCCAGGTACACCTGAAACTCCCAGGTACACCTCTGACACTCCCAGGTACCCCAGTCGCTCCCAGGTACCTCAGACACTCCCAGGTACACCTCAGATATTCCCAGGTTACACCTCAGACACGCCAGGTACACCCCAGACACTTCCAGGTACATCTCCTGACCCTCTCCCGGGAACACCTCTGACACTCAGGTACACCTCTGACACTCCCAGGTCACACCTCTGACACTCTCAGGTACACCACTGACACTCCCAGGTACACCTCTGACCTCCCAGGTACACCTCAGACACTCCCAGGTACACCTCAGACACTCCCAGTTAAACCTCTCACACTCCCAGGTACCTCTCACACTCCCAGGTACACCGCTGTCACTCCCAGGTACACACTGTCACTCCCAGGCTACCCCAGCACCCCAGGTTCCCGCTCTGGCACTCTCAGATTTTTGTAGACATTCCAAGGTACACCTCAGACACTCCTGGTACTTCTCGCTCTCCCAGGTACCTCCAGACCTCCCAGGTACACCTCAGACACTCCCAGTACTGTGACACTCCCAGGTACACCGCCTGCACCTCCCAGGTACACCTCAGACACTCCGGTACAACTCAGACACTCCCAGGTACACCTCAGACACTCCCAGGTACACCCCTGACACTCCCGGTACACCTCAGACACTCCCAGGTACACCAGACACTCCCAGGTCCACCTCAGACACTCCCAGGACACCTCTCCCACACTCCCAGGTACACCTCTGTCACTCCCAGTTACACCACTGACACCCCAGGTGCACCTCTGGCACTCAGGTACACCTCAGACACTCCCAGGTACACCTTAGACACTCCCAGGTACACCTCTGACACTCCTAGGTACACCTCTGACCTCCCAGGTACATCCTGACACTCCCAGGAGCATATCCATTCCCAGGTACTCCCTGAACTCTCCCAGGTACACCTCTGACACTGCCAGGTACACTTCTGACACTCCCAGAAACCTCTGACTTTCCCAGGTACGCCCATGACACTGCCAGGTACACTTCTGACACCCCCAGGTACACCTCTGACACCCAGGTACACCTCTGACACTCCCAGGAGTACTCTCCTCTGACACTCTCTGGTACAAACCTGACACTCCCAGGTACACCACCATACACTCCCAGATACACCTCAGACACTCCCAGGTTCACCTCTGACACCCCCAAGTTGCCTCCTCTGACACTCCCTGGATCACCTCTGACACTTCTTGGTTCACCTCTGCCACTCCCAAACTCCACTGCCACTCCTGGTACACCCCTGACACTCCCAGGTACACCTCTGACCTCCCAGGTACACCTCTGACACTCCCAGGTACACCTCCGATACTCCAGGTACACCTGCGATACTCCCAGGTACACCTCCGACACTCCCAGGTACACCACTGAGCACTCCCAGGTACAACTCCGACACTCCCAGGTACACATCCGAACCTCCCAGGTACACTTCTCACACTCCCAGGTACATCTCTGACACTCCCAGGCACACCTCTGACACTCCCAGGTACACCTAGAGACTCCCAAATTCACTCCTGACACTCCCAAGTACTTCTCCCACGCCTCCCAGGTACACCTCAGACACTCCCATGTACACCCTAGACACTCCCAGGTACACCCTGACACTCCCAGGTACACCTCTCACACTCCCAGGTACCTCTGACCTCCCAGGTGCTCCTGACATTTCCTGGTACACCTCTGCTGACACTCCCAGGCACCGTCCAACCTCCCAGATACACCTCTGACACTCCCAGATACATCTCTGGCTTACTCCCAGGTACACCTCTGACACTCCCAGGTACACCTCTGGCCTCCCAGGTACACCTCCGATACTCACAGGTACACCTCCCAAGCACTCCCAGGTACCCACCTCTGTCACTCCCTAGGTGCTCCTCTGTCACTCCTGATACACCTCCCAACACTCCCAGGTACACCACTGACACTCCAGGTACCTCTGACCTCCCAGGTACCTTTGACACTCCCAGGTACCTCAGACCCTCCCAGGTACCCAGGCACTCCCAGTGCCACTTCTCCCATTCGCAGGTACCTCCGACTTACTCCCAGGTACACCTCTTACTCCCAGGTACCTCCTGACACTCCCAGTTACACCTCTGACTCTCCCAGGTACACCTCTGACACTCCCAGATACACCTCTGACACTCCCAGGTACATCTCTGACACTCCCAGGTACACCTCTGACATTCCCAGGTACGCCTCCCGGGTTACGCTTCCAGTACTCCCAGGTACACCTCTCCGTCCACTCCCAGGTACACCTCTGACACTCCTAGGCCACTCTCTGTCACTCCCTGATACCTCTGCTCCCATTACACCGCCTTGACACTCCCAGGTACCTCTGACACTGCGGTACCTCCACAAACTCCCAGGTACACCTCCCATTTGCTCCCAGGTACACTTCTCACCACACCTAGGTACACCTCCCGATATTCCCAGGTACCTCCGATGCTCCCAGGTACACCTTTGAGACTCCCAGGTACTCCACTGACACTCCCTGGTACACCTCTGACATTCCCAGTTGCACCTCCGACACTCCCAGTTACACACCGCTGACACCCTCAGGTGCACTTCTGACACTCCCAAATTGCTCCCGCAGCATTCCCTGGTGCACCTCTGTGCTGCCAATTTGCACGTCCAACACTCCCAGATACACCTCTGACTTGCTCCAGGTACATCTCTGACACTCCCAGGTATGCCTCAGACACTCCCAGGTACACCCCAAACCTCCCAGGTACACCCCAGACACTCCCAGGTACACTTCTCACACTCCCACCTCTGACACTCCCAGGTACACCTCTGACACTCCCAGGTACACCTCTGACACACCCATTTACTCACTGGCATTCCTGAGCACACCTCTGACACTCCCAGGTACGTCCAACTCCCAGATACACCTCTGACACTCCCAGATACCTCAGACGCTCCCAGGTACACACTCTGACACTCCAGGTACACCTGACACTCCCAGGTACCTCCCGTGCTCCCAGGTTCTCCTCTGACACTCCAAGGTGCACCTCTGACACTCCTAGGTGCTCCTCTGTCACTCCCTGATACACCTCCAAATGCTCCCAGGAACACCATGACACTCCGGTGCACCTCTCCACTGTAAGGTACACCTCCGACTCCCAGGTACACCTCCGACACTCCCAGGTACACTTCTCACACTCACAGGTACACCTCCGACACTGCAAGGTACACCTCCTAACCTCCCAGGTACACCTCCTGACATTCCTTGGTACACCTCCCAGCCTCCCAGGCACGATCAAACACTCTCCCAGATACACCTCTGACACTCCCAGAAGCATCTCTGGCCTCCCAGGTACACCTCTGTGCTCCCAGGTACACCTCTGACTTGCTCCCAGGTACCTCCCGTGCTCCCAGGTACACCTCTGACACTCCCAGGTACACCTCCATCCTCCCTGGGTACTCCTCTGTCACTCCCTGATGCACTCCCAGGCACACCGCCCAGCCTCCCAGGTACACCTCTGACACTCCCAGGTACACCTTTGACACTCCCAGGTATACCTCAGACTCCCAGGTACACACCCAGACACTCCCAGGTGCACCCCAGACGCTCCCAGGTGCCACTTCTCGCACTCTCGCAGGTACCTTCGACCTCCCAGGTGCACCTCTCTGTCACCCCCAGGTACCTCTGGCACTCCCAGGTACCTCTGACTTGCTCAAGGTACTCACTGACATTCCTGGTACACCTCTGGCCACTCCCAGGTACACGTCCAACACTCCCAAATACACCTCTGAGCACTCCCAGGTACATCTCTGACACTCCCAGGTACACCTCCCCTGACATTCCCAGGCACCTCTGACACTCCCAGGTATCCATGCTCCCAGGTACACCTCTGACACTCCCAGGTACCTCTGACATTCCCAGGTACAACTCCTGACACTCCCATTTACTCCGCTGGCATTCCCTGGTACACCTCTGACACTCCCAGGTACGTCCAACACTCCCAGATACACCTCGAGACTTGCTCCCAGATGCACCTCGGACCTCCCGTGCATCCTCTGACCTCCCCAGGTACACCCTCTGTTGCTCCAGGTGCACCCGACTCCCAGGGTGCCACCTCCTGACACTCCAGGTGCACCTCTGACACTCAGGTACACGTCCAACACTCCCGGGAATACCTCCAGACACTCCCAGAATACACCTCCTCAAATTTTTCCTCAACACTCCCAGGTACACACCGCCCCAACACTCCCAGGTACACCTCTCACACAGCCAGGCCACACCTCCGAACTCCCAGGTACACCTCCGACACTCCCAGGCCACACTTCTCCTCCCAGGTACACCTCCGACCTCCCAGGTACACCTCTGACACTCCCAGGTACACCTCTGACACTCAGTACCTCTGACACTCCCAGGTACACCTCTGACACTCCCAATACACCTCTGACACTCCCAGGTACACCTCCGACTCCCAGGTACACCTCCGACACTCCCAGGTACACTTCTCACACTACCAGGTACACCTCCGATACTCCCAGTTTCACTCTGACACTCAAGGTGCACCTCTGACACTCCTAGGTACTCCTCTTGTCTTCCTGATACACCTCTAATACTCCCAGGAACACCGCTGACACTCCCAGGTACACCTCTGCACTGCCAGGTACCTCCGACTCCCAGGTACACCTCCGACACTCCCAGGTATGCTTCTCACCTCCCAGGTACACCTCTGACACTCCCAGGTACACCTCAGACATTCCAGGTACACCGCTAACACTGCCAGGTACACCTCTGACACTTCCAGGTAGACCTCTGACACTCCAAGGTACACCTCTGACACTCCCAGGTACACCTCTGACACTCCCAAGTACTCCACTGTCATTCCCTGGTACACCTCTGACACTCCCAGGTGCATGTCCGACACTCCCAGATACACCTCTGACACTCCCAGGTACATCTCTGACACTCCCAGGTACACCTCTGACACTGTCAGGTACACCTCTCACAATCCCAGGTACTCCTGTGACACTCCCATGTACACCTCCGACACTCCCAGGCACACCCTTGACACTCCCAGGTACACCTCCGATATTCCCAGGTACACCTCCGATATTCCCAGGTACACCTCCGATACTCCTAGGTACACCTTTGAGACTCCCAGGTACTCCACTGACACTCCCTGGTACTCCTCTGACATTCCCAGTTACACCTCCGACACTCCCAGTTACACCCCTGACACTCCCAGGTACACCTCTGACACTTCCAGGTACACCTCTGAAACTCCCAGGTACACTTCTTACACTCCCAGGTACACCTCAGACATTCCCAGGCACACCTCTGACACTCCAGGTACACCGCTGACACTGCCAGGTACACCTCTGACACTCCATGTACACCTCCGACACTCCCAGGTACACCTCCTGACACTCGCAGGTACACCTCCAATACTCCCCCAGGTTAACCTCTACAGCCTCCCAGGTACACCTCCTGACCTCCTGGGCTCCTCTGTCACCCCTGATGCCTCCGCGCCTCCCCAGGTGCACCGCTGACACTCCAGGTACACCTCTGACACTGCCAGGTACCTCCGACTCCCAGGTACACCTCAGACACTCCCAGGTACACTTCACACACTCCGAGGTACACCTCCGATATTCCCAGGTACACCTCCGATACTCCCAGGTACACCTTTGAGACTCCCAGGTACTCCACTGACACTCCCTGGTACACCTCTGACATTCCCAGTTACACCTCCGACACTCCCAGTTACACCGCTGACACCCTCAGGTACACTTCTGACACTCCCAAGTACTCCACTGACATTCCCTGGTACACTTCTCACACTCCCAGGTACACCTCTGACACTCCCAGGTACACCTCTGACACTCCCAGGTACACCTCTGACACACCCATTTACTCCACTGGCATTCCCTGGTACACCTCTGACACTCCCAGGTACACGTCCAACACTCCCAGATACACCTCTGACACTCCCAGATACACCTCGGACACTACCAGGTACACTTCTGACACTCCCAGGTACACCTCTGACACTCCAAGGTACACCTCCGATACTCCCAGGTTCACCTCTGACACTCCTAGGTGCACCTCTGACACTCTTAAGTACTCCTCTGTCACTCCCTGATACACCTCAAATACTCCCAGGAACACCGCTGACACTCCCAGGTACACCTCTCACACTGCCAGGTACACCTCCGACTCCCAGGTACACCTCCGACACTCCCAGGTACACTTCTCACACTCACAGGTACACCTCCGACACTGCCAGGTACACCTCTGACACTCCCAGGTACACCTCTGACATTCCTTGGTACACCTCTGACACTCCCAGGCACACGTCAAACACTCCCAGATACACCTCTGACACTCCCAGGTACACCTCCGACACTTCCAGGCACACCTCCGACACTCCCAGGTACACTTCTCACGTTCCCAGGTACACCTCCGGCACTCCCAGGTACAACTCCGACACTCCTAGGTACACTTCTCACGCTCCCAGGTACACCTCCGACACTCCCAGGTACAACTCCGACACTCCCAGGTAAACCTCCGATACTACTAAGGACACCTCTGACACTCCAGGTATACCTCAGACACTCCCAGGTACACCCCAGACACTTGGTACACCCAGACACTCAGTACACTTCTCACTCTTGCAGTACCTTAACACTCTCCAGGTACACCTCTGACCTCCCAGGTACACCTCTGACCTCCCAGTACCTCTGACCTCCCAGGTACTCACCTGACATTCCTAGTTGCACCTCTGACACTCCAGGTACATCCAACACTCCCAAATACACCTCTGACCTCCCAGTACATCTGACAATCCCAGGTACACCTCTGACATTCCCAGGTACACCTCTGACCTCCCAGGTACATCCCGATACTCCCAGGTACACCTCTGCCTCCCAGGTACACCTCTGACATTCCCAGGTACAACTCTGACCTCCCATTTACTCCCTGGCATTCCCTGGTGCCTCTGACACTCCCAGGTACACGTCCAACACTCCCAGGTACACCTCGATATTCCCAGGTACCTCCGACACCCAGAACACCTTTGGGCTCCCAGGTACTCACTGATACTCCTGGTGCTCCTCTGACATTCCCAGTACACCTAAGACACTCCCAGTTCACCCCCATTACTCCCAGGTACACCTCTCACCTCCCAGGTACACTTCTGATACTCCCAGTACACTTCTGACACTCCCAGTTACACCTCAGACATTCCTAGGCACACCTCTGCACACTCCCACACCACTTGCTTTGCCAGGTACACCTCTGACACTCCATGTGCACCTCCGACACTCCCAGTACACCTCTGACACTCCCAGGTACACCTCCAATACTCCCAGGTTAACCTCTGACACTCCCATGTACACCTCTGACACTCGTGCTCCTCTGTCACTCCTGATACACCTCTAACTCTCCAGGTACACCCTTGACCTCCCAGGCACACCTCTGACCTACAGGTACACCTCCGACTCCCAGGTTCACCTCCGACACTCCCAGGTACCTTCTCCACACTCCCAGTGCACCTCCGATATTCCAGGTACACCTCCGATACTCAGGCCACACCTGTGAGCTCCCAGGCTCACCCAAGCACTCCCTGGTACACCTCTGACATCCCAGTGCACCTCCGACACTCCCAGGTCACCACTGACACCCTCAGGTACACTTCTTGCTCCCAAGTGCTCCTGACATTCCTGGTACACCTCTGACACTGCCAGGTACGTCCTTGCTCCCAGATACACCTCTGACACTCCCAGGTACATCTCTGGCCTCCCAGGTATGCCTCCAGACACTCCCAGGTACCCCAGACACTCCCAGGTACACCCCAGACACTCCCGGGTACCCACTTCTCCTCCCAGGTACACCTCCGGCACTCCCAGATACCGCCTGACCTCCCAGGTCACCCTGACACTCCCAGGTGCACCTCTGGCACTCCAGGTACACCTCTGACCTCCCAGGTACACCTTTGACATTCCGGTACACCTGACACTCCCAGGTACTCCACCGACATTCCCTGGTACCTCTGGCCTCCCAGTACCTGACACTCCAGGTACACCTTTGGCCTCCCAGGTACACCTCTGACACTCCCACTGTGCACCTCTGAGCACTCCCAGGTACACCTCCTGACACTTGTGGGTGCTCCTCTGTCACTCCCTGATACACCTCCTAACACTCCCAGGTGCCTTCAACCTCCCAGGTACCCACCTCTGACACTGTCATTACCTCAGACTCTCCAGGTACACCTCAGACACTGCAAGGTACCTCTGACACTCGAGGTGCACCTCTGACTGCTCTAAACACACCTCTGGCCTCCCAGGCCTGAACACCAATCAGGTACACCTCCGGCACTCCCAGGTACACCTCTGTTCCAGTACACCTCTGACCTCCCTGGGCACACTGACACTCCCAGTGCCAGACAATCAGGTACACCGCAGCACTCCCAGGTACACCTGCACACTTCAAGTACACCTCTGACACTCCCAGGTACACCTCCGGCTCTCCCAGGTACCTCCGACACCAGTACCTTCTTCCGCTCCCAGGTACACCTCCGACACTCCCAGATACACCGCTTGACACTCCCAGATACACCTCCTGAGCACTCCCAGGTACACCTCTGACACTCCCAGGTACACCTCTGACACTCCCAGGTACACTCTGACATTCCCAGGTACACCTCTGACACTCCAAGGTCGCCTCTGACACTCCCAGGTACACTTGACACTCAGATACTCCACTGACGTTCCTGGTACACCTCCTGCTCCCAGGTACACCACTGGCACTCAGGTACACTTCTGTCTCCTGTGCCTCCGACACTCCCAGGTACCTTCTCCACCTCCCAGGTACACCTCAGTTGCTCCCAGTACCTCTGACCTCCGTCCACCTCTGGCACTCCCGTACTCACTGACATTCCCTGGTACATCTGACCTCCCAAGGTGCCTCTGTGCTCAAGTGCACCTCTGACACTCCTAAACACCTCTGACACTCCCAGGTACCTCAGACACAATCAGGTACACCACTGACAATCCCGGTACACCTCTGACACTTCCCAAGTAACACACTCTGGGTACACCTCCGACACTTCCAGGTACACTTCTCACCTAGGTACACCTCCGGACACTCCCAGGTACTTCTCCTCCCAGGTACCTCCAACACTCCCAGGTACACCTCTGACACTCCCAGGTACCTCTGACCTCCCAGGTACTCACTGACATTCCCTGGTACACCTCCCAGCACCCCAAGGTGCACCTCTGACACTCCCAAGTGCACCTCTGACACTCTAGGCATACCTCTGACTTGCTCCCAGGTACCCCCAGACACAATCAGGTGCCTCTTGACAGTCCCAGGTACACCTCCGACACTCCCAGGTACACCTCTGACACTCCCAGGTGCACCTCTGACCTCCCAAAGTACTCCCCTGACATTCCTGGGTACCTCTGACTCCCAGGTACGTCCGGCTTGCTCCCAGATACACCTCTGACATTCTGGGTACATCTCTGGCCTCCCAGGTACCTCTGTCCTCCCAGGTACACCTCTGACACTGCCAGGTACACCTCTGACAATCCCAGGTACTCCTCCTGACACTCCCAGGTACACCTCCGACATCCCAGGTAAACATCTGAGCACTGCCAGGTACACCTCTGACACTCCCAGGTACACCGACCTCCCGGTTCTCCCTGCATTCCTGGTACACCTCTGACACCTCCAGGTACCACGTCGACACTCCCAGATACCTCTGACACTTCAGGTACATCTCTGACACTCCCAGGTACACCTCCAGCATAATCAGGTACCACTGTCCCGTGCCTCCTGACACTTCCAAGTACCTTGACACTCCCAGAACACCTCCACTCCCAGGTACACCTCCGACACTCCCAGGTACCTTCTCACACTCCCAGATACACCTCGACCTCCCAGATACACCGCTGACACTCCCAGATACACCTCTGACCTCCCAGGTACCTCTGACCTCCCAGGTACACCTCTGACATTCCCAGGTACACCTTTGACACTCCACAGGTACACCTCCTGACATGCCAGGTACACCTCTGGCCTCCCAGGTACACCGGCCTCCAGGTACTCTGCTGCATTCATGGTACACCTCTGACACTCCCAGGTACACGCCTGACACTCCAGGTACACCTCTGACCTCCCAGGTACACTCTGACGCTCCCAGGTACCTCTGACACTTCCGTACCTGACACTTCCAGGAACACCTCCGACACTCCCAGGTACCGTCCGTGCTCCCAATACACCTCTGACACTTCCAGGCCATCTCTGACACTCCCAGGTACACCTCCAGACACAATCAGGTACACCGCTGACAATCCCAGGTACACCTCTGACACTTCAAGTGCACCTTGACACTCCAGGAACACCTCCGACACTCCCAGGTGCCTCCAACACTCCCAGGTGCCTTCTCACACTCCAGGTACACCTCCGACACTCCCAGATACACTTCAACACTCCCAGATACACCTCTGACCTCCCAGGTACACCTCTGACACTCCCATGCCTCCGGCACTCCCAGGTACACCTCTGACACTCTCAGGTACACAGACACTCCCAGGTGAACCCCAGATACTCCCAGGTACCCCAGACACTCCCAGGTACACCTGCGACTCTCCCAGGTACACCTCTGACACTCCCAGGTACACCTCCAGCTCCCAGGTACTCGACTCTCCCAGGTACACCTCTACCTCCCAGGTAAACCTCTGACTCCCAGATACTCCTCTGACATTCTCTGGTACACCTCTGAACTCCTAGGTACAGGTTGCTCCCAGATACACCTCTGACACTCCCAGGTACATCTCTGACACTGCCAGGTACACCTCTGACCTCCCAGGTACACCTCTGACACTCCGAGGTACACCTCTGACACTCCTAGGTACTCCTCTGTCACTCCCTGATACCTCCGCCTCCAGGTGCACCGCCTCCCAGGTACACCGCTGACACTGCCAGGTTACACCTCAGACACTGCCAGGTACACCTCAGACATTGCCAGGTACACCTCTGACACTCCGAGTACCTCTGACCTCCCAGTGCACTTCTCCACACTCCCAGTGCACCTCTGACCTCCCAATACAACCTTCAACACTCCCAGGTACAACACTCCCAGGTACTCACTGACATTCCATGGTACCTCTGACACTCCCAGGTACACCGCTGACACTGCCAGGTACACCTCCGACACTCCCAGGTACACCTCTCATACTCCCAGATACACCTCCGACCTCCCAGATACACCGCTGACACTCCCAGATACACCTCTGACACTCCCAGGTACACCTCTGACCTCCATGTACACCTCCGACACTCCCAGGTACACCTCTGACACTCTCAGGTACACCACAGACACCGGCAAACCCCAGATACTCCAGGTACACCTCTGACACTCCCAGGTACACCTATGACACTCCCACACCTCTGACTCTCCCAGGTACACCTCTGACACTCCCAGGTAAACCTCTGACACTCCCAGATACTCCACTGACATTCTCTGGTACACCTCTGACACTCCTAGGTACAGGTCCGACAATCCCAGATACAACTCTGACACTCCCAGGTACATCTCTAACACTGCCAGGTACACCTCTGACACTCCCAGGTACACCTCTGACACTCCCAGGTACACCTCTGACACTCCCAGGTACTTTGACATTCCCAGGTACACCTCTGACACTCCCAGGTACACCTCTGACACTCCCAGGTACACCTGACACTCCCAGATACTCCACTGACATCCCTGGTACACCTCTGACACTCCCAGGTACACCGCTGACACTGCCAGGTGCACCTCTGACACCCCAGGTACACCTCTGACACCCCCGGTACACTCTCACACCCCAGGCACACCTCCGACACTCCCAGGTACACCTCTGACACTAGGTACACCTCTGACACTCCCAGGTGCTCCACTGACATTCCCTGGTACACCTCTGACACCCCAAGGTGCACCTCTGACACCTCCAAGTGCACCTCTGACACTCCTAGGCACACCTCTGACACTCCCACACACCTCAGACACAATCAGGTACACCGCTGACAATCCCAGGTACACTCCGACACTCCAGTACACCTCTGACACTCCAGGTACACCTCTGACACTCCAAGTACTCCACTGACATTCCCTGGTACACCCTGACACTCCCAGGTACACGTCCGACACTCCCAGATACACCTCTGACATTCCCAGGTACATCTCTGACATCCCAGGTACACCCTGACACTCCCAGGTACACCTCTGACACTGCCAGGTACACTCTGACAATCCCAGGTACCTCTGACACTAGGTACACCTCCGACACTCCCAGGTAAACCCTCTGACACTGCCAGGCACACCTCTGACACTCCCAGGTACACCTTGACACTCCCAGGTACTCCACTGACATTCCCTGGTACACCTCTGACACCCCAGGTACACGTCCGACACTCCCAGATACACCTCTGACACTTCCAGGTACATCTCTGACACTCCCAGGTACACCCAGACACAATCAGGCACACTGCTGACAATCCCAGGTACACTCTGACATTCCAAGTACACCTTTGACACTCCCAGGGCACCTCAAACCTCCCAGGTACACCTCCGACACTCCCAGTGCCACTTCTCACTCCCAGGTGCCTGCCTCCGACACTCCCAGGTACACCTCTGACACTCCCAGGTACTCCACTGACATTCCCTGGTACACCCCTGACACTCCCAGGTACACCTCTGAGACTTGTGGGTCTCTCTGTCACTCCCTGATACACCTCTGCCTCCCAGGTGCACTGACTGCTCCCTAGGTACACCGCTGACACTGCCAGTTACCTCAGACACTGCCAGGTACACCTCAGACACTGCCAGGTACACCTCTGACACTCGAGGTGCACCTCTGACTCTCCTAGGCACCTCTCTGACACTCAGGTACACTTCGACACAATCAGGTACACCATGACACTCCCAGGTACACCTCTGACACTTCCATGCACCTCTGACACTCCTAGGCACACCGCCGACCTCCCAGGTACACTTCAGACCACATCCAGGTACACCGCTGACCTCCCAGGTACACCTCTGACTTCAAGTACCTCTGTGCCTCCCAGGTACACCTCCGGCCCTCCCAGGTACACCTCCGACACTCCAGGTACACTTCTTCCCGCTCCCAGGTACACTCGGCCTCCCAGTTACTCCGTGACACTCCCAGATACACCTCCTGACACTCCCAGGTACACCTCTGACCCTCCCAGGTACCTCTCTGACACTCCCAGGTACACCTTCATTCCAGGCACCTCTGACACTCCCAGGTACGCCTCTGACCTCCCAGGTGCCTTGACACTCCCAGATACTCACTGACATTCCCTGGTGCCTCTGACCTCCCAGGTACACCTGACACTGCCAGGTACACTTCTGACACTCCCAGGTACACTCCGACACTCCAAGTACCTTCTCACCTCCCAGGTGCACCTCCGACTCTCCAGGTTCGCCTCTGACACTCCCAGGTCACCTCTGACACTCCCAGGTACCTCTGACACTTCCGTACCTTTGACCTCCCAGGCACCTCCGACACTCCCAAGTACACCTCCGACACTCCCAGGTACCTTCTCACACACCCCAGGTACACCTCCGACTTCAATACACCGCCAACCTCCCAGATACACCTCTGACACTCCCAGGTACACCTCTGACACTCCCAGGTACACCTCTGACACTCCAGGTACACCTTCACTCATAGGTACACCTCTGACACTCCCAGGTACACCTCCTGACACTCCCAGGTACCCTTGTGACCTCCCAGGTACTCCACTGACATTCCATGGTACACCTCTGACACTCCCAGGTACACCGTGACACTGCCAGGTACACCTCCGACACTCCCAGGTACCCTCTGAGCTCCCAGGTACACCTCTGACACTTCAAGTACGCCTTTGACACTTCCAGGAACACCTCCGACACTCCCAGGTACCTCCGACCTCCCAGGTACACTTCTCATACTCCCAGATACACCTCCGACACTCCCAGATCACCTTGACACTCCCAGATTCACCTCCCCAGGTACACCTCTGACACTCCATGTACACCTCCGACACTCCCAGGTACACCTCTGACACTCTCAGGTACACCACAGACACTCCCAGGTAAACCCCAGATACTCCCAGGTACACCCAGACACTCCGGTACACCTGCGACACTCCCAGGTACACCTCCTGACACTCCCAGGTACCTCTGACCTCCCAGGTACCTCTGTCTCCCAGGTACACCTCTGACCCAGGTAAACCTCCCGACACTCCCAGATACTCCACTGACATTCTCTGGTACACCTCTGACCTCCCTGGTACAGGTCCGACACTCCAGATACTCTGACACTCCCAGGTACATCTCTGACACTGCCAGGTACACCTCTGACACTCCCAGGTACCTCTGACTCCAGGTTACCTCTGACACTCCCAGGTACTCCTTTGACATTTCCAGGTACCCTCTGACACTCCAGGTACCTCTGACACTTCCAGGTGCCTTTGACACTCCAGATATCCACTGACATTCCTGGTACACCTCTGACCTCCCAGGTACACCACTCGGCTCTGCTGCCTCGGCCTCCCAGGTACACCTCTGACACTCCCAGGTACACCTCTGACACTCCCAGGTGCACTTCTCACCTCCAGGTACACCTCCGACACTCCCAGGTACCCTCTCACCTCTGACATTCCCAGGTCCACCTCTGACACTCCCAGGCCTCCCACTGACATTCCCTGGTACCTCCTGGCCTCCAAGGTGCACCTCTGACACTCCCAAGTGCACCTCTGACACTCCTGGGAACACCTCCGACTCCCAGGTGCACCTCCGACACACCCAGGTGCAGCCTCCAGGCCTCCCAGGTGCACCTCCTGCACTCCCAGGTACACTTCCTCACACACTCCCAGGTGCACCTCCGACACTCCAGGTGCACCCTCTGACCTCCCAGATTGCACCCCTCCTGACCTCCCAGATTGCTTCACTGACATTCCTGGTGCACCTCTGTTTTGAGGTGCACCTGACACTCCCAAGTGCACCTCTGAGCACTCCCAACAGGTACACCTCTGACACTCCCAAAATTACTCCACTTCAGCATTCCCTGGTACACCTCTGCTGCTCAGTGCGATCCGACACTCCCCAGATACACCTCTGAGCATTTCCCAGGTACATCTCTGACCTCCCAGGTACACCTCTGGCCTCCCAGGTACACCTCTGACACTCCCAGGTACACCTCAGGCACTCCCAGGTACACCCTCCGACACTCCCAGAGTACACTTCTTCCCGCTCCCAGGTACACCTCAGGCACTCCCAGATACATGGCCTCCCAAGGTACACCTCTGGCCTCCAGGTACACCTTTGACATTCCAGTGCACCTCCTGACACTCCCAGGTACTCCACTGACATTCCTGGTACACCGCTGACACTCCCAGGTGCACCTCCTGTTGACACTCCCAGGTGCACCTTTGACACTCCAGGTGCACCTCCTGACACTCCCATGTACACCTCTGACCTCCCAGGGACGCCTCTGACACTTGTAGAGTGCTCACTCTGTCACTCCCTGATACACCTCTACTTGCTCCCAGGTGCACCGCTGACACTCCCAGGTACACCGCTGACACTGCCAGTTACACCTCAGACACTGCCAGGTACACCTCAGACACTTACCAGGTGCACCTCTGACACTCCGAGGTGCACCTCTGACCCCTCCTAGGCACACCTCTGACCTCCCAGGTACACTTCAGACACAATCAGATTACCGCTTGGCCTCCCAGGTGCACCTCTGACACTTCCAGGAGTACACCTCTGGCCTCCCAGGTACACCTCCGACACTTAGGTACACCTCCGACCTCCCAGATTACCTTCTTCCCAGCTCCCAGGTGCACCTCCGACCTCCCGGATGCACACGTGACACTCCCAGATGCACCTCTGACCTCCCAGGTGCCCTCCTGACACTCCCAGGTACACCTCCTGACACTCCCAGATACACCTTTGGCATTCCCAGGTGCACCTCTGACACTCCCAGGTGCACGCCTCTGACCTCCCAGGTGCACCTTTGACACTCCCAGGCCTCCACTGACATTCCCTGGTACACCTCCTAACACTCCCAGGTAAAACCACTGACACTGCAGGTATGCCTGACCTCCCATGTACACCTCCGGCCTCCCAGGTACACTTCTCACACTCCCAGGTGCACCTCCGGCAGGTACACCTCTGGCACTCCCAGGTCCACCTCCTGACCTCCCAGGTACTCCGCTTGTTCCTGGTACCTCTGACACTCAGGTGCACCTCCTGACCTCCCAAGTGCACCTCTGGCCCCTCCTAAGAACACTCTGACACTCCCGGGTACACCTCAGACACAATCAGGTACACATGAGGCAATCCCAGGTACACACCTCTGAGACTTCCAAGTACACCTTTGACACTCTAGGTACACCTCCGACACTTCCAGGTACCTTCTCACCTCCAGGTACACCTCCGACACTCCCAGGTACTTCTCTCACACTCCCAGGTACACCCCTCCGACACTCCCCAGGTACACCTCTGACACTCCCAGGTACACCTCTGACACTCCCAGGTACTCACTGACATTTCCCTGGTACACCTCTGACACCCCAAGGTGCACCTCTGACACTCCCAAGTGCACCTCTGACACTCCCTAGGCACACCTCTGACACTCCCAGGTACACCTCAGACCTGATCAGGTACACACGCTGACAATCCCAGGTACACCTCCGACACTCCCAGGTACACCTCCTGGCCTCCCAGGTGCACACCTCTGACCCCTCCCAAGGCACTCCACTGACATTCCCTGGTACACCTCTGACCTCCCAGGTACGTCCGGCCTCCCAGATACACCTCCTGACATTCCTAGGTACATCTCTGACCTCCCAGGGTACACCTCTGACACTCCCAGGTGCACCTCTGACACTGCCAGGTTACACCTCTGAGCAATCCCAGGTGCTCCTCTGAGCCTCCCAGGTACACCTCCGACACTCCCAGGTAAGCATCTGACACTGCCAGGTACCTCTGAGCCTCCCAGGTACACCTTTGACACTCCCAGGTGCTCCACTGACATTCCCTGGTACACCTCTGTTGCACTCCCAGGTACACGTCCGGCCTCCCAGATGCACCTCCTGGGCAGCCTGGAGTGCATCCTCCTGACACTCCAGGTGCACCTCAGACATAATCAGGTAAGAGCCGCCCCAGCAATCCCAGGTACCTCTGACACTTCCAAGGCCTGCTTGACACTCCCAGGAACACCTCCGACACTCCCAGGTACACCTACACTCCCAGGTACGTCCGACACTCCCAGATACACCTTTGACACTTCAGGTACATCTCTGACACTCCCAGGTACACCTCAGACACAATCCAGGTACACCGCTGACAATCAGGTACACCTCTGACACTTCCAAGTACACCTGACACTCCCAGGAACACCTCCGACACTCCCAGGTACACCTCCGACACTCCCAGGTACACTGCACTCCCAGGTACCTCCGACACTCCCAGATACACACGTGACACTCCCAGATACACCTCTGACACTCCCAGGTACACCTCTGACACTCCATGTACACCTCCGACACTCAGGTACACCTCTGACACTCCAGGTACACCACAGACACTCCCAGGTAAACCCCAGATACTCCAGGTACACCCTGACACTCCCAGTACACCTGCGACACTCCCAGGTACACCTCTGACACTCCCAGGTACACCTCTGACCTCCCAGGTACACCTCTGACTCTCCAGGTACACCTCCTGACACTCCCAGGTAAACCTCTGCACTCCCAGATACTCACTGACATTCTCTGGTACACCTCTGACCCTCCTAGGTACAGGTCCGACCTCCCAGATACACCTCGGCCTCCCCAGGCACCGCTGACACTCCTGCTGAATGCTGACACTGCCAGCCACACCCCAGACACTGCCAGGCACACCTCAGACACTGCCAGGCACACCCCATACCTGAGGCACACCCTGACACTTGGTGCACACTTCACACTCCCAGGTACACTCTCCGACACTCCCAGATACAACGCTGACACCCCAGGCACACCCGCTGACAATCCCATGTAAACCTCTGACACTCCCCAGGCACACCTCTGACACTCCCCAGGCACACCTCTAACACCCAGGCACACCTTGACACCCCAGGCACACCTCCCACACTCCCAGGCACACCCCTGACACTCCCAGGCACTCCACTGACATTCCCTGGTGCACCCTGACACACCCCAGGCACACCACATACCGCCAGGCACACCTCCCTGACACTCCAGGCACTCCGACACTCCCAGGCACATTCTCACACTCCAGGTGCACCTGACACTCCCAGGCACACCTCTGACACTCCCAGGTCCACCCTGACACTCCCCAGGCACTCCACTGACATTCCCTGGTACACCTCTGACACTCCAAGGCACCCTCTGACACTCCCAAGTGCACCTCTGGACACTCCCAAGAACACCTCTGACACTCCCAGGTACACCAGACACAATCAGGTACACCGCTGACAATCCCAGGCACACCTCTGACACTTCCAAGCACACCTTGACAGTCCCAGGAACACCTCCGACACTCCCAGGCACCTCCGACACTCCCAGGTACACCCTCACACTCCCCAGGCACACCTCTGACACCCCAGGCACACCTCTGACACCTCCCAGGCACACCTCTGACACCCCAGGCACTCCACCTGACATTCCCTGGCACACCCTGACACCAAGGTGCACCTCTGACACCCCAAGTGCACCTCTGGCACCCCAGGCACACCTCTGACACTTAAGGTACACCTCAGACACAATCAGGCACATCGCTGACAATCCCCAGGTACACCTCCGACACTCCCCAGTACACCTCTGACACTCCCAGGCACATCAATTCCTGACACTCTCTGGGCACTCCACTGACATTCCCTGGTACACCTCTGACACTCCCCAGGCACACGTCCGACTCTCCCAACACACCTCTGACATTCCCAGGCACATCTCTGGACACCCCAGGCACACCCTGACACCCCAGGCACACTCTGACACTGCCAGGCACACCCCCTGACGTCCCAGGCACCTCTGACACTCCCAGGCACACCTCCGACACTCCCAGGTAAACCCTGACACTGCCAAAACCCCTGACACTCCCAGGCACACCTTGACACCCAGGTACTTCCACTGACATTCCTGGTACACCTCTGACACTCCCAGGCACACACGTCCGACACTCCCCAGATACACCTCTGACACTTCCAGGCACATCTCTGACACTTGCAGCACACCCCCAGACACACAATCAGGCACACACCGCTGACAATCCCAGGTACACCTCTGACACTTCCAAGTACACCTTGACACTTGGTGAAGACCTGACACTCACCAGGCACACCTCCGACACCCCAGGCACACCCCCTCACACTCCCAGGCACACCTCCGACACTCCCAGATACACCGCTGACACCCCAGACACACCCTGACACCCCCAGGCACACCTGACACCCCCCAGGCACACCTCCTGACACTCCAGGTACACCTTTGACACTCACAGGCACACCTCTGACACTCCCAGGTGCACACCTTTGACACTCCCAGGCACACCTTGACACTCCCCAGGTACTCCACTGACATCCATGGTACACACCTCTGACACTCCCCAGGCACACTCCTGCTGACACAGTGCCACCTCCGACACTCCCCAGGCACACCCTGGACACTCCCAGGCACACCCCTGACATTTCCAAGCACACCTTGACACTTCCAGGAACACCTCCGACACTCCCAGGTACACCTCCTTCCTGACACTCCCAGGCACACTTCTCATACCCCAGGTACACCTCCGACACTCCCAGATACACTGCTGACACTCCCAGATACACCCTGACACCCCTGTGCACACCCTGACACCCATGTACACCTGACACTCCCCAGGTGCACACCTCTGACACTCCCAGGCACACCAGACACCCCAGGTAAACCCCAGATACTCCCCAGGCACACCCCACACACTCCAAGGCACACCTGTGACACTCCCAGGCACACCTCTGACACTCCCCAGGCACACTCTAACACTCCCCAGCACACCTCTGACTCTCCCAGGCACACCTCTGACACTCCCAGGTAAACCTCTGACACTCCCAGGTACTCCACTGACATTCTCTGGTACACCTCTCACACTCCTAGGTACATGTCCGACACTCCCAGATACACCTCTGACACTCCCAGGTACATCTCTGACACTCCAGGTACACCTCTGACACTCCCAGGTACACCTCTGACACTCCCAGGCACACCTCTGACACTCCTAGGTACTCCTCTATCACTCCCTGATACACCTCTAACACTCCCAGGTGCACCGCTGACACTCCCAGGTACACCGCTGACACTGCCAGTTACACCTCAGACACTGCCAGGTACACCTCAGACATTGCCAGGTACACCTCTGACACTCCGAGGTACACCTCTGACACTCCCAGGTACACTTCTCACACACCCAGGTACACCTCCGACACTCCCAGATACAACGCTGACACTCCCAGGTACACCTTTGACACTCCCATGTAAACCTCTGACACTTCCAGGTACACCTCTGACACTCCCAGGTACACCTCTAACACTCCCAGGTACCTTTGACCTCTCAGGTACACCTCCTGACACTCCCAGGTCACACCTCTGACACTCCCAGGTACTCCTGAGCATTCCCTGATTGCACCTCTGACACTCCCAGGTACCGCTGAGCACTGCCAGGTACACCTCTGACACTCCTAGGTACACCTCCCACACTCCCAGGTACACTTCTCACACTCCCAGGTGCACCTGCGACACTCCCAGGTACACCTCTGACACTCCCAGGTCCACCTCTGACACTCCCAGGTACTCCACTGACATTCCCTGGTACACCTCTGACACTCCAAGGTGCACCTCTGACACTCCCAAGTGCACCTCTGACACTCCTAAGAACACCTCTGACACTCCCAGGTACACCTCAGACACAATCAAGTACACCGCTGACAATCCCAGGTACACCTCTGACACTTCCAAGTACACCTTTGACAGTCCCAGGAACACCTCCGACACTCCCAGGTACACCTCCGACACTTCCAGGTACACTTCTCACACTCCCAGGTACACCTCCAACACTCCCCGGTACACTTCTCACACTCCCAGGTACACCTCCGACACTCCCAGGTACACCTCTGACACTCCCAGGTATACCTCTGACACTCCCAGGTGCTCCACTGACATTCCCTGGTACACCTCTGACACCCCAAGGTGCACCTCTGACACTCCCAAGTGCACCTCTGACACTCCTAGGCACACCTCTGACACTCCCAGGTACACCTCAGACACAATCAGGTACACCGCTGACAATCCCAGGTACACCTCCGACACTCCCAGGACACCTCTGACACTCCCAAGTACTCCACTGACATTCCCATGCACCCACTGACATTCCCTGGTACACCTCTGACACCTGCACACGTCCACCCCAGACACACCTGGACATTCCCCAGGCACATCTCTGACACCCCAGGCACACTTCAAGCAATTCTGAGGCACACCTCTGACACTGCCAGGTACACCTCTGACAATCCCAGGCATCTTCTGACACACCCCAGGCACACCTGACACTCCCAGGTAAACCTCTGACACTGCCAGGCACACCCCTGACACTCCCATGCACACCTTTGACACTCCCAGGCACTCCACTGGACATTCCCCTTGCACACCCTGACACTTGGTGTACACGTCCGACACTCCCAGACACACCTCTGACACTTCCAGGTACATCTCTGACACTCCCCAGGTACACCCTGGTGAGACACAATCAGGTACACTGACAACCCAGGCACACCTCTGACACTTCCAAGCACACCTTGACACTCCCAGGAACACTCCGACACTCTGAGGCACACCTCCGACACTCCCCAGGTACACTTCTGCACTCTGTAAGTACACCTCCGACACTCCAGATACACTGCTGACACTCCCCAGACACACCTCTGACACTCCCCAGGCACACCTCTGACACCCCAGGCACACCTCCTGACATTCCCCAGGCACACCTTGACACCACAGGCACACCTCTGACACCTAGCACACCTGACACTCCCCAGGCACACCTTGGACACCCCAGGTACCTTACCGACATTCCCATGGCACACCCTCTGACACTCCCCAGGCACACCGCTGACACTGCCAGGCACACCTCCGACACTCCCCAGGCACACCTGACACCCCAGGCACACCCCTGACACTTCCAACACACCTTGACACCTCCAGGAACACCTCCGACACCCCAGGCACACCTCCTGACACCCCCAGGCACACTTCACACTCCCCAGGCACACCTGACACTCCCAGAAACACTGCTGACACTCCCAGATACAGTTCCTGACACTCTGAGGCACACCTCTGGACACTCCATGTACACCTCCG
This sequence comes from Homarus americanus, assembly GCF_018991925.1. Classification (NCBI taxonomy): domain Eukaryota; kingdom Metazoa; phylum Arthropoda; class Malacostraca; order Decapoda; family Nephropidae; genus Homarus; species Homarus americanus. Next base: position 44,887 of record NW_024749748.1, read on the forward strand.
ACACCCCCAGGCACACCTCTCTGACACTCAGGCACACCACAGACACCCCAGGCAAACCCCAGATACCCCAGGCACACCCCAGACACCCCAGGCACACCTGCGACACCC
>NW_024749749.1:0-14483 GCF_018991925.1 Homarus americanus
GCACACACTCACCTGTGTGGTAAGTGACGTGGTGTGTGGTACTTTCATTGTGTGGTAAGTGACGTTTTGTGTGGCACTCTCTCCTGTGTGGTAATAGACGTGGTTAGTGGCACTTTCACCTGTGTGGCAAGCTACGTGGTGTGTGATACTTTCCATATGTGGTAAGTGTCGTGGTGTGTGGCACTCTCTCCTGTGTGGTAAGTGACGTGGTGTGTGACACTCTGTCCTGCGTGGAAAGTGACGTGGTGTGTGACACTCTTACCTGTGTGGTATTGCCGTGGTGTGTGGCAATCTCTCCTGTGTGGTAAGTGACGTGGTGTGTTATAGTCTCACCTGTGTGGTAAGTGACGTGGTGTGTGGCACACTCACCTGTGTGATAAGTAACGTGGTGTGTGGTACTTTCATTGTGTGGTAAGTGACGTTTTATGTGGCACTCTCTCCTGTGTGGTAATAAACGTGGTGTGTGGCACTCTCACCTGTGTGGTAAGTAACGTGGTGTGTGATACTTTCATTGAGTGGTAAGTGACGTTTTTTGTGGCACTCTCTCCTGTGTGGTAATAAACGTGGTGTGTGGCACTCTCACCTGTGTGGTAAGTGACGTGGTGTGTGGCACACTCACCTGTGTGGTAAGTAACGTGGTGTGTGGTACTTTCATTGAGTTGCAAGTGACGTTTTTTGTGGCACTCTCTCCTGTGTGGTAATAAACGTGGTGTGTGGCACTCTCACCTCTGTGATAAGTGACGTGGTGTGTGATACTCTCTCCTGTGTGGTAAGTGACGTGGTGTATGACACTCTCACCTGTGTGGTAAGTGCCGTGGTGTGTGGCACTCTCACCTGTGTGGTAATTGCCGTGGTGTGTGGCACTCTCTCCTGTGTGGTAAGTGACGTGGTGTGTGGCACTCTCTCCTGTGTGGTAAGTGACATGGTGTGTGATCGTCTCACCTGTGTGGTAAGTAACGTGGTGTGTGGCACTCTCAACTGTGTGGTAAGTGATGTCGTGTGAGGCACTTTCTCCTGTGTGGTAAGTGACTTGGTGTGTGGCACACTCACCTGTGTGGTAAGTGCCGTGGTGTGTGGTACTTTACCTATGTGGTAAGTGTCGTGGTGTGTGACACTCTCTCCTGTGTGGTAAGTGACGTAGTGTGTGGCACACTCACCTGTGTGGAGTACCGTGGTATGGCACTCTCACCTGTGTTTTTAAGTGCCGTGGTGTGTGCCTCTCCTGTGTGGTATGTGACGTGGTGTGTGATAGTCTCACCTGTGTGGTAAGTGACGTGTTTTGTGGCACACTCACCTGTGTGGTAGGTAACGTGGTGTGTGGCACTCAACTGTGTGGTAAGTGACGTTTTGTGTGCACTCTCTCCGTGTGGTAATAGGCGTAGTGTGTGGCACTCTCACCTGTGTGGTAAGTGACGTGGTGTGTGGTACTTTCCATATGTGGTAAGTGTCGTGGTGTATGGCACTCTCTCCTTTGTGGTAAGTGACGTGGTGTGTGGCACTTTTACCTGTGTGGTAAGTGAAGTGGTGTGTGGCACTCTCTCTTGTGTGGTAAGTGACGTGGTGTGTGGTACTTTCATTGTGTGGTAAGTGACGTGGTGTGTAACACACTCTCACCTGTGTGGTAAGTGACGTCGTGTGTGGCACTTTCTCCTGTGTGGTAAGTGACTTGGTGTGTGGCACACTCACCTGTGTGGTAAGTAATGTCGTGTGTGGCACTCTCTCCTGTGTGGTAAGTGACTTGGTGTGTGTGACACTCACCTGTGTGGTAAGTGCCGTGGTGCGTGGTACTTTCATTGTGTGGTAAGTGACGTTTTGTGTGGCACTCTCTCATTTGTGGTAAGTGACGTGGTGTGTGGTTCTTTCATTGTGTGGTAAGTGACGTGTTGTTCAGCACACTCTCACCTGTGTGGTAAGTGACATGGTGTGTGATAGTCTCACCTGTGTGGTAAGTGACGTGTTGTTTAGCACACTCTCATCTGTGTGGTAAGTAATGTGGTGTGTGGTACACTTTCCTGTGTGGTAAGTGACGTGGTGTGTGGCAGTTTCACCTGTGTGGTAAGTGACGTGGTGTGTGCCTCACTTACCTGTGTGGTAAGTGACGTGGTGTGTGGCACTCTCACCTGTGCGGTAAGTGACATGGTGTGTGGCACTCTCACCTGTGTGGTAAGTGACGTGATGTGTGGCACTCTTACCTGTGTGGTAAGTTACGTGGTGTGTGACACTCTCACTTGTGTGGTAAGTGATGTGGTGTGTGACACTTTTACCTGTGTGGTAAGTGACGTGGTGTGTGACACTCTCATCTGTGTGGTAAGCGCCTTGGTGTGTGGTACTCTCTCTTGTGTGGTAAGTGAAGTGGTGTGTGGCACTCTTACCTGTGTGGTAAGTGACGTGGTGTGTGACACTCTCTCCTGTGTAGTTAGTGACGTGGTGTGTGACACTCTCTCCTGTGTGGTAAGTGACGTAGTGTGTAGCACACTCACCTGTGTGGTAAGTACCGTGGTGTGTGGTACGTTCATTGTGTGGTAAGTGACGTGGTGTGTGACACTCTCATCTGTGTGGTACGTGGCTTGGTGTGTGGTACTCTCTCTTATGTGGTAAGTGACGTTGTGTGTGGCACTCTCACCTGTGTGGTAAGTGACGTGGTGTGTGACACTCTCTCCTGTGTGGTAAGTGACGTGGTGTGTGGGACTCTCACCTGTGTGGTAAGTGACGTGTTGTGTGGCACACTCTCACCTGTGTGGTAAGTGACGTGATGTGTGGCACTCTCATCTGTGTGGTAAGTGACGTGGTGTGTGACACTCACTCCTGTGTGGTAAGTGACGTGGTGAGTGGCACTTTCACCTGTGTGGTAAGTGACGTGGTGTATGGCTCTCTAACCTGTGTGGTAAGTGATGTGGTGTGTGACATTTTTACCTGTGTGGTAAGTGACGTTTTGTGTGGCACGCTCTCCTGTGTGGTAATAGACGTGGTTAGTGGCACTTTCACCTGTGTGGTAAGAGACGTGGTGTGTGATACTTTCCATATGTGGTAAGTGTCGTGGTGTGTGGGACTCTCTCCTGTGTGGTAAGTGACGTGGTGTGTGACACTCTCTCCAGCGTGGAAAGTGACGTGGTGTGTGACACTCTTACCTGTGTGGTAAGTGCCGTGGTGTGTGGCACTGTGACCTGTGTGGTATTGCCGTGGTGTGTGGCAATCTCTACTGTATGGTAAGTGACGTGGTGTGTTATAGTCTCACCTGTGTGGTAAGTAACGTGGTGTGTCGCACACTCTCACCTGTGTGGTAAGTGACGTAATGTGTGGCACTCTCTCCTGTGTGGTAAGTGACTTGGTGTGTGGCACACTCACCTGTGTTGTAAGTGACGTGGTGTGTACACTCTCTCCTGTGTGGTAAGTGACGTGGTATGTTGTAATTTCATTGTGTTGTAAGTGACGTGGTGTGTGATAGTCTCACCTGTCTGGTATGTGACGTGGTGTGTGGCACTTTCACCTGTGTGGTAAGTGACGTGGTATGTGGCACTCTCACCTCTGTGATAAGTGACGTGGTGTGAGATACTCTCTCCTGTGTGGTAAGTGACGTGTTGTATGGCAAACTCTCACCTGTGTGGTAAGTGACGTGATGTGTGGCACTCTCACCTGTGTGGTAAGTGACGTGGTGTGTGGCACTCTCACCTGTGCGGCACCGACGTGGTGTGTGGCACTTTCTTTGCGTGGTAAGGACGTGGTAGCACACACTCACCTGTGTGGTAAGTGACGTGGTGTGTGGTACTTTCATTGTGTGGTAAGTGACGTTTTGTGTGGCACTCTCTCCTGTGTGGTAATAGACGTGGTTAGTGGCACTTTCACCTGTGTGGCAAGCTACGTGGTGTGTGATACTTTCCATATGTGGTAAGTGTCGTGGTGTGTGGCACTCTCTCCTGTGTGGTAAGTGACGTGGTGTGTGACACTCTGTCCTGCGTGGAAAGTGACGTGGTGTGTGACACTCTTACCTGTGTGGTATTGCCGTGGTGTGTGGCAATCTCTCCTGTGTGGTAAGTGACGTGGTGTGTTATAGTCTCACCTGTGTGGTAAGTGACGTGGTGTGTGGCACACTCACCTGTGTGATAAGTAACGTGGTGTGTGGTACTTTCATTGTGTGGTAAGTGACGTTTTATGTGGCACTCTCTCCTGTGTGGTAATAAACGTGGTGTGTGGCACTCTCACCTGTGTGGTAAGTAACGGTGATACCATTGAGTGGCAGGCGACGTTTTGCATCTCCCGTGGTAATAAACGCAGGCATCACTCACCTGTGTGGTAAGTAACGTGGTGTGTGGTACTTTCATTGAGTTGCAAGTGACGTTTTTTGTGGCACTCTCTCCTGTGTGGTAATAAACGTGGTGTGTGGCACTCTCACCTCTGTGATAAGTGACGTGGTGTGTGATACTCTCTCCTGTGTGGTAAGTGACGTGGTGTATGACACTCTCACCTGTGTGGTAAGTGCCGTGGTGTGTGGCACTCTCACCTGTGTGGTAATTGCCGTGGTGTGTGGCACTCTCTCCTGTGTGGTAAGTGACGTGGTGTGTGGCACTCTCTCCTGTGTGGTAAGTGACATGGTGTGTGATCGTCTCACCTGTGTGGTAAGTAACGTGGTGTGTGGCACTCTCAACTGTGTGGTAAGTGACGTCGTGTGTGGCACTTTCTCCTGTGTGGTAAGTGACTTGGTGTGTGGCACACTCACCTGTGTGGTAAGTGCCGTGGTGTGTGGTACTTTCCATATGTGGTAAGTGTCGTGGTGTGTGACACTCTCTCCTGTGTGGTAAGTGACGTAGTGTGTGGCACACTCACCTGTGTGGTAAGTACCGTGGTATGTGGCACTCTCACCTGTGTTTTAAGTGCCGTGGTGTGTGGCACTCTCTCCTGTGTGGTATGTGACGTGGTGTGTGATAGTCTCACCTGTGTGGTAAGTGACGTGTTTTGTGGCACACTCTCACCTGTGTGGTAAGTAACGTGGTGTGTGGCACTCTCAACTGTGTGGTAAGTGACGTTTTGTGTGGCACTCTCTCCTGTGTGGTAATAGGCGTAGTGTGTGGCACTCTCACCTGTGTGGTAAGTGACGTGGTGTGTGGTACTTTCCATATGTGGTAAGTGTCGTGGTGTATGGCACTCTCTCCTTTGTCTTAAGTGACGTGGTGTGTGGCACTTTCACCTGTGTGGTAAGTGACGTGGTGTGTGGCACTCTCTCTTGTGTGGTAAGTGACGTGGTGTGTGGTACTTTCATTGTGTGGTAAGTGACGTGGTGTGTGGTACTTTCATTGTGTTGTAAGTGACGTGGTGTGTAACACACTCTCACCTGTGTGGTAAGTGACGTCGTGTGTGGCACTTTCTCTTGTGTGGTAAGTGACTTGGTGTGTGGCACACCCACCTGTGTGGTAAGTAATGTCGTGTGTGGCACTCTCTCCTGTGTGGTAAGTGACTTGGTGTGTGTGACACTCACCTGTGTGGTAAGTGCCGTGGTGCGTGGTACTTTCATTGTGTGGTAAGTGACGTTTTGTGTGGCACTCTCTCATTTGTGGTAAGTGACGTGGTGTGTGGTTCTTTCATTGTGTGGTAAGTGACGTGTTGTTCAGCACACTCTCACCTGTGTGGTAAGTGACATGGTGTGTGATAGTCTCACCTGTGTGGTAAGTGACGTGTTGTGTAGCACACTCTCATCTGTGTGGTAAGTAATGTGGTGTGTGGTACACTTTCCTGTGTGGTAAGTGACGTGGTGTGTGGCAGTTTCACCTGTGTGGTAAGTGACGTGGTGTGTGCCTCACTTACCTGTGTGGTAAGTGACGTGGTGTGTGGCACTCTCACCTGTGCGGTAAGTGAGCATGGTGTGTGGCACTCTCACACCTGTCATGTTAAGTGACATGATGTGGCACTCTTACACGCAATATGCGTGCAGAGATTACATTGGTATGCCCAGCCTCTCTCACTTGTGTGGTAAGTGATGTGGTGTGTGACACTTTTACCTGTGTGGTAAGTGACGTGGTGTGTGACACTCTCATCTGTGTGGTAAGCGCCTTGGTGTGTGGTACTCTCTCTTGTGTGGTAAGTGAAGTGGTGTGTGGCACTCTTACCTGTGTGGTAAGTGACGTGGTGTGTGACACTCTCTCCTGTGTAGTTAGTGACGTGGTGTGTGACACTCTCTCCTGTGTGGTAAGTGACGTAGTGTGTAGCACACTCACCTGTGTGGTAAGTACCGTGGTGTGTGGTACGTTCATTGTGTGGTAAGTGACGTGGTGTGTGACACTCTCATCTGTGTGGTACGTGGCTTGGTGTGTGGTACTCTCTCTTATGTGGTAAGTGACGTTGTGTGTGGCACTCTCACCTGTGTGGTAAGTGACGTGGTGTGTGACACTCTCTCCTGTGTGGTAAGTGACGTGGTGTGTGGGACTCTCACCTGTGTGGTAAGTGACGTGTTGTGTGGCACACTCTCACCTGTGTGGTAAGTGACGTGATGTGTGGCACTCTCATCTGTGTGGTAAGTGACGTGGTGTGTGACACTCACTCCTGTGTGGTAAGTGACGTGGTGAGTGGCACTTTCACCTGTGTGGTAAGTGACGTGGTGTATGGCTCTCTAACCTGTGTGGTAAGTGATGTGGTGTGTGACATTTTTACCTGTGTGGTAAGTGACGTTTTGTGTGGCACGCTCTCCTGTGTGGTAATAGACGTGGTTAGTGGCACTTTCACCTGTGTGGTAAGAGACGTGGTGTGTGATACTTTCCATATGTGGTAAGTGTCGTGGTGTGTGGGACTCTCTCCTGTGTGGTAAGTGACGTGGTGTGTGACACTCTCTCCAGCGTGGAAAGTGACGTGGTGTGTGACACTCTTACCTGTGTGGTAAGTGCCGTGGTGTGTGGCACTGTGACCTGTGTGGTATTGCCGTGGTGTGTGGCAATCTCTACTGTATGGTAAGTGACGTGGTGTGTTATAGTCTCACCTGTGTGGTAAGTAACGTGGTGTGTCGCACACTCTCACCTGTGTGGTAAGTGACGTAATGTGTGGCACTCTCTCCTGTGTGGTAAGTGACTTGGTGTGTGGCACACTCACCTGTGTTGTAAGTGACGTGGTGTGTACACTCTCTCCTGTGTGGTAAGTGACGTGGTATGTTGTAATTTCATTGTGTTGTAAGTGACGTGGTGTGTGATAGTCTCACCTGTCTGGTATGTGACGTGGTGTGTGGCACTTTCACCTGTGTGGTAAGTGACGTGGTATGTGGCACTCTCACCTCTGTGATAAGTGACGTGGTGTGAGATACTCTCTCCTGTGTGGTAAGTGACGTGTTGTATGGCAAACTCTCACCTGTGTGGTAAGTGACGTGATGTGTGGCACTCTCACCTGTGTGGTAAGTGACGTGGTGTGTGGCACTCTCACCTGTGTGGTAATTGAGCGTGGGTGTGGTACTTTCTTTGTGTGGTAAGTGATGACGTGGTGTGTGGCCTTTTTTGCACTCACCTGTGTGGTAAGTGACGTGGTGTGTGGTACTTTCATTGTGTGGTAAGTGACGTTTTGTGTGGCACTCTCTCCTGTGTGGTAATAGACGTGGTTAGTGGCACTTTCACCTGTGTGGCAAGCTACGTGGTGTGTGATACTTTCCATATGTGGTAAGTGTCGTGGTGTGTGGCACTCTCTCCTGTGTGGTAAGTGACGTGGTGTGTGACACTCTGTCCTGCGTGGAAAGTGACGTGGTGTGTGACACTCTTACCTGTGTGGTATTGCCGTGGTGTGTGGCAATCTCTCCTGTGTGGTAAGTGACGTGGTGTGTTATAGTCTCACCTGTGTGGTAAGTGACGTGGTGTGTGGCACACTCACCTGTGTGATAAGTAACGTGGTGTGTGGTACTTTCATTGTGTGGTAAGTGACGTTTTATGTGGCACTCTCTCCTGTGTGGTAATAAACGTGGTGTGTGGCACTCTCACCTGTGTGGTAAGTAACGTGGTGTGTGATACTTTCATTGAGTGGTAAGTGACGTTTTTTGTGGCACTCTCTCCTGTGTGGTAATAAACGTGGTGTGTGGCACTCTCACCTGTGTGGTAAGTGACGTGGTGTGTGGCACACTCACCTGTGTGGTAAGTAACGTGGTGTGTGGTACTTTCATTGAGTTGCAAGTGACGTTTTTTGTGGCACTCTCTCCTGTGTTAATAAACGTAGTCTGTGGCACTCTCACCTCTATGATAAGTGACGTAGTGTGTGCTCTCTCACATGTAGTAAGTAGTGACGTGGTATACATGGCCTCTCACCTGTGTGGTAAATGCCGTGGTGTGTAGCCTCTCACCTGTGCATTGATGTGCTTCTCTCCTGTGTGAAGTAAGTGACGTGGTGTGGCACTCTGCTATGTGCAGTGACATGGTGTGATCATCTCACCTGTGTGGTGGCTGTGGTGTGCTTGGCACTCTCAGCTGTGTAGAGTGATATGGTGTGCTTTCTCCTGTGTAGTAAAGTGACTTGGTGTGTAGCTGCTCACCTGTGTGTAAGTCTGTGGTGTGTAGTGCTTTACCTATGGTAAGTGACGTGGTGTGTGACACTCTCTCCTGTATGGTAAGTGACGTAGTGTGTGGCACACTCACCTGTGTGGTAAGTACCGTTGTATGTGGCACTCTCACCTGTGTTTTAAGTGCCGTGGTGTGTGGCACTCTCTCCTGTGTGGTATTGACGTGGTGTGTGATAGTCTCTTCTGTGTGGTAAGTGACGTGTTTTGTGGCACACTCTCACCTGTGTGGTAAGTAACGTGGTGTGTGGCACTCTCAACTGTGTGGTAAGTGACGTTTTGTGTGGCACTCTCTCCTGTGTGGTAATAGGCGTAGTGTGTGGCACTCTCACCTGTGTGGTAAGTGACGTGGTGTGTGGTACTTTCCATATGTGGTAAGTGTCGTGGTGTATGGCACTCTCTCCTTTGTCTTAAGTGACGTGGTGTGTGGCACTTTCACCTGTGTGGTAAGTGACGTGGTGTGTGGCACTCTCTCTTGTGTGGTAAGTGACGTGGTGTGTGGTACTTTCATTGTGTGGTAAGTGACGTGGTGTGTGGTACTTTCATTGTGTTGTAAGTGACGTGGTGTGTAACACACTCTCACCTGTGTGGTAAGTGACGTCGTGTGTGGCACTTTCTCTTGTGTGGTAAGTGACTTGGTGTGTGGCACACCCACCTGTGTGGTAAGTAATGTCGTGTGTGGCACTCTCTCCTGTGTGGTAAGTGACTTGGTGTGTGTGACACTCACCTGTGTGGTAAGTGCCGTGGTGCGTGGTACTTTCATTGTGTGGTAAGTGACGTTTTGTGTGGCACTCTCTCATTTGTGGTAAGTGACGTGGTGTGTGGTTCTTTCATTGTGTGGTAAGTGACGTGTTGTTCAGCACACTCTCACCTGTGTGGTAAGTGACATGGTGTGTGATAGTCTCACCTGTGTGGTAAGTGACGTGTTGTGTAGCACACTCTCATCTGTGTGGTAAGTAATGTGGTGTGTGGTACACTTTCCTGTGTGGTAAGTGACGTGGTGTGTGGCAGTTTCACCTGTGTGGTAAGTGACGTGGTGTGTGCCTCACTTACCTGTGTGGTAAGTGACGTGGTGTGTGGCACTCTCACCTGTGTGTAGTGACGTGATGTGTGTGGCACTCTTACCTGTGTGTGAGATTACGTGGTGTGTGGCACTCTCCTGTGTGAAATAAGTGGTATGGTGTGTGACACTCTCATCTGTGTGAAGTAAAGATGCCTTGTGTGTGGTACTCTCTTTTGTGTGAAAGTGGTGTGTGATACTCTCCTGTGTGGCAAGTGACGTGGTGTGTGGCACTCTTACCTGTGTGGTAAGTGATGTGGTGTGTGGAACTCTTACCTGTGTGGTAAGTTACGTGGTGTGTGACACTCTCACCTGTGTGGTAAGTGATGTGGTGTCTGACACTTTTACCTGTGTGGTAAGTGACGTGGTGTGTGACACTCTCATCTGTGTGGTAAGTGGCTTGGTGTGTGGTACTCTTTCTTGTGTGCTAAGTGACGTGGTGTGTGGCACTCTCACCTGTGTGGTAAGTGACGTGGTGTGTGACACTCTCTCCTGTGTGGTAAGTGACGTGGTGTGTGGCACTCTTACCTGTGTGGTAAGTGACGTGGCGTGTGACGCTCTCACCTGTGTGGTAAGTGACGTGGTGTGTGGCACACTCACCTGTGTGGTAAGTGACATGGTTTGTGACACTCTCACCTGTGTGGTAAGTGATGTGGTGTGTGATTTTTTTACCTGTGTGGTAAGTGACGTGGTGTGTGACACTCTCATCTGTGTGGTAAGTGGCTTGGTGTGTGGTACTCTCTCCTGTGTGGTAAGTGACGTGGTGTGTAGCACACTCTCACCTGTGTGGTAAGTGACGTCGTGTGTGGCACTCTCTCCTGTGTGGTAAGTGACTTGGTGTGTGGCACATTCACCTGTGTGGTACGTGAAGTCGTGTGTGGCACTCTCTCCTGTATGGTAAGTGACTTGGTGTGTGGCACACTCACCTGTGTTGTAAGTGATGTGGTGTGTACACTCTCTCCTGTGTGGTAAGTGACGTGGTATGTTGTAATTTCATTGTGTTGTAAGTGACGTGGTGTGTGATAGTCTCACCTGTCTGGTATGTGACGTGGTGTGTGGCACTTTCACCTGTGTTGTAAGTGACGTGGTATGTGGCACTCTCACCTCTGTGATAAGTGACGTTGTGTGTGATACTCTCTCCTGTGTGGTAAGTGACGTGGTGTGTGACACTCTCACCTGTGTGGTAAGTGCCGTGGTGTGTGGCACTCTCACCTGTGTGGTAAGTGCCGTGGTGTGTGGCACTCTCTCCAGTGTGGTAAGTGACGTGGTGTGTGGCACTCTCTCCTGTGTGGTAAGTGACTTGGTGTGTGATAGTCTCACCTGTGTGGTAAGTGACGTGTTGTGCGGCACACTCTCACCTGTGTGGTAATAGACGTGGTGTGTGGCACTCTCTCACCTGTGTGGTAAAGTGACGTGGTGTGGCACTTTCACCTGTGTGGTAAAGTGACGTGGTGTGCTGGCACTCTCTCTTGTGCTGATAGTGACGTGGTGTGGTATTTTCATTTGTGTGGTAAGTGACGTGGTGTGTGGTACTTTTATTGTATTTGTAGAAGTGACGTGGTGTGCAGCACACTCTCACTTAATGTGGTAAAATGACGTCGTATGTGGCACTTTCTCCGCAATAATAGTAAATGACTTGGTGTGTGGCATCGCTCACCTGTGTGGTACAATGACGTCGTTTGTTGCACTCTCCTGTGTGGTAAGTGACGTGGTGTGTGGCACTCTCACCTGTGTGGTAAGTGCCGTGGTGTGTGGCACTCTCACCTGTGTAGTAAGTGCCGTCGTGGCTGGCATTCTCTCCTGTGTGGTAAGTGACGTGGTGTGTGACACTCTCACATGTATGGTAAGTGACGTGGTGTGTGGCACTCTTACCTGTGTGGTAAGTGACGTGGTGTGTGACACTCTCACCTGTGTGGTAAGTGATGTGGTGTGTGACACTTTTACCTGTGTGGTAAGTGACGTGGTGTGTGACACTCTCTCCTATGTGGTAAGTGACGAAGTGGGTGGCACTCTCTCGTGTGTGGTAAGTGACGTGGAATATAACACTCTTACCTGAGTGGTAAGTGAGGTGGTGTGTGACACTCTCACCAGTGTGGTAAGTGACGTGGTGTGTGACACTCTCTCCTGTGTGGTAAGTGACGTGGTGTGTGACACTCTCTCCTGTGTGGTAAGTGACGAAGTGGGTGGCACTCTCACCTGTGTGGTAAGTGATGTGGTGTATGACACTTTTGCCTGTGTGGTAAGTGACGTGGTGTGTGACACTCTCATCTGTGTGGTAAGTGGCTTGGTGTGTAGCAGTTTCTCCTGTGTGGTACGTGACGTGATGTGTGGCACTCTCACCTGTGTGGTAAGTGACGTGGTGTAATGGTACTTATATTGTGTAGTAAATGACGTAGTTATTATTAGTACTTATATTGTGTGGTAAGTGACGTGGTGTGTGACACTCTCTCCTGTGTGGTAATTGACGTGGTGTGTGGCACTTTCACCTGTGTGTGGTAAGTAGCATGGTGTGTGGTACTGTCTCCTATGTGGTAAGTGACGTGGTTTGTGGTACTTACATTATGTGGTAAGTGACGTGGTGTGTGGTACTTATATTGTGTGGTAAGTGACGTCGTGTGGTACTTATATTGTGTGGTAAGTGACGTCGTGTGTAGCACACTCTCACCTGTGTGGTAAGTGACGTGGTATGTGGTACTTTCTTTGTGTGGTAAGTGACGTGGTGTGTAGCACACACTCACCTGTGTGGTAAGTGACGTGGTGTGTGGTACTTTCATTGTGTGGTAAGTGACGTTTTGTGTGGCACTCTCTCCTATGTGGTAATAGACGTGGTTAGTGGCACTCTCACCTGTGTGGTAAGTGATGTGGTGTGTGATACTTTCCATATGTGGTAAGTGTCGTGGTGTGTGGCACTCTCTCCTGCGTGGAAAGTGACGTGGTGTGTGACCCTCTCACCTGCGTGGTAAGTGCCGTGGTGTGTGGCACTGTCACCTATGTGGTAAGTGCCGTGGTGTGTGGCAATCTCTCCTGTGTGGAAAGTGACGTGGTGTGTTATATTCTCACCTGCATGGTAAGTAACGTAGTTTGTCGCACACTCTCACCTGTGTGGTAAGTGACGTTGTGTGTGGGACTCTCCCCTGTGTGGTAAGTGACGTGGTGTGTGGCACACTCACCTGTGTGGTAAGTAACGTGGTGTGTGGAACTTTCATTGTGTCGTAAGTGACGTTTTTTGTGGCACTCTCTCCTGTGTGGTAATAAACGTGGTGGGTGGCACTCTCACCTGTGTGGTAAGTGACGTGGTGTGTGATACTTTCCATATGTGGTAAGTGTCGTGGTGCGTGGCACTCTCTCATGCGTGGTAAGTGACGTGGTGTGTGACACTCTCACCTGTGTTTTAAGTGCCGTGGTGTGTGGCACTCTCACCTGTGTGGTAAATGACGTGTTTTGTGGCACACTCTCACCTGTGTGGTAAGTAACGTTGTGTGTGGCACTCTCAACTGTGTGGTAAGTGACGTCGTGTGCGGCACTTTCTCCTGTGTGGTAAGTGACTTGGTGTGTGGCACAATCACCGAGTGGCGCGGTGGTACTAACGTGTGGTGGGTGACGTTTGTGTGGCATCAGCCCTGTGTATGGCCAGACGGTGTGTGGCACTTCACCGTGGTAAGTGACGGGTGACCTTTTCCATATGTGCGGTCGGTGTGGTGACCTTCCACGTGGTAAGTGACGTGGTGACATTTCACCTGTGTGGTAAGTGACGTGTGCGGCACTTCCGGTAGGCGACGGTGTGGTGACATTTTCACCTGTGTGGTAAGCGACGGTGTGGCATCATTGTGGCGGATGGTGTGTGGTACTTTCATTGTGTTGTAAGTGACGTGGTGTGTAACACACTCTCACCTGTGTGGTAAGTGACGTCGTGTGTGGCACTTTCTCCTGTGTGGTAAGTGACTTGGTGTGTGGCACACTCACCTGTGTGGTAAGTAATGTCGTGTGTGGCACTCTCTCCTGTGTGGTAAGTGACTTGGTGTGTGTGTGACACTCACCTTTGTGGTAAGTGCCGTGGTGCGTGGTACTTTCATAGTGTGGTAAGTGACGTTTTGTGTGGCACTCTCTCATTTGTGGTAAGTGACGTGGTGTGTGGTTCTTTCATTGTGTGGTAAGTGACGTGGTGTATAGCACACTCTCACCTGTGTGGTAAGTGACATGGTGTGTGATAGTCTCACCTGTGTGGTAAGTGACGTGTTGTGTGGCACACTCTCACCTGTGTGGTAAGTAATGTGGTGTGTGGCACTCTTTCCTGTGTGGTAAGTGACGTAGTGTGTGGCAGTTAAACCTGTGTGGTAAGTGACGTGGTGTGTGGCTCACTTACCTGTGCGGTAAGTGACGTGGTGTGTGGCACTCTCACCTGTGTGATAAGTGACGTGTTTTGTGGCACACTCTCACCTGTGTGGTAAGTGACGTGGTGTGTGGTACTTTCATTGTGTAGTAAGTGACGTTTTTTTGGCACTCTCTCTTGTGTGGTAATAAACGTGGTGTGTGGCACTCTCACCTTTGTGGTAAGTGACGTGGTGTGTGATACTTTCCATATGTGGTAAGTGTCGTCGTGTTTGGCACTCTCTCCTGTGTGGTAAGTGACGTGGTGTGTCGCACTCTCTCCAGCGTGGTAAGTCACGTGGTGTATGACACTGTCACCTGTGTGGTAAGTGCCGTGGTGTGTGGCACTCTCTCCTGTGTGGTAAGTGACGTGGTGTGTGATAGTCCCACCTTTGTGGTAAGTGACGTGTTGTGTGGCACGCTCTCACCTTTGTGGTAAGTAACGTGGTGTGTGGCACTCTCACCTCTGTGGTAAGTGACGTCGTGTGTGGCACTTTCTCTTGTGTGGTAAGTGGCTTGGTGTGTGGCACACTCACCTGTGTGGTA